>NC_142039.1:41799825-42154825 GCF_982192425.1 Myodes glareolus
CCCCCCCCCATGTTAGAGAAAGCACTTTTGTTTTCATTAAATGACTAAGCCATTTAGCCAGACTTGGTGAGACTTTCTATTTGCACAGTAGGAAATACAAACAACTAAACTGAACAACTCTACTCCTAAAGGAAGCACCACACCCAGATTCAGAAATCAGAAAAATGGCCCCAAGTCAGCCTCTTGCCCCGCCTCCACCCCCACCCCCCACCCCACCCCCCACCCCCGCCACATGAGGAAGCCCATGGGAAAAGATTCCTCCTTGAATTTTTTTGCAGCAGGCTCCTCAGAGTTCCTCCTCTCGAATTCCAAACACAGACCACAGGCCAGGAAGCTGGAAGGAGCTGCAGGCAAGGCAAATCTTCCCTGTGCTAAGTACCTTTGTGGCTTTGAGCCCAGGGCCAGTTTATAGGCTAAGGTGTTTGACTTTGGACCTGTTCATCTGCAAGCGGGGTGTGAGCCTGGGAAGCTGATGCCCTTCCAACCGTTCTGTAACACCAGCTAGTAGTAGGCCACTTAAAGGCTTCCCGCCTCAGGGCTCAGAATGTGTCTGCTCGCTGTGTCCTTAGGCTTTCTCAGGCTGTGTCCTTAGGCTTTCTCAGGCTTTCGTTTCTGGCCGGCGTGCTAGTATCAGCTCACAGAAGCAAGGTGAAGCCCAAGATTGAGGCCTTTATGTAGCAACCTCACCTGGTAGGTGACAAATGACAAGGCAGACAAAAGCTCCTCCCACCTCCCAATCGCCACTTGCTGTCTACTGTCTAACGTGACAATTGCAAGGCCCCTGTGACAAGCAACAACTAGAGGAAGGAAAGTTTGTTTGGGCTCCTGGTTTGAGGGCATCCATCAGGCAGGTGAGGCAAGGTAGGAGGAGTGTGAGACTTCTGCTCAACTGTCCGCAGACCGGGGGCACAGAGTCCTATGATAGCACTGCCTGGGACCCTAGCCACAGTCAGGATGTGTCTTCCCTCCTCAGCTAATCTCCCTGGGAAACACCACCAGACGCCCTAGACCCACTATGAGGCCAATCGAGTTAACAACCAGACTTCACCTCTGCCGTACATAGGGTCCTTCTATGGAACTCCCTTTATGGGTAAATGCATGGGGAAAAAAATATGTCAGCGAACTAGAGGCTTACAGCCTGCTCAGTTAGACTGAAAAGGCTCAGAACGAGGATTCCAAACGCTGAGGGGGCCTCGCCTGGAAATACAAAGCAACTAGAAACATTCCATCAAAAATGGCCACACCTTTACTTAATCATCAACTATTTGTCACAAAGCATCCCATCCCATGAAAGGCAATAAAACTCTTGCATCATCAGCCCCCTGACCTAAGGAACTTGCCCTTAAGTCACTATGGGCTATAAACGGCTTCTAAAAGCTTCCCCTTAGGTAAAACAGTAACACTACTGTTACAGTGTGTAGCCTGCACACTTTGTTCTAGCTTCTGTGTTCGGTGTTGTTCTTCTGGTTGTAAAACACCACTGCCAGGCCCTCCTTGGAAATCCCAGTTATCCAACTTAATCTATTTTATGCTAAAGGTGAGAGATCCCTTGAGAAAAATCCAAGGAACTGACTCTAATATTTGAGGCTACCCCAAAAATAATAAAGCGCTCTTAGGACAAGATGTCTACCCCACCCCTAGAAAATCCACTGAAATAGCAATTCTGCAGTGAGAGTCACAAACCAGCTGCAAAGTGAGTAGCCAGGCGGGTGAGGTGGTGCAGACCCGTCAGCCCCGTCACTCAAGTGGCAGAGGCAGGCAAATCTCTATGAATTCCAGGCCAGCCTGGTCTACTCAGACCTAGGTCAGCCAGGGCTACATAATGAAGGACTGTCTGAATTAAAAAGAAAAGGCAGGGGGAGGGTAAAAGACAAAAGTCTTAGAGATGGAGACAAGGCCATCGCCAGAAGATCCAGGAAGAACCTCGCTTTCCCAGGACCACACTACTTCCTAGAGTTTGAGCAGAAAGCTCCCTTCCCCAAAGTTTGCCAGCACAGCAAACCTACGGATGACACACTGATGAAGTCAAGGCTGAAGAAACCTCACAGGTAGCATCTGAAGCTCAATTAACTCAAAACTAGACAGAGCCTGCCAACTGTGGTTCAGCTCCCTTGAGATAAGAGCATGGGCGTCAGGGTGTGATCAGGACTGGGAACTGTCATGGGGGAGCATGGGGGTGGGAGGGGAGCATGGGTACTAGAAACAACACCTTGGCATGTGGCTACACCCTGAGACCTGGTATAAGATGGAGAGGATGCTTTCAGTTGTTGCCTGATGCAGTTAACCCCCTGGCAACCAAGAATCCATCATCCCTCCAGATTTGTATTAAATTCACCTCTACTCTAAAGCACATCTAATGAGCCTGCATGGGCTACATTCTACTAGAGCAAAGATCAGGTGGCCCACAGGACTAGGAGGAGGAAAGTTCACCATGGAACCTGGTTCTTGTGCTAAGTGGGAAGAATCACTTTGTAGAGGAGACATAAGAAGCAGACAAGACAATTACACAAAGACATGGGTCACCCTGCCCAGACATAAGATGTATTCTGCAGACAAGATGGGAACATTTGGGTCTATGGTCCCGCAACAGGAACATACTAATACTGTTGGATTGTGAACTTAAAGATAGTTAAAAGGAGCCCAGGAAAATAGTTCATTTGGTAAAATACCCACCATGCACGTATGACGACCGGAGTTTAACTCTTTTAGACCCACATAAAATGTCAGACATGGTGTGTTGGTAATTCCAACTCTGGGAAGCCAGAGATGGGGTGGAATGGGAGCGTGAGGAAACCTCTTAAGTCAATGTACCTGTGTGCTTGCTGACAGAGTGCTCTACATGCATGAAACCACAGATTTGATAACTAACACAACAAGAAGTAAAGTAATAGCCAGCATAGCACTGTGGCTTGAAGACAAAGTATGTGTTTAATGCTTGGTCCCCACATGGTGGCACTACCTTGGAATGTTCTGGAAACTTAGGAAGAAATGCTTAGCTACAGGAAGTAGGGTCCTGGGGATGGGTCTCTGCCTCTCCTTCCTCCACCTCTGCTTCCAGTTCATTATCAGGTAAAGAACATCTCACACCTCACACTCCCAGTGCCTTGATGCTCCGCCCAAGCACATGAGACATTTAAGGGGAGGAGGTAATGCTATACTTTTGGTGTGGGAGAATTGTCTGTATTCTGTCAATCGCATTTTAAATAAACACTGATTGGCCAGGCAGGAAGTATAGGTGGGTCAACCAGACAGGAAGTAGAGGCGGGGCGATGAGAACAGGAGCATTCTGGGGAGCAGGAAGCCCATTCCTCCCAGTCCAGCCCAGGCCACCAAAGAAGCAACATGTGACCTGCCCCATGTGAAATGTACCGAGCCATGTGGCTAACAGATAAGAATAATGGGTTAATATAAGCTACAAACAAGAGCTAATAAGTAGCATGAGCTAATGGGCCAATCAGTTTTATAACTTATGCAGATCTCTGTGTGATTTTCTCTGGGACTTGCCGGTTGTGGGGTACCGGACAGGACAGAAACCTCCACATGCAGGCCCCTTCATGTTACACGCTTGAGATATAACTCAGGAGAATACTTGCCTAGCAAGCGTGACACTGGGACTGGATCCTCAGCTCCGCATAAATAAGGCATGGTAGAAAGCACCAGTCACTCCATCATTCAGTCACCTTTGCATTTAGAGGTGGAGGCAGGAGGGTCAGAAGTTCAGGGCTGTCCTCAACTACAACAGAGAGTATGAGGCCAGCCTGGGCTATGCACTGCAGTCCAGGGTTAAGAGAACAGGTGGTCAGCACTAGCTCTGAGAGGTACAAGGCACTTCTCAGAAAACAGACTTGATGGATGCAGACGCGGTAAAAAAAAAAAAGCAGTTCCAGGCACCGGTAAGTCAAGGAGGACAGTGAGAGGAAGCTCCATGCTGTTTGTTCACAAGATAAATCAGAAGCACATAGGATGTCCCTGAGGGGAGTTCCGGAGGTGACTCTTTGCACAGGACCCTACCTGAGGCTCTTGGCTGTGGGAGATGTCCAAGGAAAAGGTCATAGGATGCAAACCGTTCTAGGATATCTGGAGGAGAATGTGTGTCAGCAAACTCTTCATCCTTATGATGGCTCTCCAGTGACTTTCATAAGAGTTTGGGTTAAAAGAGCCAAGAAGGTGAAGTCCTAAGTGAGCAGCAATCCACACGCTCTGGCATTTCCCCATGTGAGGATGCCTCCACTCCCTCAGCTGCAACTGTTCTCCAGAAATGGTAGGGCAAACATCATCAGAAGATGATGGACCGAGGTCCTTCCCCACTAAGTCTCTGGCATGGTAGTTAAGAACGCTTTCACTTCAAATACAAGGAAACCAGAAACTCTTTTTTATTTCTTACCCTATGAGCATGCTGACATTTATCTTCTCATCCAAGGCCACTTGTCACAAGACTTTTAGTTCTGGGCTCTAGCCCCTGCTGTGGGCAGAAGAGATTGAAACAGGAAAGAACTGCTATCTTGGGAGAGCAAGTTTTTCCGAGAAAGCTGCAAGTCAAGTGCTACTAATATGCACTGACATGTAATTAGAGACAGTTGTCACATGAACACTGCCAGGCCATTCCTCAGGCTCAGCACTCTTGACATCTGTGCATAGATAATGGGGGGGGAGGGGCTGCTGAGGCAGGGTCTTGCTATATATAGCCCAGGCTAGCCTGACATTCCCAGCAACCCTCCTGCTCCCAGATAGCTGGGATTAGGCGCCATCTATCAACACACCCAGCGCGGATAATTCTTTTATCTATGCGATGTTTAGCAGCAGTTAGCATCTCGAACCTCACTGTGACAATTATCCCACCATGAGACAGATCATCCCTGCAGAGCAAAGCTGGTCCTAGCTGAAAACCACTTAGACCAGTCCCCAACTCACTGGGCTAAGACGCAGAGGAAAAGGAACTAACGAAACTGGTTACACACCTGTTTAGATGTGCTTACTCACTACTGAACTCACTATTTATGAAACTTTAAGAGAAATACACAATGTCTCTACACTATAAGAACTGACAATAAAGTTTGTAAATTCAAAACCTATGCATACGAAACAATCAAGAAGAAAATGCATACATAGTCAAAGTCCCACAGTAACAGTTTGTGGGGGATAAAAAATACACAATGATGTAGCCTGGTATCTTTAATGAAATGACACTTCAGAGGAGGGTTTGTGCTCCATGGGTGACAGAACAGAAGGAAAACAACAAACAGGAAGATCGGAAAAGGACTGTGGACCTAGGCTCCTGACCTAGCTGCACTCTGAGACTCTGGGCAGCTTACCTGACCTCCTTCCTGTGCCTCAGTTCCATCATCTGAATAACAGGAACCTGAGCATCTAACCCCAGGAGCACTGAGCGGAGCAAATGAGAATCAATCAACGGTCAAAGTCGCCTGCCAGAAAGCTGTAACAACAGCCTACATTTAACAATAGCCAGGATCACATGCCAGAGTAAAGTTTCTATTAGTATTACAAGCTATATAATAATCAGTACTATACAGAAAGAGAAGCCAGATGTCCAGACACAAGATTGTCCTGTCGCATCCTAAGCATGACCCCAGACCTGTCGTATGTGTGACTAAAGCCAGGTTTTCTGAGCCCACCATTTCCATGGTTTCTCTCTAGGTGATAAGAGCGGAGGTTCACTCCAGCTCCTGCCCTCTGCAGCCACTATGTAGTCAGTAGGGAGCCCAACATACGTGTTTCTATGTAGAAGCCCAATTGTTCCAAGGTTTCTTAAACATTTCTTCACTGAAGGTTTGCAAGAACAAAGACCATCAGCAGGAGGGGTTAGTGAGTTTATTGTAATGCTCCAGGCCCCAGAAGCAGTGCACAGACAAGACCCACTTGGATGTGCTAATACACTCAATAGGATGAGTCATCCAGGTCCCTGTGGGAGGGAAGACAATGATGCTTACAGACATCAAAATGACTGACCTGAGGTCAGGTGTCTGAGCTGGAATTCAAACCAGCACCTATATGACTCCTGGTTTCTCTTGACCATTAGGTAAGACAGGCATGCCGAAACACAACTAAGTAAGTGTCTTAGTTAGGGTTTCTATTGCTTAATAAAATACCATGACCCAAAACAACTTGGTGAAAAAAGAGTTTGTGTCTTATAGCTTGGAGTACAACATCCAGGGAGGGTTACTGCTTACTGGCTTGCTCCTTCATGGATCTCAGTCTGCTTTCTTATAGCACCCAGGAGCACCACCAGTCAGTGGCACCACCCACAAAGTGATGGGCCCTTTCACATTAATCACCAATCAAGAAAATGGACCACAGGCTTGAGCACAGGCCAATCTGATTGGTGTGTTTTCTCTTTCAAAACATCTGTCTTTTGTATCAACTTGACATAAAATGAGTCAGTACAGTGAGTGACAAAAGCAAGCTCAAGTCCATCTCAATACAAACACCAAAGACACTAACATGAGCACGGACATTATCAGAGTCAAGTGTTGTGAAAACAGCTCTCCACTGCCTACATTGGTCTCTTGCGCTTTACCAAGACCTGGAAAACAGAATGCTAAGTCTCTCTGACCGTGAAGTACAGTGGAACCTAGAATATCAGGGAACAAAAGAACAGGCTACAGGACATAAGCTGAGTGTGTGAAAGTCTAAACTATCTTGTAGCCACAGAAGGCAGGGAAGGAGGGAGGGAGAGAGGCAGGGAATAGAATACTAACGTTTAGATATTTTATTTAAGACAGGAATAGTAACACATGCCTATAATCTTGATACTCCAGAAAGTAGGGATTTGACTCAAATTCAAGTTCAGTCTAGACTACACAGTAAGTTTAAACCCAACCTGAGCACAGAATAAGAACTGATCCAAAAATCTAAAATACTAATAGTAATGTTAACTTATTTAACTGCATATATCTAAAATTTTATCACACAAATAATCAATAAAAATGATCAATGAGGGGGCTGGAGAGATGGCTCAGTGGTTAAGAGCATTGCCTGCTCTTCCAAAGGTCCTGAGTTCAATTCCCAGCAACCACATGGTGGCTCACAACCATCTGTAATGAGACCTGGTGCCCTCTTTAGGCATGCATATAGACAGAATACTGTATACTAAATAAATAAATAAATATTAAAAAAAATGATCAATGAGACACTCCACATTATTTCCTCACAGTGAGAAATTTGGTGTGTATTTACACTCACAATACATCACAACCCAAACAGGTTCATTCCAATGTGTTCAGGGGCTGAATGTGATTGGCAGCTACCACTGAGGGCAGCATGTACCTAGTCCTTACACTTACACACTAACACAATATTAATCTCAGGTTCTACTGTGGAACCTGTGAAAGTTCTTAGACAGTCCAGGTTTGAGAGAGGTTCATACAGGCTTGGACATATGCGTTACCAAATTTCACCAGCTAGATTTGTAATCGTTTGTCCACTTTTTCATAGTGATGAAATGGAACTGCTTTGCTCATTTCTAAGCTTCCTGCCCTGGACAAGAAATGGGGGCTGACAGCAGCGAATGTCAAAAACTCCAGTGTGGCTTCCACTTCACTCTTTAAATATCATGCTGCAAGTTGTGTACAAACAAGAAATGCTCCTGAAAGGAGAACATACTAAGTCAATATGTCTGTCATGAAAGCTTGAGACAACATAGAAGGAATGGATAATAACATATCTGGAGAAATGGTAGGGTCACAAAAAACAAAGATATGTAACTAATTCGAGCACACTTCATGTATCACAAGTTCCTCTCTCATGAGCACATAATCACATACAACACCACACAAAGAAACAAACACAAGCAGAGTGAGAAGGGGAGGGAGGGAAGGAGGCAGAGAGGGGCGGAAGAAAGTCTACTTTGGTTCTGACCTATCAACCTCAGGCAAGCAATGTGCATTCCATGGCCCCCAGAGACTGAAGCAGGCCCCTCAGAGGAAAAGAAAAAATATCAGGTAAGCATAAACCCAATAGAGGGAACAACGGAACTGCAGCAAGGAAACGGGCCAACTCAACTAATTTCTCAAAAATTATCCCACTTGCAGAATTAGATGCTCAGTGGTTAAGAGCATTTTTTGTTCTTGTAGAGGACTTGAGCCATCCAATATGAGTGCTGGGAACGGGTTTCCTAAGGAGGAGTCAAAAATGAAAGTATCTCTAGGGGGAAAAAGGGCTTTTAATCACTGAACTCAAATAACATTTTAGAAAGCATGAGAGTCAAATTCAGTCCCAAAAGTCAGTTTTAGGGGTGACAATTCGGACAGGATGTCCTACCTCCAACATTCCACTGGTCTCAGGACCTCACACTACTAACTCTCAGCATTAGCATAAACACCTTAGTCATGTGTAGTGGAGAACCCCTGTGATTTTAGCAATAGGAGGCTGAGGCAATAGGACTGCCACATGGTTGAGGGTAGCCTAGGCTTTATAAGAAGTTCTAAGCCAGCCTAGACTACCTGAAAAACTGGTCAAAAATCAAGGCTCTGTCCTTTGCCTGCTAATGAAGGTGCTATAACTAACAGAACATGGAATCAAAGGACTTTTAGTAAAATATTGAACGGCTACAGTTAGACAATATGATTAGTTTGGCTTGGATTAAGGAAGTTGTCAAACGCTCCACGGCTTTTCTCTGTAGTATCTAAATGAGCTCACATTTGGAGTGCTGCAGACTTCACTGCCCAAACAGGAGAGGTGAAACTGAAGCAAAGAATATAAAAGCGGTGGCCAACTGCACCACAGATGGATTCATAGCTTCAGAAGGGACACTATGGCATAAATAAAGAAGTCATAACCTCCTGGCATCATCACATTCCCAGGTGGCCCCTTGACTCATTGTTTTTTGATAAGGCATTATAAGCCAACACAGCCCCGAACAGAGCTTTACTGTGAACACTCTTGCTGAAACCAGACAGCAGAAAGCGTGGAGAAAACTCCCTGTCTCCTTCTGACAACACTGGAAGGATGGTCTTCAATCAGACAGAGAGTAAAAACAGTTTAAGAGAAAACGAGATTGACAATGAGCTTTAGAAGTGCTTTCTGGAAGATTTACAAAGAATTTAAGGCTAAATAATATCCAGATTTATAGGCTGGGAATGGATACTGGGCTAAAAAGAGGTCCCTGGCCTTGTGGAATAGTCCAATGGGCAAGGAGACAAGGAATGAGACAAACAGAACATACGCTGCTAGGTTCTGGCAACACTAAGGGATAAGCTCTTAGATGAATAGAGAGAGGATGGTGGACATCAGATGGGTAGTGAGAAACCCTCACTGAAAGGGAACATTCAAGAGGTAGCCAACAGCTCAGAGGATGAGGGCACTTGCCATGCAAGTCTGACAACCTTTAAACCCCAGAACCTGCCATGCAAGGAAGGAAACAATCCTATAAACTGAGGGAGATCAAGCACGTAACGGAAAGGCCAGCTACAAGGATACATCATTAATGCACAGATGAATGAATGAAGTATGGCCTGGGTGGCAGCTGTACAGGTGGAGAAACTGGAGGGACTCTAAAGAGACTCTAAAGCATCTGCTGGAAGGGTGTATGAGAACAACACATCAAGAATGCAACAATGGCTTCTCTGAAGGGACAGTGTGGGCTGCCAGCCAAAGCAGGATCATCCTGGGCATTTGCAGAGACTGGTTTCCCTCCTGGACAAGCTATATCTGAAACACCCACTATGTTTGAAAGACCCAGTGAAGGCCCAGTTAATGACTGGATAAAGGAGCCTGCGATGAGGTAGGGGCTGCAGATAGAGACCCCATCCTATCGGCATGTTTCTATAGATAAGTGTAACTGTAGATAAGTTCATGAACCGTGCAGCCAGAGGCTCTCCATTTAGAGGCTAAACAGATGAGGCACCAGAAAAGGAGGCTAAAGAGCAGCCTATGGGAAAAGAACAGCCAGGGATATTGTCCAGAGAGCCCAGGGAAGAGCGATTATGGAGGAGAAAATGAACTTCAGTGGATTCAGAGTAAGAGCAGACAGGGACCTGACCTGACCAGGGGCTTCAGCAAAGAAACACTCCTGGAGTCCTGACTAAGGCAGAGGGAGGGGAGTGTGTGCAGGGTCTGAACCTCAGTGCCGTGCTCAGGAGAGCATGGAAAAGGAGACACCAGACACTAAACATGGTCAAGCTACTCAAATGGTCCATTTGAAGAGGATGAAAACGTCTATGGCCATAAAGGATAAAAAGAAAGCAGCCAGAGGCAAGAGAAAATCAGAATCTAGAGAAGAAGCTTTAATTTAATGAAGGGAAATAGTAACGTGTGTGCCAGGGGGACTTCAGTCAAAACTGATGACAAAGGAAAGAGCAGGAAACTTGTAAGTGTCAGTGTCTTTGAGGAAACATACAGGGGTGGAGACAGACTGGAGTGTAGCGCTGAGAGAGGTGAGCACCCGGGGTGGGGCAGGGGCCGGGGAACGGTTACATGGGCAGCTGCGGAAGATGGAAGCTGTCTTCTGATTTTCTTTGCTTCTTGATGAAAAAGGAACCAGCTGAGAAAACGAAGCCTGTGGACATCTGCAGAACAAATATAACACAGGCACAGTTGTCAAAGAGAATGGACAGGCAAAGTGCGGTATGGTTGACAGGCAGCATCTTGGGTCTGCTCAGAACTGTGTGCCCAATGTAGAGGGCAACAATCAATGTGGCAGGAGGAAGCTGGGCATGGCGGCCTGTGGCTATGACCTGTTGCCTGGGAGGTAAAGACAGAAGGATGAGGAATTAATTGTTCAAGGTCCTCTTCAGCTGCAGAGGGGGTTTGGAAGCCATCCTATATAATGTGAGACCCTTTAAAAAATAATGTGTGCTTTTCTCAAGCCATGTTCAGCTGTAGGGGTACATGTGGAAAATGGGTAATGTCAGAGTTGAAGAAATTCCTCCCAAGATGCCCTCTGCTGCAGATCCTAAGACGTCAGAATGAGAAGAGTTGTTATAGGCCATATACTTTATAGGACTCTTCGAAGGAAACTATGTCCTCATTTCAGGACTGAAAAGCAAGATTAGACAGATAGACGCATCGTATTTCCTGATAGGGCTGCTGGAGTGTGGTTGCCACAGCAACAGAAACTGCTCTCACAGCTGGGACACCAAGAAAGTGAGGAGCATCTTTTTCAAAAGAATGGAATCCAAATTTTTAGAGCTGGAAATGGCTCTGCAATTCCCTGACTCTTTCCTGTGCCTTAGACCATCATCTTTACAGCTAAAGAACTTTAAGGAATGCCCTTTTAAAGTCACAGAGCCACAAGGGAAACCCATGGTCAGTTTGATGCACTAACTGGCCTGAAAGTCTTTGGCTTCTTTAAGAATCAACCCTAACCAAGAGATGACCATATTATTGGCATATAGCCAAAAGTACTACATTTTCATCAGGTGAGTCCTAGTCTATAAATCCTGACAAGCTGGAAATCAGCAGACAGTGAATATCCTATGCTCATAGTATTACATTCTAAACATGTGTTTAAAACCCAGCAATCTCTGGCTGGGTGGTGGTGGCTCATGCTTTTAGTCCCAACACTTAGGAGGCAGAGGCAGGTGGATCTCTGTGAGTTCAAGGCCAATCTGGTCTACAAAGCAAGTTCCAGGGCAGCTAGGGCTACACAGAGAAACCCTGTCTCAAAAAAACAAAACAAACAAACAAACAAACACAGTAATTTCCGAGCCTCGTGATGCACATCTGTAACTCCAGTACTTGGGGAGGTAAGAGTCAGGTTCACAGGTTCAAAGTCACCATCAGCTATATAGTAGCTTGGAGGGCCATCAGCACTGCATGGGGCTTTGCCTCAGAAAAAAACAACAACGAAAACCCAGCTATCTTTTCACAAGACATTAAGCAGCACTCTGAAGGGGGACCATTTCACGGAAACTGACTTTTGATGGAACAAGAACCCCTTACTGCCTTACCATGTGGTTTCAGAGTTAAGCCGCACCCTCCCAAAGAAGGTCTGTGCAGCTGGGTTAACTCGGGAGAGACTCGCATGAGGATGCTCAAATTTCTGCTTTGGTCTACCTACACTGAAAACAATCTGAGTCAGCATGCTGGGGAGTGGCTACTGGGAAATCACAAGTTAAAGGTCAGCCTGGGCTACATAGCAAGACCCCATGAAAGATGGAAGGGAAGGTTTGAAATTGTCTGACTATGGCAGGACTAAAGAGAAAGCAATCTTGAAAATAAGAGCCATGTGCCTGTAAGGTGGGAACAGTAATGAAGACCAACTGGACAATGGCGTTGACAGTTAAGGTTTGACAGGCAGGAGGAGCCCGGAGCCTGGAGGCTGGCATCTATATTCAGTTCTATGCTAATGAATTCATCACTCTCGGGCTACGGTGTAGGAGAGTGCTGGCTTAGCATGAACACAGTTGTACCACACAGCACTGGGCACAGTGGCCCATGCCGGGAATACCAGTACTGGGGAAGTAAAGCAGGATCAGGAGTTCAAAGTCATCCTCAGCTGTGTGGGGAGTTTAAAGCCAGCCTGAGATACATAAAACTGTCCAAAAACCAAAACCTCTCCACGATTTACCTTGCTCACACAAGGCTTTGTTCTCTACTCATTAACTCTTTAATCTTTAGAAAATGCCCAATCACAAGACCATTGAAGTTTAACAAAGCAAAGACCTGGGCCTAGGCTGCACAGAGTAAGGCTGGGATTCAAGTCCAAAGCTTCAACCACCGATACATACTTGCATCAGCAGCTGTCCTACTGAGTGAGCCCACGGCACCGATGACAACTGCCTCATTTTCCCCTTCAGTTTGCTGGAGTCTTCTAATTTTCACTGATAAGAAAACTATAATGTGGCAAAGAAGGGGAATCACAAGAAGTGAATCCCACAGGCTTCTTTTCATTCATGAAATATGTAAATTCCATCAAAATACAATATGACCTTTAGGGGGCCACTGAGGGAGGAATAACACTGGCCAAGTCCTCAGTAATGAGTCAGCGGGGTCATCCTTTCACATATAACCCATACAAACTGATTTTTTTAATGTTCAATAACTTTCTAAAGACAAAAGCTGCACGGCCGCATTCTATCATAGACAGAACTCGTTAGTAAAATTAGGTGCTAATGTTGTCTGGTTCCCACTTATTGAAAAAGCACCAAAAACTTTCAGAGAAATGAAACATTCTTATTCTATCAATTAAATATGGCAGTTAACATTTGCTCAGAGGTAATGACAAAATGGAAAACTGTGACCACATGTAGACTTTCCTCATCACACCAGTGAGGAAATAGAAAAGGGGCCGGAATAGGCTTAGTCAGCCAAGTGCTGCCGCGCAAGAATGAGAAGCTGAGTTCGGATCTCCAGTGGCATGCATTCACAATCCCAGCAATGTAGGGGAAGGGAAACCGGATGCCTGGGACTCACAGGCCAGCCAATCTAACCGAAACAGCAAGCTCCAGGTTCAGAGACTCTGTCTCAAAAATAAGGTAGAGATTGAGAAAGACATCTCAACATTGACTTCTGCATGAACACACACGCTCATGCATACATACACACACACACACACACACACACGCTCATGCATACACACACACACACGCTCATGCATACATACACACACACATGCTCATGCATACATACCCACACACACACGCTCATGCATACATACACACACACACACACACACACACACACACACACACGCACGCACATGCACACGCGTACACACACAAACGGCTACAAGCTAATATGTAAGAACTATTAGGATGCCCTGCAGCACAAGCTCCAGGCTGCTTCCATCTCTGTGAGGACAGCAATCCCCTAGGACACTGGTCCAAGACAGCCACCCAGGGTCCAACAACACTTTAAATATTACATATTTGCAGCTATAATAGGCAGGCCCCGCCTTTCCCTACCAATCCTATATTGGCACATCTATCTTTACTGAGCCGAAACTTCAGCCACTGCACGAAAGCTTTCAACCACTCTCCACAGTGCCTTTGTTAGGGATACTTTCTAGTACTTGATTTCACCTGGTGACAAAGGAATCATTCACTGGGCTGTCCCCATTTGTGGCTGGCCTCATTCAGGGCACTTGAGCAGGCTCTGGCCACAGCTGCCATAATCACCCAGGACACTGGGCTTTCTCTCCACCACTTCTCTGAGAACAACTCCATACAGTTTCAGCCGTCACCAGGGCCCCCAAGGACATGAGCTCTCAGAGGATGCTGACTGGCCCCACCATTGTGTGCTGGCTCGATTGACTCCATCCACTTTTTTAGTCTTGCTCTGGACCTCATTGTTCCTCTGGCATGCTCATGTTGCAGGGGTGAGGGCAACAGGTCAGAAGACATGGGATCAGTCGCTGTGATTGACATAATAAGCCAGAAATGTACAAAGGAAGAAAACAGCAGGGTGCTTGCCTAGCATGCACAGGGCTCTGGGTTTGAACACCAGCCCAGTAGGCAGGCAAGGGGCAAAGTGGGAATGTAGCAGGTAGGCAGGAAGGAGAAATGAAGTCTAAGAGTTCAGAAATAGTAAACACACATTACCGAATACAAATATATACAAACGCCTGGAAACTGAACCACTAACATCTGAATTAATACAGGCAAGATGCAGCAAGGCAATAATTAACTTGCAAAGAGATAAATTACAATAAGGAAGTACAGCAGTACACTGACATTGTTAAGCACAAAAGGACAATATGGGTTTTAGTCTCTAAGCCTTATGACATCATACTCCAATATAAGTGTTGTATGGCTAAGTACTTCACTTATTAGCACAGGTATAATATGAACTCGTACATGACATTTATATTCAACCTATGCACTGACTTTTAAAGGAAGCTGTGTCAAAATTATAAATTTGCTAGTGGAATTTCTACAGTCCTGCCAGTCATTACCTATAATCCCACTTAAACGTCATGAGTTCAAAGACAGCTTTGGCTACATAGTGCATTCAACATCAGATTGGGTTATATAGGATATGGTCAGGAAGAAAAAATCTAGGGCTGAGTAATCCATGCCAACCACTCAAGAGGCTGAGGCAGGAAGACGCTACCAAGTTTGAAGCCAAGCTGATACACATAGCAAGTTTCAGGTTACCAAGGATAATAGCGGGATCCTTTCTCAAAGGGTCTGGAAAACAACTAAGAGGGCAGTGGTGTAGCTTACTGGCAAAGAAAGTGCTTGGCATGCAGGAAAGCCAGAGTTTAATACCCAGGACCCAAAACACAAAACACAATCAGAATAGAATAAGAATAGATTTTTGCTTAGTAAAAAGTATTAATACATTTAAATGTAAATAATAATAGAATGTTTGGGCAGGCACTTTCATGAACAATTAACACACTTGAATTCGGTTTATCCTAACACCACCTTTGCACACAAGCACAGTTATATATACATAGGTGAGAGCTAAAACACAGAGGGCAAGAGACTTGTGAGTGACACTCAGCAGGCAGGCTTGATCCCACACAATCGGGGACCACAGGCCACCATAATATCCCTGGAAGATATTAAGTCACCCCCAACTTAGGGAGGGCAGTATGTAGAGGCCATGACATGAAGGGCTTTGCAGAGGCTAAGTCCTGAAGCATGGACCAGAGGAAATAGGGACAAGGGCATTCTGTTCATAGGGCAATATAACCTACAAGCATGGAAGCCAGGACCTGATCTCTCAGGACAGCAAATAGTGCGCAAAGAGGATGCTGAATGCACCTTACATCTGGATCACAGTAGACACATTTGGCCCTTTTCATAATATTCCTATCTATTGAATAACAAACTCCCAAGCTACACAGACTTCCAGTTTTGCCAGTGATGATTCACTGAGTAATGCTAATTTCTCCCTATAGTGTGACCATTGGCAATCACAGTATTTTTTTATTTCAATGTCAATTATTAATATTAACTCAAACATCACATAGGCCACTTCCCACGATGACGTGTAGGTTGTAGAATGGCAGAGACGGGAACCAACAGAGACATAAAAAGAATCACTGTGGTGGGTAGAAGAGATATTCACAAGTCTAATCAGGATGTTGCTGGAGGCTCACAGAGCCCTTCATGGCAAGCTAAGCAGAGGCAAATGAGCTGCAGGACAGATAAGGCAAGGCAAGTCCCAGTGGACTGAGGTTAGCAAGGGAGGCCTGTGCTGAGTTACACACCTTGGAGACAGTGGAAAAATTGTCACCTGTCCAGCCCATCCCACAACACGAGCACTTGATGGTCAGTGGGTGTCACTGTGTCCTAAAGTGTACTGTGTCTCTTTTGGATGCAGGTGAGACAGTTGTACCCTTCACTGGTCTGGTGCGCTCAAAAGTTCATAGGCAGGTTTCCTACATGGCTGTGTCATGCCCATGTTCCTCTGTGATCCTTATCTACACTGTTAAGTTCATTGGTGGGACTTGTTACTTAAGCGGGTAAGTCATTTATGTCTGTGCCCTCATGGTTCACAGTGGGAAAGTAGAGGTTGTTTATTTATACAAACAACACACACAACCATTCTGTGTACTAGCTTGCTTTCTAGTGCTATGATAGTGACCATGACCAAAGACAACTCGGGGGGGGGAAAGGGGGTATTTGGTGTTCACACCCTATTCGTCGTTCATCAATCAGGGAAACCTAAGCAGAAACTCAAGCAGAGCAGGTCCTGGAGGGGGAAACAGAAACAGAAACCACCAAGGATGATGCTTACTTGATCCCCATGAGTTGCTCAGCCTGTTTCCTTGTACAACCCAGAACCACCTGCCCGGGGGTGGCACCCACCACAGTAGGATGGGCCCTCCCACATCAATCATTAATCAAGAAAATGCCCTACCGGTCTGCCTACGGGCTAATCTGATGAAAGCATAAAACACAACAAAACAAAAAACCCACCCAGCACAACCTGTCTCTGTATTTTCACTCAAAATACAGCTGTCGGGACACAGCGCAGCCTGAAACACAGAGAAGGGTGTAGTCTGATCATCACAGAGGTTCAAGAGAGAGGCTGGGAAGGACCTGAAAGCTCTGGTGGGGTTTTCCAGAGTACAGAGCATGGGCAACAGCGGGAGGAGGAAGTGGAGGGCTGATGGAGAAGCAACTGCAGGCCAGGCTGAGGTGATAGAAATGACAGAGACCAGCCATGATGGTGGTAAAGCAACTGCAGAGTCAGCCAAGGATGAGAGCCTGAGACACACACACACACACACATGCACGCACACACACGCGCACAGTCTTCCACAGAAGTGAGTGCTGGGCTAGAGGGGACACATGCAACAGAGGCAGCCAGCATGCCTGCAGAGGGAGGACACGTGAAGGGCAGTGCACATGGCACATGGCAGGGGTAGGTGGATGGCTCAGGGGCTCCACAATCAGTCTAGAAACACAATATGGTCCTCTTCATGGATAAAGAGTTCTAAACAGTACTTCTTATCTGGGATATGCCAGAATCAGTAAAATATCTTATCCTGCGTATCTTCTCTTTTAGTTGATTTCGAACAGTTTTAACATTCAAGCGCAGCTTCAGAAAAATCTTGGAGATGAAAAATAACATGACCACATCTTTAGAAGCACATCTTTTAATAATCATGGCATCAAAATGGGAAATACTTAAGAAACCTAGGTTTATTTTTCAATTGTACACA
Organism: Myodes glareolus; assembly: GCF_982192425.1. Classification (NCBI taxonomy): domain Eukaryota; kingdom Metazoa; phylum Chordata; class Mammalia; order Rodentia; family Cricetidae; genus Myodes; species Myodes glareolus. The sequence goes on from NC_142039.1 coordinate 41,817,404, forward strand.
TCCTTATTTAAGCACTGTTACTCGTGTACTCATCTTCTATGGAAATCCAATCAACAGACCGGCATGCTGTCAGGATTTATGTGAATTAACTCTCCATCTGCAGAGGAGGGCTGGGTAATGCAATACCAACCAGACCTACAGGCTGCAACACAAACGGAAATGTAAAACCCACACAAGCAGGAGAGGGTGGCAAACGCCTTTAATCCCAGCACTTGGGAGCCAGAGGTAAGATTCAAGGTCACCCCACTCTATGCAGTGAGTTAGAGGTCACCCTGAGCTACAGTGAGACCCTTCCTCAAAAAAACAAAAGAGAAGGAAAGAATAAAGGGAAGGAGACAGTTGGCAAGGTGGGAAGGAGAGAGGGAAGGAGGGAGGGAAGGAAGGAAGGAGGGAGGAAGGGACAGACGGATGGACACAGGCAGGCAGGCGTTCTGGCAACCAAGGATTCAGGGAAGCAGCAGGTGATGGGCTAGAGGAATGAGCGCAGAGAACACTGAAATTGATACACTGCCTTCCCGTTTCTGATGGGGGCTCAATTGGTAAGCAGGCTGACAAACCAGAATCCACAATAGGAAAAAGCAATTCACCTATGCCACAGTTCAAGTCAGGAGAAGAAAGACAGCAAGCAATTCACATTCACACAGCCTTCACTCTCTGAACAGCACTTTTGCGTGAGGGGTCTAGTTATGTTGTTGAGACTGGCCTTCAGGAATCGAGCAATCCTCCAGCCTCACCCTCCCACACAGCAATTGACACTATGGATTTGTATAATATGTATGAGAACAGGGAGAGTCAGGTCTCTCTGTGACACCAGAATCCCCGCAGAGCTTCCCCAGCCACTTCTCTAGACATGGCCAGGCTGCCTGAGGTTACTAGTATAAGCTGCAGCTTGTCCTTCAAGACCAGTATCACTCAAAGTTCCCTGGCCTTGAACTCACAGAGATCTGCCTGCCTCTGCCTCCTGAGTGGTGGGATTAAAGGTGTGAGCCTCCACTTCCTGGCCTGGTTAGAAGACCACTTTAAATGTTCTCTCTCTCTCTCTCTCTCTCTCTCTCTCTCTCTCTCTCTCTCTCTCCCCTCTCCCTCCCCCACCCCCCACCTCGAATATGGGAAATCAGGGAGAGTGAGTCTTCTATGTCACCAACACTGTGACTCTAAGTCACAGAGGCAAAGCTAGCAGCCAAGAAGAAAATCTGACTCTAACACACTGGCCAGGAAAGAAGGACTATGGTCCCCTTAGTAATCTAAAACATCAAGAAAGCCCACGGAGCTGGGCATGGCAGGCATGATGCCCCATGTGGTGGTGAAGGCAGGGGCCTAGAGTTCAAGGCAGCCTCAGCTACAAAGCAATTTCAGGACAGCTTGGGCTTCGTGAGACCTTTTCACAGAAAGAAAACTCCAGAAAGATAGAAGCAGGGAAGGAAAGGAGAGGAAACAGAATGCCATTGATTGCCAGCTCCCAATGACACCACCACTATGAAGCTCATCTTCCAGCAATGTTTGCAATGGTCCCCATGCAGAGCTCTCTCTCTCTCTCTCTCTCTCTCTCTCTCTCTCTCTCTCTCTCTCTCTCCTTTTTCTCTCTCTCTCTCTCTCTCTCTCTCTCTCTCTCTCTCTCTCTCTCTCTCTCACACACACACACACACAGACACACCCCTCATGGAAACAAACCAAAGCACTCTATCATCAAATAACCTCAGGAAACACTGCCCACAAACCAGCCTTGGGTAGCAGGAAGCTCTCCTGATATGAAATGCTCAAAAAATTTCTATCATCAGGAAACTCCTCTCTAAACTTGCTGAGCAGGATTTTCCTTATCTAACACCATGTCGCCCTGACTTTCCAAGGGATGTAGTGTAGCAGCATCACATGGGCACACAACTCTCCAGTCTCTGCATTCCTGGGTAAGCATCTCTTCTCTAATCTTCAGGGGCTTCCTTGATAGAGCAGGCAGCAAAGAGAGATGTATATATTTCTTCAGTATATTTTCAAAGTCCCAGGGAAGGACACCTGCTTGGGTCACATGACCAACTAGAGCCTGAACACTAGGGTTCAGGGGCCATGGACACAAAATCACAGGGCCTTCTCTGCAGCCGGGGAAGGCAAACCACACAAAGATCATGTGATCTCAGTGGTCAAGACAAGTTCCCTTTAAAAGTGTGTTTGAATGTGCGCACATGCATGCATGCAAGGTTCATGCATACATAGCCACTCATGAAAGCCAGATATCGAAGGGGAAGAGGAATCTGTACGTTGAGCTCTAGAGTGTTAAATATCATCTCCATTTGCCTGAGCAATGACTATTTCAATTTAAAAGTCTCAAACACTTAGCTTTCTACCTCCCTCCCTCATTTGCTCCTCTCCCCAACTCAGCACAAGTCAGCCTTACTGTGGATCAAAGCCTGAGAACTTCTGGGCTTGAGGGAAGGCAGCTGTCATCGTAGCAGTTGTGAGGCAGAGGCCAAAAGATAACTCAGTTCCAGGGCCATCCCGAGTTCTAGTTCAGCCCCGACTACATAGTAAGGCCCTGTCTCAAAACAACAAAGGCCTTAAGAACCATTCCTGTTTCCCTTTTTTCCACTTCTGGGCTACAGAAAAGCTATTTAACATAAAATTATATTCGAAACCCACCTGCTTATCTGTAGTGTCCTTGACAACCTCGTCCAATCACATCACTCTAATATTATCAACCCCAGAATGTGAGCAAGGGCCAGGCTTCAGTCCCCGGCTTCCTGTAGGTAGAGACTGAGGTATGTGCCTCCCCCCAGAAGTCTACTGTTTTTTCTTACAGAGGGATTTCCCATAGAAACAATGGTATGATCAGCATCTGGTACAACTTATCTCTTCAGCACGCCTTACTTCTGCTAAACTTATCAAAATGATTGTAACAGGGCTAGAGAAGGCTCAATAACACAGCACTTGTCTGGAATGTTCAAGGGCATGGGTTCCAGCGTTGTGGGGTTGGGGCTGGGGCAGGGTGGAGTGGGAAAACCTTTTGAACTAAGAGCAACGAAAAGGCACACACATCTGCAAAGTGTCTCACCTAAAGCTGCAGGTAACAAAACTCTGACTCACCCATCTGAAGTCAAAAAACTTTTTAAACTTGGATGCCACTTTTCTGGTGTTCAGGACTCCAGTCAAGCCATCCTGATGTCAAGGTGGCAGTCTGATCATTTCATCCTTTCTCTATGGCTCCCCGAAATCTTCAGCAAAGTCCTCTGTGAGGCAATCTTGCATCCACCTCCCACCACACATCATCAATTCTAGATGTCTCACCCACTGTCAGCAGCCCCAGGCATCGGCTTCTGCACAGGGGTATCCACCCAGCCCTGAGTGGGCAGAGTGCCATTTACTCTAACCCCCACCCCCTTAACCCCAGTACCACGGGTTTGACTCTACTCATACAGCACTGAAATTTTTTTTTTGTCAAAGTCCTGTTTTGCAAAAACCCCAATGCATCTAAAACAGTCAGAAAAGCAGAAGGTACCAAAGAGAAGTGGCGAATGTGGCATGAGAACTGGGCTCTGTGGCAGAAGGCACTATGAGACCAGAGAAAGCGAGTTCAGAATCACACAGACGACAATAATATAGACTGATGGAAAGAAGCATACCCTGAGAGGCAGCAGGACAGGAGGATCCCAAAATCTCAAGACAGAACAAACAGAACTACATGTGAAGGCAGACAAAAGTGGGACAGCCATCAGCCAAGATGTATCAGACTTCTCAAAAAGTATTAGCAAAGTATGAGAGTTCATTAAGTCCATGGCAGAACATTTGCTTGGTGCGTACAAAGACCCAAGTTGAATCTCCAGCACTAGAAATAAACAAAAACTATTAAAGCCCCAACATCAGTGAAGAAACAGTCTGGGCATGTCATAAAACACTTGGCCTCAGATGACCGTGTATGCATGTTTGTGTGAGCAGCTACATATTGCTTTCCACCTTATTTTTTTTAATGCCCATTGTTTTATTAAGAATGACACTTTTGGGTAGCTGAGTGCATGGTGGGGATACCGGACAGCAGGGAGTCCATGCAAACCCGAAAACCACTTTCCACCTTATTTTCAGGCAGGGATTCTCACTGAACTTTGAGCTTGTCAATAAATTCGCCCCCAAGGATCCTACTCTTCCTCTGTCTTCCCACAGATACACATGAGCACTGAGCTTATAGATGAACACCAAAGCACATCTTTTTACATGGATGCTTGGGATCCAAACCAAGCATTTATCCACTGGACCATTTCCCCAGCCCCTTGACTGTGTACTTTAAAAACTGTTTATTCCATAGTGTTTAGAAACTGTGCCAAGGTCACCCAACAAACAAAATGGTAGTTATGCCCAAGATGGCTGTCCAGGCCACGTTGGATTCCTACTAGTCTGCACACTCTCTTTATCTTACCTTCCTTCTCCTAGTAGAAATAAAAGGGCCTGACCCTATCACGGGGCATTCCAGGGGCATTCACCAAGCCATAGAATGAAGTTCTGTTTTTCTGTTACCTCGTCCACTCCTACCTTCCAGTCTTAGGGCACCCCCATGTTCCCCAGTGTGTGCAAATGGCTTCTGCTAGCCCTGAGTCCTCAGTAGGGAACCCGAGCACAAGCTTCTCACAGGTCCATTATTAAACACCTTATCATGATAACATGGGGAGGCAAGACTCAGAAGACACCCTCCCATGCATCAAGCCTGCTGGGCAGCTCCACGTGAAACGAAACCTCGCCACGCTTTTCACTGGTTTACTCAGTCCTGCCGATCAAAACACTCAAACAGGGCTGGGGAGAGGGCTGACACCATGCAGGAGCAAAGACCAGTCAGGGTGACAAGAGTCCAAGTAAAAGTGAGACAGGGGCAACAGAGACAAGGGACCCTAGTCTTACATCAACTTGATACAAATTAGAATCATTTTTGAAAAGGAACTTCAACTAAAAAAAAAAAAAAAAAGTTTCCACCCAACTGGTCTGTGGGCAAACCTGTGTTGCATTTTCTTGATTGATGATTGGTGTGTGAGACCCAAGTTCACTGTGGGCAGTGCCATCTTGGGCCGTTGGTGGTCCTGGGTGTTACTAGAAAGTAGTCTGAGAAAACCAGGAAGAGCAAGCCAGTCCATGGTCTCTGCATCAACTCCTGACCTGACTTCTCTGGGTGATGGACTATAAGATATAACCTGAAATAAACCCTTTCCTCTCTAGGTGCTTTTGGCCATGGTGTTTTGCCACAGCAGTAGAAACCCTAAAACACTGGAGTAAGCTGGCTACGTAGACTAACTGGAATTGGCAAGTTCTGGGTTCAGCAAGAGATCCTGCCTCAAAAGATAGCGAGTGGTCAAGAAAAACTTCGGGCCCTACACCCATACATATACAGGAGCATGCACACCTGCACACACATGAACTCACACACATGTAAACCAAATCCTCATGCACACACACGCACAAACCACATATAACAGCAGCTGAGAGTTTGTGAATCTTTGAAGGCAATATGACTGGCACAAAAAGCAATCTGTGTTTAACTATGACTAAAAACATAACCAAAGCCTTTCATTTGTTTCTTTTCACGATCTTGCAAGTATTGCCTAGACTAGTGTCAAACTCATGAGAATCCTCCTGCCTCTCACCCTCCCTAAGAGGGAATTAGAGAGCTGTGATTACAGGAATGCATGCGTAACTATGCCTGATTCAAATCCTCTTCTTCAGCTTCTCCCGGGATTCCTATGAATTCCGCCGAAGCGAGAGTTCCCTTTTACTCACACCTTGGCCTGCATGACAGCAGTGTCTCTCTGAAGGCAGTTCCTCATCCTCAGCCTTCATAAAGATCACAGCTATGGCTCAGTGGGAGAGGAGGACTGATTCAAACGGCACGTTCAGAGACAAAAATCTCAAGGCCCTCATCCCAAACAGCAGTCTTTGCATATAATTTAAACATGCGTCTTCATGTACTTCAAAGCCTCCCTAGGTTCCTTATCATACTCAGGAAGGTGCAAATGGTATATGTTATCATCCTCGCATGCGATAGAAACCCACAGCATAAATGTCACAGTTAAGCTGCCGTATTTGAGGGGTAATGATGAGGGAAAACGTATGCATGCTTATAAAAGACACAACTTTTTATAGTTTTGATCTATGGTTGGTCACATCCACAGAAGAGAAACTTGCAGAGCCAAGGAGCTGACTGCACAGACGTCTAAGCACACCATTTCTTGATCATTATATTAAAGGGCTAACTCAGCCCAGGTTGGCCTCAAACTTACTATGCAGCCAAAGCTGGCCTTGAACTCCTGACCCTCCTGCCTCTACCTCCCAAATGCTGAGACCTAGATTCAAACAGGCATTTTCTTAGACTGGAAAAGAGCTTAGTGGTAGATCACGTGCCTGGCATGGACAAGACCAAAACTTCCACCCATCCCTAACACTACAGAAAATGACTAGCATGGGCTAGGGCCGGGGTGCCCTCCCTAGTACTAAAAAGATCACTGGCACTGGTGGTGGTGACGGTGAGGATGGCAGGGGTGATGTCAGGAGCTACCTTTAGTAGCTGACTTCTTCCTCTGCAAGAGTAGAGAATACCATTTCCTCATTACCTGTGGTTAAATGAAATAACTCCAAAGACCCGAAATCAAGCATGAAGCAGATCCAAGGACTCACTCTCCAGCCCCTCCCACCTGAGAACGAGCAGTTCATAATCACCTAAAACATAAAAGCAATGAAGACACGACTCCATTTGAACAGCAACCTGAAGACGCCTGGAGTTACAGGCCTTTTTGTACTGTTCATAGAAATCCGCTGAGGGCCAGATTGGCTCTGTGTCTGTCAATTCCACAATACCAGACTTAGGGAGTGTAGGAAGCACACAGAGGCCTGCAGAGTGGTCAGAGATCACGTCTATTACCGTCTGTTACGCTAGCTATCAGGAAATTTTGTTTTATCTTGGATGTAGTCGTAAATAGAGTAATAAATGAAAATAAGGTTGGCTGTCGGCGCCCATATGCTCTCCTTTCCGAGACAACAAAATGCTCACCCAGCATGTGTTTATGCACAGCAGTGGCAGCTGGGTGGGAGCCAGAGAAATCAATGAAAGCTTGATGTTTGGAAAGCCACTAAATTCAAACAAGGAGGCTGTGCATCTCTGGTTCCTTCCATTGCAAAATTCCCATGGTGAAGTCGAGGCGATCCTTGAATTTTAACTTGACCTGCTCAGAAGGTCAGTGTTGACTGTGCTGCTTCAGTTAGCCACTCAGCTTTGCAAGGTCCCAGGGCTCAGTCACCATAGGGTCCTTCTAGACACTCTCCAGAAAAAAAGCCAGTTTTCCTGGTTCTCAGCATTTTCCCACGGGTTGTTTTTCCTGATCATTCATACACTCTGCCCCTCCCTATACTTTTCTCCCTCCCCTCATTCCTCTCTCTCTCTCTCTCTCTCTCTCTCTCTCTCTCTCTCTCTCTCTCCCGTCACAAGTACCCCAGGCTGATCTCAAGTTCACCTGGTAGTAGAAGATGACTTTGCACTTCTGATGCTCCTGCTTCCAACTTCCAGATTCTGGGATTATACACAGGTACCAGCATACCCAGCTCTTTTCTCTATTTAACACGAAATTCCAAGGGCTGGGAAGATGACTTAATGGCTAAGAGCATAGACTGCTCTTGCAGAAGACCCAGTTTCAGTTTACTGGCACCCACATGGAAACTCACAACCACCTGTAACTACAGTCCCTGAGAATCCAACTGATGTCTTCTTCTGGCCTCCATGGGGGACTCCAGTATGCACAAGGTGCACAGAAATTGATGTTAACACACACACACACACACACACACACACACGCAAATAATAATATCAATAACAAATTTTAAAGCCTAACTTCAAGCCATGCATGATGTCACACATTTACAACTATCACATGGGAAATGGACAGTACAATCGGGAGTTTAAGTCCGGTCTGCGCTATATGAGATCTTGTCTCAAATAATAATAATAAGTAAAATGACTGAGAGTAAATGAGGACATGGCTCCATGGTAAAATGCTTGCCATGAAAGCACAAGGACCTGAGTTTGGATATCCAGCTACTATGTCAAAAGCCAGGCCTGGTACCATGTGCCTGGTTACGCTATACATCCCGCATCCCACTCCAAACATCACTTTTTGATGCTTTTTAGGCCTTTATCACAAGCAGCATGCATGCACAGTGTTGTGGGTTGAAGTGTCCTGTTCCACTAAGCTGTGTGTACAGAAGCCCAATCCCAGTATGGAGATGATGGAGCCTTTAAGATGCAGCATCTAACGGGAAGTCCTTAGATCACTGGTACTCTTGCAAAAGATAAACATAGTTCTCAGGGCCCTCAGTTAATTAGCTCTCAAGAACAAGTTGTTGTACAAAAGAGTAAGCAGGCCCTTGAATCTCCAGCTTTGCTCTGTCACCTCTCCCTGGAGGGCCCCAGAATCTCTCATCAGTGGGATACCACCAATCAACAAAACCTCAACAGAGGTTTTCACCCTCCAAAATTGAGCTAAACAAATCTTCCTTTACCAAGGACCCATCCTTAGATATTTTATTATAGTAATATAAAAGGGACCTAGATCAGGTCATTATCATTCTCTTGCTGCCCAGATGGTAGCTGCATACATTTCTATTATCTCTGTGAGAGGATAAGTAAATAAATAAAGAACTGTATAATATAAGCAATAACATCAAACTTCAAGCTAATGGAATTATGCAAACTGTCAGACTACTTCAATCAGTCTCTTTAAGATAAGTTATCTTCGCTGCATGTCAAAACAATACCATGTGAAAGCTGCGGTAGGGAGAATGTCACTTGGTGACAGGCCCCCAGCACAGCCCGAGTCTCCAAGTGGGTCCTCCTTCCCACATTTTTTAAGGTGCTTAGCCATCAGTTTTCACAGCAGATAACATAGCACAAATCCTTTCAGACTAAACAGCTCGCGGCAACATGGGAACACTCTTACAGAACAAATGCTCCTGCCTCATGGTGGCAAATACTCATAGCTCCATGGCTGTCTCCCTCCCAAATGATGACAACCTCCTCTCTGAGAACTGCTCTCCTAGATACCCAGAGCAAACTGAGCACATCACACGAGGCTCAGAGGAACCTGGTCCCTAAGTCAGGGTGTGCCCTTCTCTGCTGGCTGAGAAAAGGCCTCTTCCACACCCACTCAGCCAGAAAACATATATTTTATAAAGCAATGAATGGAGGATGGATGGATGGATGGATGGATGGATGGATGGATGGATGGATGGATGGAAGGATGGATGGATGGCACATAGGAGGCAGAGACAGGAGGATCAGGAGTTCAAAGACAGCCTTAGCTACATAGTTCAAAGCCAGCCTAGGACACTTGAAGCAAAAAGGAAGATGGGAAGAAAGGGTAGGGGAAAAGAGAAAAAGAAAGGAAAGGAGGGAGGGGATAAGGGGAAAGAGAGAAAGTCACCTCGAGCAGCATTTTATAGTGTCCATCTTTGGCATAACCCCTTTCAAATCCATTGTCACTCTCCCCAGTGGCTGCTACAAAGCCTCCCATGCTCCAGTGGCCTTCACGGAAAGCGCTCTTCTCTTCAGTATGTGCCTGAATCCTGTCTCTTCTCTTCCCTGGTTGTTTTCTGTGCTCTGGTTATATGTCACCTCTCTCCACACCCTCGCTACTTCCTGTCCTGAAATAGAGCCCATCTTCCTTTGGATTAAGAGCCCACCTCAGAACCTTCCGACACAGTGTGACATACTCTCATGTCCCTTCAAGACCTAGTGAACTGAATTCAGGCCACACAGTAATCTCTGCTCATCCCTACCATAGCTCTTCTTGTAGGAAATCAAAGAATACTTCATTTACCTCCTCTCTCCTCAAAGACACTGTGATATCCTTTAAGGTCAGATCTGGGCCGAATCTATTTCCTGTTTCAAATCTTAAATCTTTGCCTGACAAGTCAGGATCATAAGAAAGCAAGCCATGCTTGAGGGTGTGGCTCAGTTGGTAGAAGGCTCAGATAGCACTCACAAAACCCTATGTCCAACCCTTAGCACAGCAGAGACCGGGTGTGGTGATGCATGAGTGTAGCTTCAGCTCTCAGGAGATAGAGGTGGGAAAATGGATGTTCAAGGCCATCCTTAGGGTTGCAAAATGAGTTTCAGATCAGCCTGAGCTACAGGACAGCCTATTTAAAAATAATAATAATAAGGACAGCCTATTTAAAAAAAATAATAATAACTATACCCATAATGTCGTTATTTAAACATTCATCTATAGCTGAGTGATATGCATACTCAACAGACTAGCAATTTTTAAAAAGTATAGAAATTCTGGCACGCACTAACAACATGGGAAACACCCTGTTATTGCTCTAGGAGTCGATGCCTCCTGACTTCTGCTATTGTCATTCAAAGATGAACCCACAGAGAAGCAGGCACTCCCCAACTTACAGTGATGGTGCTGCATGTGGAGTGCCAGGCAGCACTGTGCCAAGCGTTGGCACACCGTGGGGCTCACCTTCCAGCAGACAACCAGCTGCACTGAAATTTTCCCTCCTGCACTAGAATAGGTTAAAGTACCAATTGATGCTAATGACACCTTTCAGCTGAAATATTTTTCTTAGTGGCTGCATCACTACATCAATACAGCCGTGACCTGACGTTAGCATTACAGGAACATATAAGACATAGCCCGAGAAAGCCAGCCAAACACTGGCGTCTCCTCTACACCCAGGGAGCCCTGCAGATACACATCTTCTCTGCTATTCCATTACCTCATTGGTCAGACTTGACAAGTGTTTTCCATCTACTTCACGCTTCTCCTTCAGAAGTCTCTCCACTACTCTGTAACACATTCTGTCATCAATCAAAAAGAATTCTGTTGATGATAAGTGCATGGGGAGCTATGTCCACTCCCCATGATGAAGCAGGCATTGTAAAGGGGGTACCACATGCACAGTCAGCTTTATGTTGCCCAAACAGCATGTGTACCACACCTGTGAGTGCACACACACTTAGGTGCCATCCACGGGCTCTAAAAAAAATCGTTCTTCTTCTTCCTCTGGCTTTCTCTAGAATTAACTTAAAAAGATTGGTATCATGGCACAACCCTGTAATTATAACACATGGGAGATGGAGGCAGGAGGATCAAGGGTTCAAGGCTAGTGTACCAGTGGTTCCCCTCAGCTACATAAGATCCCCAAACAAGAGAGACAAGACACGCAGGGAGCTGTTCATAGACTACTGAATATAAGTGGGGTTAGGAGTATAGAAAGGTCTAGATCTTTAAAGTCCTCCCCACTCTTGGAAGCCTCCGAAATAGCCAATGCAGACCCCTTTCACTGGACCCCACAGGAAGCTAGGGCAGTGTCCAGTTGAAAGACCAGGGCTACCACGGATGCCAAGTATCAGGGAGATCCCTGAAACAGCCAGCCCAGCCTGCACAGGAAAAGATGGCAGCTCTCTCTCTCTGAGGACCTACTCAGGGGAACTGATAATGTGTTACTGGATCGCAAGACATAAAGTGAGTTATACGTAAAGCATTCAGAATTGATCACAAGCAGATGGGAAGCAGGAAGCCGGGGTTTGTCAGTTATTAGCGTTGCTTGCTTTCCTTTTAGGTCCTCCCCTCTTTCTTGAGCCAGTCCCATCTTTTCTACTGGTGAATACAGCAGATCTGGCCCACCCTGCTTTTTCTCACCCCTGGGTTCCTCCTTCCAGCAAACGTGTTGTTCACACATACAGAGAACTGGACAGGCCAGAGGGTGAGGCAGAGTAAGTTTGTCTATCTTACCTGGCTTGTTTTTAAAACGTTATTAACTAGTGAGGTTCACCCACATTCTAAAGCTTTTCTATAGGGGAGGGTGACGTAGTCCAGTTGTGTAGCCCAGGCTGACTTTAAATGTGAGGTGCTATTGTCCCAGGCTTCTGCATGCTAGGATTACAGGTGTGCACTATCCTTTCCAGCTTCTATGTCAGTGTTTTAAGGCTGGGAGTCGATCTGTAGCCCAGACTGGCCTCACACTTACTAGGTAGCTCAGACAAGCCTCAAACTTACAGCAATCCCCCTGCATTACATACCCAAGTGCTGAGATTATAGGCGCATACCACCATGTCTAATTTTTATTCTGGGTCTTCAAGTGGGGCGACCTATGCTCCTGGCCTGCCCTTAGCATTTGAGCTCCATTAACTGACTCTTATCTCAGCATAAGCTGTGCACAGGGCTTTTGAGGACAAACAGACAAGATAAGTGATACTTCTCTAATTCTCCTTCAGAGAGCCATGTATTTTTTGTTTGGTTGGTTTGGTTTGGTTTTCAAGACAGGGCTTCTCTGTGTAGCCCTGCCTGTCCTGGAACTGACTCTGTCGGCCAGCCTAGAATTGAACTCAGAGATTGGCCTCCCTCTGCCTTGAGTGCTGGGATCAAAGGCCTGCACCACCACCACTACCTGGCAAGCCATGTATTCTTAAAGAGGCGAGAACATGGTAAGAGTATTTTTAAAATCTGCAGCGATGTTATGACCTTCGAGAAAACATTTTGCACAAGTTTTATTGCCTTTAGGGATCATCCACTCCTTAAGAGCAACAGGTGGAGTCTTTAAACAGAGCCTGAAGAAGGCCACTCCTTGTCGGACCAGCATTCCCTTGTTCACATGAAGCTACCGAACTCCAAAGAGTCCAAAGAACCCAGATCTGATAGCAGCATGAGCTCCAGGAAAAGGAAGAAGAAGAAGAAGAAGAAGAAGAAGAAGAAGAAGAAGAAGAAGAAGAAGAAGAAGAAGAAGAAGAAGAAGGGAGGGGGAGGGGGAGGGGGAGGGGGAGGGGGAGGGGGAGGGGGAGGGGGAGGGGGAGGGGGAGGGGGAGGGGGAGGGGGAAGGGGGAAGGGGGAAGGGGGGAAGGGAAGGGGGGGAAGGGGGGGGAAGGGGGGGAAGGGGGGAAGGGGGGAAGGGGGGAAGGGGGAAGGGGGGGAAGGGGGAAGGGGGAAGGGGGAAGGGGGGAAGGGGGAAGGGGGAAGGGAAGGGAAAGGGGAAGGGAAGGGGAAGGGGAAGGGAAGGGAAAGGGGAAGGGAAGGGAAGGGAAGGGGGAAGGGAAGGGGGAAGGGAAGGGAAGGGAAGGGGAGGGAAGGGAAGGGAAGGGAAGGGAAGGGAAGGGAAGGGAAGGGAAGGGAGGAAGAAAGAAAGATCAGACTTGCATGTGTGGTTCAGGACGCCAATGGCTCTAGATTTGGACTGTCAGTCTGAAAGAGAACTAACCGCTCAGATCACCCAGCCCCCTCTAAAGCCAATGGTCCTCCCTTAATTAGCTCCTGCTAGATTCATAGATGCTTCCTTTTAAGGAACTGGAGCCCTCTGAAATTAGCATAACTTTTAGTATCAAAGGGCACAGATTAGAGGAATACATGCTAATATGCCCTGCAAAATCTTTCTAAGTTACTGCACTAAATTACTGCCATACATCAACAGTAAGAACTGATTTCTTTTCTTAATGGCAAATACAAACTCCCACCAGGAAGGCAGCCAAGGGAAGCCTGACCGCGTGCAAGGATTTCTCAGAGTAAAGGAGAACAGTTCACAAATGCTCTAATGAGCTTACTCCCTGTGTAAACTGAGGCTTCTGTTGAACTCTTTAAAAAGAGGCTATGTTCCTTCTTGTTTCAAAGCAGGCCGCTCCTTGTTGTGCCTGCCTTCCCTTGCTGACATTAGATACCTAACTCAAGAGAGTCCAAAGAGCCCAGTCTCCCATGAAGGCATCTTTCAAGTTTTAGAGTTCACTAAATGAAGCTCTTCCTATATATGAGTTATGTCTGTCCAGGTCCTGTTTTGGGTCTAGTGAAATAAACACATTTACCTTCTGGGTGTCCTCATGACCCTCCTCTAGAGAGAAGAGCAGGGAAACTGCTCCCATATAAGGCCTCCTGTGGGGGAACCTAGGAAATACTTCTCCACACCCAGAGCTTCACCATGGTCAGGAGTTTGCCCGAAGGAGGAATGCTGGATCTACAGAAATCCAGTCTCCTCCCTCTAGTGGCACAAACGGAGCTGTGGGGCAGAGGTAAAAGAAAGAAATGGAACCACCGTGCCACACTTCTAAGACAAGGGAGGAACTGTGTTTGAGGATGTGTATATGTGTGTGTGTGCGCATGTATATGTGTGTGTGCATGTGTGTATGTGTGTATGTATGTGCACGTGCATGTACATACGGATGTGTGTGCGTATACATAAAGGTGTGTGTACAAGTGCATGTGACAAACAGAGGTTGGCATTGAGTGCTTTATGGCTCCCCTCCTTATTTAATTATTTATTTTATTTTTCGAGATAAGGCTTCTCTTGTAGCTTTGGAGCCTGTCTTGGAACTAGTTCTTGTAGACCAGGCTGGCCTTGAACTCACAGAAATCCACCTGCCTCTGCCTCCCAGGAGTGCTGGGATTAAAGGCATGTGCCACCACTGCCCAGCATCCCCTCGTTAATTTTTAAGACAGTCTCTCGCTGAACCTGGAACAGCTCAGCTGGACTGGCTGGCCTTCTTCCCAGGCCATGTTTATGTCTGTATTGCTTGGCTTGGCTTCTGACTTTGAAACAGGGTCATGTCATACAGACCTGGCTGGCCTGGAACTCACAACCGTCTCCTACCTCAGTGCCCTCACCCCTGGGTACAACAGGCACAGGAGCACACCACCATGCCTGATGCAGGTGATGTGGGGGAAGAGAGTATGACAAACGGGACTTCCCGCGGTCTCTCTGCTGACCCAAGGAAAGACCATCACAATCTAAGGTCTGAAGCAGGGTCACAAACACAGTCCCCTTTTCCTTACTCCTCTGCACCTCACTGGCAGCCAGGATGGGTCTCATTTTGTCCCATCTTCATCCTCTCCTCTCCAGGTTCAGTGTGGATACTCTGAGACCACAGAGATGACCTGCATTCCGGCATCGAAAGGGCTGACGGTGTGACACGCAGAGAGCCCTGCTGCACACAAGGCTGCCCAGCCAGGAAAGCCTGATAAAGCAGAAAGCCAGTGAGCCCGCTTACCGCTTCTTCCAGAATACACTGATCTGGGTAGATCA
Organism: Myodes glareolus; assembly: GCF_982192425.1. NCBI lineage: Eukaryota > Metazoa > Chordata > Mammalia > Rodentia > Cricetidae > Myodes > Myodes glareolus. Next base: position 41,832,431 of record NC_142039.1, read on the forward strand.
ATGTCTTCCCTCATGACTCCCAAAAGAAACTCGAGAGAGCAAACGCGAATGAAGATTCTGGAACACTAGGTCAGACGTGACTAAGGTAAGAAGATCACCACAAGTTCAAGGCCAACCTAGACAACAAAATGAGGCCACCAGGTAAAGAAAAGACTGGGGAGAGAGCAAGGAGCACGGGTGGGGTGGGCATGCTCAAGGCAAGTCTAGAGACAGGAAGGGGAGGGGCAGGGAGTGTAGGCATGGTCACAGCGACCCTTGCATGTAATTTACAGTCACCACCGCATGACTGTGACTTTCTGATCCCTGCTCTAACAGGGATCAGATTCTTTGTCACAAGCAATGACGACGTGTGGACCACAGCTCGAGACGGACGCCTTCGGAAAGCCTACTGCCTTTGTTTTACTTTCCGCTGTCCCTAATCTGAGTGAGGACAGTGAACAGAAGTGAGGGCAAAAGACGGACTAACCAATCCTGCTACCGCTGCGTCCACCCGGGAGACAATGGTGTGGGAGGAATGCGTTCGCTATGTCATGCGGGGTGAGAGGAGACATCAGATGAAACTAATCTGCTTGGATGAAAAGACCAAAAAATGAAAAGAGGTACGAGAAGAGGCTGCTCGGAAATGAAGGAAGTGGTGTGGGGGTGGTGGGAGAACTGGACCGCCGTCGACTGCACTGCAGGTAGATTCCAAAGGAGCCCTTAAAAGTGAGCAGCAGAGGGAGCAGCTATGCCAGGACTGCACCGGCAGGGAGACAGTGTCACCGAGAGGCCACTCTCAAAGAGTGAGTTATGCCCTCCAAAAGATGCCTGCCAACTGAGCATGGTGGGCTTACAATCCCGGAACTATGGAGATTGAGGCAAGAGGATCATGGCAAGTTGGAGAGCAGCATGGACTATATACTGAGCTTCTGTCCAAGATAAAATAAAAGGCTGCAATGATTGGCTTGAATGATCAACTTGACACTACCTGGAATTGGGCCCTGCACCATGTGAAGTGAAGCATGCATCAGTGTCAGTGCGTGGTGGTGATGGGAGGAGGTATCTCAAGAGACTATTCTGGAAGAGGAGGCAGAAAGACTGGAAGTCAGAGGTGATGGATGAACACAAGGAAACAGTGTCCTCGGAACACAGCTGGGCAGCTGCACGTATGAACTCACAGGGATTGTGACAGTTATTGGTAACTAGGAGCTGCTGAAGGGGACACTCAGTTTTCCATAGGACTCTAGCCTCTTGTTAAGTGGACCAGCCACACTCCAGTGGAAGCCCAGATTGCCCAGAAAATACAGAAGTACAAATTGGACTTGATGGGTAGGGGAAAACAGCAATGACAACCCAAAGTTAGGTGGGAAGGGAAGCAGGGGTGCACTCAGGAGGAGCATGGAGAAAGCGAGTATGATCAAGACACATTGTATAAGATTCGCAGAGGACTAGTTAGAAAATAAAACAGAACATTTCAAAAATAATAACAGTTATAATAACATTTATGGGGGTGGAGAGTTGAGACAGGGTTTCTCTGTGTAGTCCTGGCTGTCCTGTAACTTACTCTATAAATCAGAGTGGCCTCAAACTCAGGGATCCACCTGCCTCTGCCACCCAAGTGCTGGAATTAAAGGCATATGACACCACCCCCAGCTTAACATTCAATATTTTACTTTTAAAAAAAAGTCCCTATTGCTTAAAACACCACAAACTTCTGAGCCAAGACTTAGAGAATTAAGTTGGAGCTGCCCAGAAGCCTCCTCTCTGATGACAAGCTCTCATTGGAAGGGTCAATGCTAGCTGCCAAGAGAGAAGAGCAATCTGTTGTTCAACCCAATTGTAAACCACTATGAACCACAACAATTAAATGGTTGGCCCAGCAAGATATCCACAATGATGAGATAGGGGCACTGTTGAACTTAAGGCCCACTCACCAATAGGGAACGCATGCTTGGTCCTGTAAACCCAGCCAATCACCCATGGCTGGAGAGATCATAGGTCCTAAAAGAGAGCCTACTAGTGCCATTTTCCTAAAGCAGTACAATTTCTTATTGTTTTCTAAATATTGACCCTTCTGCCCACAGATAAGCGTTATTCTCAGCCCTTATCAAAGAAGCCACTTGGTGCAATGGATAGAGACCATTGTAGGATCCTTAACTGGACAAAATGCAGAGGGCAGAGGTCATGGAGGGCCAACCCCATGTGATACATCTGCAATACAACTGAGCACAAACTCAGGGAGAACTGTGGAAGACGGGAGCAAAAGATCGTGAAAGCCAGAAGACCAGGATGTCTGCTACTATATATTAGAGAGTGTCCTTGAGACATGAAAGGGGAAGCACACCCATAAAATCTCAACAATATGGATATACAGTGATAGTACCAGCCGACATGCCAGCCTGACAGAAAAATTCCACAAAGTTCCACCCACATTTGAAGAGCTACAGGTGACCAATGGCTCCCAGAGATGGACAATCAGTTTTCTCTGGAGAGAAGCCTCAGAGGTTATCCAACCCCAAATAGGCAGTCCTGCACAAATGTGCATGCAAGCAATTCTAAATGGACTCAGTAGGTTTTACACACACACACACACACACACACACACACACACACACACACACACGCATGCATGTACAAGATTTCATAGTAAAGAGATTGAGAATTTGGGAGGGAAGAAGGGAGACATAGGAGGAGTTGGGAAGGCAGGAGTGATTTAGATGCAGTTCTCACATATCTAGCGTTTAATTTTTATTTTTGTAACCTTTAAAAATGTCAAAGCATTAGAAAATCAAAAGTGATTCAGGACATTTATCTACAGCATATCACCTGAAACCACAGCCAGTCCCTGGGAGGGACAACAGTAGTGGTTTGGTTTGGTGTTTGAGACGGGTTTCCATTCTGTAGCTGACCTTGAACCCTTGATGTTTCTGCCTCCACCATTCAAGTGATGGGATTATGGGTGTGTACTACCCTGATAGGCTCGCTTTCCTTTTTTTTTTTTATTTTTTGTGCCAGTGTACATCTGAGTCTATAAAGTCAAAGACACAGGGCGTGGAAAGATGTGGGACCAGATGCAAGTCAGCATGGCCACACAGTGAGTTCAAGGCCAACCTGGGTTATGTGAGACCCAGTCTCAAACAACCAAAGTAATAATAAGAGCAGCATCCTGAGTGGGAAACAAACCATGAGGACACAAGCTAGTGAGCAGGAGCCAGGATTCCTCTTAATCCTGCTAGGGAGCTCAGCCTAGGCAGGCTGGGCACAGGAAGGGAAGGGCCAAAGGACCAGAGGGCTCTTCCCTCTATCTGGGTTGCCTTACTTAGGGTTATTAGTATTGCTACGGTGAAACACCTGAGTTGACCAAAAGCAACTCAGGGAGGAAAGGACTTATTTGGCTTACACTTTCATGTCACTGTTCATCAAACAAAGTCAGGACAGGAACTCAAACAGGGCATGTACCTGGGGCAGGCGCTGATGCAGAGACCATGGAGGGGTGCTGTTTACTGGCTTGCTTCCCATGGTGTTCAGTGTGCTTTCTTATAGAACCCAGGACCACCAGCTCAGGGATGGCACTACACACAAAGGGCTGGGCCCTTTTCTTTCAATCACTAACTAAGAAAATGTCTTACAGGCTCGTCTGCAGCCTGATTTATGGAGGCATATCCTCAGTTGTGGCTCTTTCCTCTGGTGACTCTAACTTGTGTCAAGGTGACATAAAACTAGCCAGCACACGGATCACTGCAAGTCTGCCTTCATGCAAATCTCTGTTGGTTGATTTTTCTCTCAACCATCCCAGCCCTCCTACAGACAGTCATGCTCATGAGACAGAAATAAATTCTGTTCTGTTTGGTTTATATTCCTAACTAAAATTGCAGGAGATCCTCCAGCTTCTGAGTTCCTCCAAGGTGAAGAATGGGGAGGGATTCTCTCAGTTCAGCACAGGCCTAAGTGGCTGGAGAAGCTGACCCAGGTCTCTAAGCCCCACACAAAGGCCCTTGCAGCCAAAAGGGGAAGCACTGCCTTCTCCCACTCACTGGCTAACATGATCCCTAGGTTTTTGGTTTTTTTTTTCTTTTTCTTTTTTTCAAACTGAGTCATGCAAATGAAATTTCAAGCAGTGGCAGAGTCGAGGTGGGACACTACAGAGGCGCGCCAGCTGTCTCCTCAAGCAACATAAAACTTTACAGCCTGGCAATGTGGCCCTGGCTCCATCCTTAGTGAAAAAAGACACAAGTCACTTGAAGTGGGGCAGGATGAGCAATCCTAAAGCCATCCCTAGCCGGAGTGACAAAAGTGCAAATAAATAAACTGTAATGTCTCCAAAGCAAGGGATGATGGCACACACCTGGCCTGCAATCACGGTCGTTTGGGAGAGCTGAGGCAGGAGGATTGTAACAAATGTGAGTTCCAAACCAGCCTTGGACTACAGAGCAAGACACTCTACCGGAAAAAAAAAAAAATTCATAATATGAATCTCCCAACCAAGAGGCCTCCATCTTAGAGACCTGTCACATATGTGAATAAAAACAAAACAGAGAATCAACAAATTCCTGGATTATCGTGGGTGTCCGTCCTCCGGAAATCTTGCTCTCTCACATGCAGGGAACTTAGCCTGCCTGCATAATTGATGACTAACGTTTGCTGGCCCTTTCCCTAAAGGGAGAAACGTGGAAGGAAAAGGAAAGGAGGGCTGGTTAGAATTCCACCCTCAGCGTCTGAACTCTGAACAGCTTCTGGCCTGTGTTCAGGCGTCACATGATCTAACACAGAATTTTAGTACTTCCTTATGAATAGCCCAGCCTCTGCTAAGGACGGGGCAGAAAGCCCCAGGGGGCTGGGCATGGATCTCACAGGTGCCGAGAGGACAGAACAAAGCAGGGAGTTGGCGCTCACCTTGACAAGAGATCTTTTTTTTTTTTTAAAGCACTTGAGCCAGATGTAGTGGCATACATCTGTAATTCCAAGCATTCAGGAGGCTGAAGCAGGAGGATTGCCATAAGTTTGAGGCCAACCTGGTCAGCTTAACAAGACCCTGGCACAAAACCAAAAATACAAAAAACAAAAAACAAAAACAAAAAAAAAGAAAAGGATGCAATTTAGAATTTATTTACTGCAATTTATCCAGTAAATAAAACCCTGTTTGAATTTTCATCTTTCCCCCCTCTTGTTGCTTTCTTTGTGGCCATCCAGGCAGGAATGGAGACTTTCTAAAGGGACTTTTGTGCCCCTCCCTTTAGGTTATCACAGTTGGGACCCAAGAAATTGGAATTTCCCCAGGAATTCTAGGAGGAATGAAGCCTGGAACCAGCAAGGGGAGGAGCTTGTCTCCCAGGAAGAGATCTGCAGTTCTGAGGACTGTTAGGATCGCCTTGCAGAAGAACAGGAAATGAAATAATGATGGGTCTGCGGTGAGCAGGGCCAGGCCTAGACCTGACTGCCCAGCTATGCAGACCTCTGGTCCTCCACTTAATCTACACCTTCGTATCAGGACCCCCTGAAGATGGAAGTTGTTGGGAGGCGTCACTGGACCACTTCTTTCTAGTGTAGCCACATCAAATGACTCTTTCTCTTCCTTTCCCTCTTAGTTGTTTGTTTATTTGGCCTATTGAGGACTGTGGTTGATCCTAGTCCGAGTATGTTAGGGCTGCCAGGGCACAGACTCTGACCCCAACAGTTCCAATGACTTTGTCACCCAGCCAGGGCCTCCTAGGATAGACTCAGACCAGAAAGCAAATATACAGGTGGAAGACAGTATCTTCTGCATTCCTCTAGAGCAGGAGTGTGTTGCGGAATATTAGTTGAAGATGTGTTATGCTTGTTTATGCTGTGGAACATTTGTTTAATGGTGCAAAGATGTGTGGCGTTCTTTTCTGTTGCATTTGTTTAAATCTGTGAAGTTCTGTTACTTCGACTGTCTAAAACACCTGACTGGTCTAGTAAAGAGCCAAAAGGCCAACAGCAAGTCAGAATAGGAAAAGGAGGAGCTGCCAGGCAGAGAGAACAAATAGAAGGGAAAAAAGACAAGAAGAAGGAGTGAGAAAAGGAAGGAAGAGGATGCCAGGGATCAGCCACACAGCCAGAGACAGACAGAATAAGAAGGAAAGAAAAGATATACAGAAAAAAGATAAAACCCAGAGGCAAAAGCTAGATGGGATAATTTAAGAAAAGCTGGCTAGAAACAAGTCAAATTAAGGTCGGGCATTAAGTGGGAGCTGGGTGGTGCCCACTCTCCCGAAGAGTAAAGCGTTTAAAAAAAAAAAAACAAACAAACAAAAAAACCACTACAGCGGTTCTTAATCTGTGGGTTGCAATCCCTTGGGGGATCAAATGATGAATTCATAGGACCATTGAAAAACAGATATTTACATTACAATACATAACAGTAGTGAAATTACTGTTATGAAGAAGCAAAGAAAATAATTTTATGGTTCAAGGTCACCACAACATGAGGAACTGTATTAAAGGGTTGCAGCATGAAGAAGGTTGAGAACCTTCCTAGATGGCAGCTTTACACAACACAGTTCTCAGCCCTCTGAGAGCACAAGCTCCTTCCTCCTTCCCTGACTCCCTCTAGGAATCACTGGCTGAACCATCTCTGTTGGGGAACACTTCATCCCTCAGGTGTGGAAGGAGTGGGAAGGGGGTGTCAGCAGTCCGTAGCTTACAGCTTCACCACAGTCAGGAAACCTTCTTGGGAGATGGCAGGCAGGTCCCGCTAGCACGGTGGAAACAGAGATAGTGCTGAATGCTGGTGCCGGCCTTCAATAGAAGCTGTTCTGCAGCACCACACCCCACAGCTTCAGAATACCACAAGATTTCACTTATGGGCTGTTGGGGTTCTAAGGAGTTGACATCCCTTGCTGAGACCTTTATATCCCAGCTTCTTCCAGCCAGACATGGGGAAGTAGGCCTGAAAACCTGGCAACCCAGGAGACAAGGCAGGAAGATGGTTTCAATCAGGACTTCCAGCCAAGCCCGGGTGACACAGAGATCCTGTCTCAGAACATATATACACAAAGATCCCAGAAGTGTCATTGTCAAAGCATCTTCAAATTCCTACCTCATTGCCTCTCCTCATCCTGTGCCCCTCTCTCTTTTATAGGAACTTGTTTTAGGCCCCCAAGAGATAGTGCAGTATCCATTCCCAACAATCCCCAGAACTGCCGTTGGCACACTGCTCTGATGCCCACACGACAGAACACATCTTCCACTCTTTATTGCCTGCTCACACGGCACTGACAGGATCCAGTGCTTTCCTTCCCGCTCACCTGCCCACCCCAGCAGCTACCCTTTCATTTTAGCTAACATCCTGAGGAGGTTGACCATGGCTCACCGAGTGGATGTCATAGTACATCAGTGGCTGGTGCTTACAGCTAGAAACGCTTCTATTTACCTGTAGTCTCGCTTGGATGCACAGCCTTAGCAGCAGCCTCCTGGTCTAAATGCAGGCTATGGTTCCCTCTTTCACATTCCATCGACCTACGACGTCTACATTACTCTAGTACAATGGGCTCCTGAGAGATGGATCTATCTGGAGGGCCCAAAGAATAACACGAAGAAGCAAGCCCTTTCTTTGTACACATTTATTTAGGTACAGAAGAGGGCACATGTCAAGGTGTATGTGTGGAAGCCAGGGGACAACTAGTGGGAGTCAGTTCTCTCCTTCCACCATGCAAGTCCCAGGGATTGAACCCAAGGGATCCGGCTTGGCAACAGAGAGAGAATTGATCTACTGACCCGCCTCACTGGTCCCGGGGAAAGTGTCCAAATGTTCTTTCATAGCACTTCATCCAGAAGGAGAAAGCAGTCTAAATGTCCATCAACAAATAAGTGGATACACAAAGTGGGAAATATTATTTTGCCATAAGAAGGAAGTGAAGTACGGGGACATGTTATAACATGAAGGAACCTTGGAAACATAAGGCAAAAGGGCATAAGTCAGCCACTTATTGTAGAATCCATTTACATGAAATACCCAGGACAGGCACAGAGACAGGAGGTAGATCAGCAATGGCCAAATGCTGGGCTGGAGGTAAGAGCTAAAGGGCATGGGCTTCATTTGAGGGGGTAAAACAGTCCTAAAAGAGACTAGGGTAGGGGATGTTCACACCTGCAGATGTGGCTGAGTTGTGGCATATATATCATGGGAGTCGACCTTAATAAAGTTATTTTTTTAAGGAAGACGGATAAAATGCAAAGGAATTGTTTCTGACACTTTCACGCTTGCCTCACCATACCTGTGTGCCCACTTGAGATGTGGAATCAGGAATTTAAGGTCACCCTCAGCTGCTACAGAGCAAGTTAAGGCCAGGTTCGGCTGCATGTAATTCCATCTCTAAAAAAACCAACAGTAGCAAGCAAGGTGGTGCATGGCTTTGGTCCCAGCACTCGGAGGCAGAAGCTGGTGGATCTCTGTGAGTTCAAGGCCAACCTGGTCTATAAAGTGAATTCCAGGACAGCCAGGCCTATTACACACACACACACACACACACACACACACACACACACACACACACACACACACACCTAACAAAATAGTAACAGGGGCTAAGGAGACTGCTCAGTCAATAGTCAATAAAGTGCTCTTGCCATGGAAGCCTTAGGGCCTGAGCTCCAGCCCAGCACCCACATCAGAAGCTGAGTATGGTTGGGCGTTTGTAGTTCAAGCACTGGGAAGGCAGAAACAGGAGAATCGCTGAAGTTTGCTGACCAGCCTCGCCTTGCTGAAAAGTGTTTTCAGAAGACAAACTATATTTGTGAGCCCTAGGTTCCAGCAAGACACCTTTTGTTCAGTGAGCCACACGTAAAAAAGAGATAAAAATAAAAGGAAGCCCTGTGAAGAAGGGTTCCAGAGTAAGGAGGAGAAGAGACGGGGATAGCGGGAGCACCGCACTAAAATTCCTTAGACACCTGTGTGAAGCTGACAAAGAAGAGAAAACTGGAAAAAATAATGTGGGTAATTACTTAGGAATGACACTCAGTCCTGACCTCTTGCCTCCACACTTTGTACACAGTACCCACTTACAGATACAGTGGATGGACACACATACATGCTAATAATAACAATAACAATGTTGGCTCCAGTTTGGCCCTGTGGACGCTTTCCCCTGAGGAGGGAGACTCCAGAGAAACACCTGCAGAAGGAAATGAACTTTGCTTTCACTAACTGACATCAATACCATAACCTCCGGTCCCTAACCCTTGAAGATTCTCAAGAATTTTTTTTCTTTGCATGCATATGTGTGGTATGAATGTGTATGTAACTGTGTGCTTGCATGTGTGGAGGGAGGCACATGTGCACATGTGTATGTGAAGATGCAGTCATGTGTGTGTACACATGTGGAGGATAACGGTTTCCCATCGCCTCACCTGGAATTTGTGTGAGTGCTGAGGATCTGAACTCTGATCCTCAAGGCTTCACAGAAGATCTTTACCCACGAGCCATCTCCCTAGCCCTGGACTTTTGCTTTTTCAAGGGACAAAAATGAGCCGGGCACGGTGGTGCACGCCTTTAATCACAGCAATTGGGAGGCAGAGGCAGGCGCATCTCTGAGTTCAAGGCTAGCCTGATCTATAAAGTATGTTCCAGGACAGCCAACACTACAGAGAGAAACCCTGCCAAAAAAAAAAAAAGAAAAAAAAAAAAAAAAAAGAAAAGAAAGAAAGAAAAGCCAAAATAAATAAACAAAACAAGAGACAAAAATCCTGTTTTTTTTTCCTGTTCCACTGTGAAGGAGAGGGCTGTGCAACACTGTCCTGTAGAACTGTGTATGACAGTCAGCTAAGGAAAGCTTCCTAAGTCCATCAAGAAGAGCACACAAGAAGAGCAGAGAAAGCACAGGCCTCATGCCAACCGCAAATTTAAGCTGAATTCCTACAAAAACAGACGCAGCTCAGCTATGACCAACAGTTAGCCACCAAAAGAGAGAAGAAATAAGGGCTCGCGCATGTATCCTTAGGGAAACGGAAGAACCCAAAAGCAACCACTGATACGTTTGTTAAAAAAAAAAAAGTAAATTTTATGACAATGTGAAATAGAGGTCTTAATGTAATTGTTTTAGCCAAAGCATGACTGGTGACTACCTATTTAATGTCTTATCATTGCATATTTGAAAGCCAACATCCACAGCCACCTGCAAGGCATGCTTTTGGGAAATAAGTGGACACACACACACACATCCACTTTCATTCTGTGAGACAGGTACTGTGTAGCACAGGCTGGCTTTTAATTCCTAATCTCCTGGCCTCCACCACTAATTGTTGAAATTATAGGCCTGGAACTGTGCCTGGCTAAAAAGTGGATAGCATTCTGACTCAAATGGTGAAAATTCTCAGTATACAATAAAAACAAAATCAGCAAGTACTATAATCCATCTTTCACTTGCCCCCTCATCTCTCAAAAACAAATAGTTAAAACTAAAAATTTAAGACAGGTAGAGTAATAGGTACCTATTATTCAAATACTCAGGAAGCAGAGGCAGTAAGATTGTGTTAAATTCCATGCCAAATGGACTTCACAGTGAGATTGTCTGGGGGTAAAAGGGGAGATCTGGGGGCAGCCAGAGAAAGCACTCGTTGCTCTTGCAAAAGACCGAAGTTAAGTCCCAGCATCCACATGGAGGCCCACAACCATCTCCAGCTCCAGTTTCAGGGGATCCAATGCCTTCCTCTGACCTCCTCAGGCACCAAGCATGAACATGGTACACACACATATATGCAGGCAAAGCATTCCCGCATAAAACAAAATGGATATATGTAATAAAAAAATTAAGATGCAAAGAAAAAACCTGCAGATTTCTATGCTACCAGTGAGCCACAGGAAAGACAGTACATAAAGAAAATGAGGACAAAGTATCAGAAAGACATCTAACAATAGACTCCTCTTCCCACACTATTTAGACTCTATGCGGAAGTTGGCCCCTGCTGTCTACATACTTCTCTCTGTTGACTATCTTCTTACTGTTTATTTTTAATAGCAGGAATACTTCCTCTTCTGTAGCCAAAACAAATTAAGAGATGACATCAGATCTTAAATGTAGCACAACAAAAAAACCAATGCATTGTAAGCGATCTGGTTTTATGGTTTAGAGTAATGCTGTATATATATATATAAAATCAATATCGCAACTTCTAGGGAAAAATACAAAAAAGATCAAAGATAGAAGGTGCAAATCGGATGAGAAGAAAGTGGGGAACTCGCAGGTACCCAAACACTAAGATGCAAGAACAAACAAAAAAATTCCATGATACAATTAAAAAAACACATGGCCAAGGGACACTCTGTTCTTGTCTCTAGTTGAAAATTCCAAGTGCCTGATAAAAATAAGGACATTTCGCACAAACATGGTTACTGTTGCTCAGTTCTAAAAATGAGCAGGGCGGGAAGACAAAGCCTGACGGATTCTCTAGCAGGACCCCTGGTGTTCCTGAATGATACAGCAACTCCTCAGCATCTGGAAACAGGCAGAAGCAGTGACCAGACAGACTGAGGCAGCTCCCAAGCATTGTCCACACTGCTAACAGGAGGAGGTAGTTTGTGTCCAAAGAAAAAAATGAACAACAAACAAAAAACATATAGTGCCGAGAGAACGTGCAGGGGTAAAAGTGTTGGCCAAACAAGTCCCAGAACTCAATAGGTAAGAGGGAAGTAACTCCTGAGAAATTACGTTCTGACCTCAACGAGCACACGGTATGTATGTGTTCACCATATACGTACGTACCCCCCACACACACACATACATAATTAAATAAAAATTAGAGAGGAAAACATGTATTCATGAACAGAAAATTATTCAGCCTTTAAAAAGAATGGATTTCTGATGCATGCTGAGATTGACCTTGAAAACAAACAACAACCACACGTGGAGGCTTACAGAGGCAGGAGGATCACCACAAATTCCAGGTCAGACCGGACTACACAACGAGACCATCTCTCAATAAACAAATACAAAAAAAAATGAAAGATAAAGGAAAATACTACACTAGATAAGATATGCCAGACACAAAGGGCCAAACAAATGCCTTATGACTCCACTTCTATAACTGTTCAAAATAAATGTGCTTTAGAGACAGAGTATGGAATGGCAGTAACTGGGGCCAGGAGCAGGCATGTATCAGACGCTGAGGGGACTCAGCATAAATGATGAAATCAATCTGGACACTGAATATACCCATTGCCACTAGACTATATGCTCAGTGAAATGGATTCACTGTAATGGTTTGGAAAATTGTTTTGATTGTTGGGGGGATTTCGTATATGGAGTTTTGGTTTTTTTGGGGGGGACAACATTTCACTGCATAACGCAGACTAGTCTAGAACTTTAGTCCTTCAACTTTAGCCTCTGTAGTGTAGAGAACATGTACTACTATGCCTCACTTTAGATGTGTGTGTGTGTGTGTGTGTGTGTGTGTGTGTGTGTGTTTCAAGATAGGGTTTCTCTGTGTAACAGCCTTGGTTGTCCTGGAACTCACTTTGTAGACCAGGCTGGCCTTGAACTCCCAGAGATTTGCCTTCCTCTGCCACTCAAATGCTAGGATTAAAGGCGTGTGCCACTGCCACCTGAACTATTAATCCTTCTTCCTTGGCTGCCAATACAGGATGGGCCACCAAGTTTGAGACGACATTCAGCAGAGGCAAGCGGACCTCTGTGAGTTCAAGGCCAGCCTGGTATTCAAGACTTAATTCCAGGACAGGCTCCAAAGCAACAGAGAAACTCTGTCTTGAAAAACAAAATAAAAATAAAAACAAACAAACAAAGGTCATTCAATATGTCCTAACTGCTTCATCAGCTTCTGTCAGTGTTATCTGCTCAGTGAAATTCATAGCAACTAATACAATGAAAAAATTAGAATATAAAAATTCTATTTTACCTTTTGAAAAATCAAGAACCAACAAAGACTCCATTTACATTACTGTAATGATTCATCTCTATTGACAACCTGCCTGGTTTTAGAGTCTCCTAGGAGACATACTTGGATGTGTCTAAGTGGGCATGTCCAGAGTAGATTAACCGAGGAAGGCCCACCTGTAGGTGGGTGGCACCATGTCAGCAGGTAGGGAAGGTCTTGAACTGAATAAAAAGGGAAAGGAGAAAGCCAGCTGTGCACTGACATTCACCTCTCTCTCCTTGCTGACTGTAGACAACCCAATTCGGATGCCTCCCAGGCCTGGGCCACGTTTTCCCCTTTGCAATGGACTGTATCTTCTCGAGACAACGGTCAAAATAAATCTTTTCCTCCCTCAATTGCTCCCGTCACTTATATCATCATAGTAATGAAACAAAATAACTAACACAGCCACCGAATTGGCTTTTCAATCTGTCCTGAAATCCCAAAGGCTCTACGTCCGAACTGCAAAACATCCCGAGCAGGGATCTTTTTCACCTCTACACTGCCGACCGAAATTACAGGCCTAAAAGACATTTTCAAAACTGTTAACATTATCCCTCCTGCATCTACTCCCAGACTCTTGAAACCACAATGTATTTTAAATGTCTTTGTATCCATTCTTGGAGAGAAACACACAACAGCCACAGCTTCCTACCACCCAAAGAGCAGGAAGAGATTTCTTCTCAAGTGAGATTCAGAAAGGTAAATAAAAGGCTGAGGTGTTCCAGTGCTTGTCTAGATGAAGCCCTGAATTCCCTCCAAAGCACAGCAGAAACCAGGTGTGGCAGCACGCTCTAGAATCCCAGCACTCAGGAGGTGGAAGCAGGATTAAATAATCATCCTCAGCTACTTAGTGAGTTTGAGGCCAGCTGGCCTGGATTACGAGAGACCTTGTTTTTTAAAAATGAGAAGAAAAGCAAAAGGCAAACCCTGCTTAATTTGTCCAGGATGTTTTCTCTCATCTCCACCAGAACGAAGTGCAGCAAACCCAGTGGAGAGTCCCAAGCAGACTTCCTCGTTCGGCTCAATGTCAAAGTGATGCAGGCTCAGCCACAAGCAGCAAGGAGCCAAAGGAGAGGCCAATGAGAGGCTGCACTGGGCTTAGCGCCTGCGTTGTCAGATATCACTAAGGGAAGTTTTAAGGGATTGTTCTCATATCTTTGTTATTTTTATTTATATGCAGGTGTATTTGCCTCCGTAAGAGCACGTACACTGTGTGCATGCGGATATCCTTGAAGGTGAAAGGGCATCGGGTTCCCCCAGAACTGGGAGGCCAGATGGTTGTAAGCCCTTGATGTGGATGCTGAGAACGGAATCCAGATCCTATGCAAAAGCAGTCAGTGTTCTTAACCTCTAAGCCGTCTCACCAGTTTTGGATTTAAGTTTTCAATGGTAAGACTGCATCACTGATCATATAGTTTGACACATAAACAGGGAAAATTATGAAAATTGTGAATCTCAAAAGTATTTCATACCTGAATGCCCTCAGGGCATCTACAGAGAAGGACAAACAATTTTCAGGGCAAACAATCTCCACGGGAGCCTGTTCAGTTGCTGGGTGCTCAATCCCCTTCCTCTGACCATCGGCATCCTATTGCTAGTTGGCTTGGACCGTTGGAAAGGTCCTTCTTAACTCTACGCCTTTCTTCCATGTCCTCCACCCATTACTCCTTTGTAAGACCTAAGAAGCCAGGTGGCAGTAGCACACACCTTTAATTCCAGCACTTGGGAAACAGAGGCAGGGGGATCTCTGAGTCTGAGGCCAGCATGATCTACGGAGTGAGTTCCAGGACAGCCAGGGTTACACAGGGAAGACCCGTCCTGGGGAGGGAGGGGCAGAGACACAAATAAATTCATTCCTCTCCTCCACAACACCCTTCTGTGTGTAAAGGCCACTCGACAGCTTCACCACAAACGGCACATCACAGGCAAGATGAAATCTATTTTCAGAACCTCTCTCAGCCCTATGCCTCAATGCTTTTTAAGTACAATTGTTTAAAGTAATTAACAGTTATGATACGCAGACTACTATCTTATCTGATAACCCACGAAGACAGTCCATGGGAAACGGACTTCATTTTCTGAACTAATGGCCAGCGATTCCTAAAACACCGTGTTCTTCCTCCTTTAGAGCACAGCACACAGCTTCTTTTCATACATTAAGTAATCAATAATAATAAACAAAATATATACCTGGTAATTCAGGCTGGCCTTAAACCTGCAGTGGAGCCAAGACTAACCTTGAACTTCTGATCCTGTCTCCACCACTCTAGTACTGAGACTACAAGCAGGTACCAGCATTCCCACCACAATAATTTGGAATGAAATACTTCAATAATCGTCCTAAAGAATAGAATGAATGAATGAATGGGCCTCTTTCACATATTTTTTTCCAGCTGGTTAATTTATAAAATGTCATAGACAGACATGACAACTACCCAAATTCTCATAAACACACTGCTTGTTTGTGTAGAGGATAAAATACCACAGCCGTAGCCTGTCTGCCGGCTTGTCAGGGGTCCTCAGAACACGTAGTCTTGTGAAATTGGAAGCGGGGCTTTGGGAAATGGATAGCCAGTGCTGCCCAGGGATGGTGAAGGTTCTGAGAACTGGAAAAAGGTGGACACCCATTGAGATACCCACTAAGTCTGAAATACACACGGTCAAGGCCTTGAGCACACAGCTCCCAGCACATCGATTTCCAACTGGGAGATGAGTCTGTACTTTGAACCGCAAGAGATTTCTGCTTCACCTGCTCAAGAACCAACAGGAAATAAGAGGCTTTCTTGGCCAACAACTAGATAGGGCGCAGGTAAAAGTTTACTCGTTAAAAATAATCAATACAATATCCCGGAGCCAAGGCCCTTCTGGTACCTCAGCCTCGCAGAGATTAGGCAGGAGATTAGGAGTTCAAGGTCACCCTAGGTTAGAAAATAGGGTAGGCCAGTCTGCAATCCAGGAGACCCTGTCTCAAAGAAAAAAAAAAAAAGACTGGGAATACAGCTTGATTAGAAGAATACTTGCAAAAAATACTGACTTCTTGAAGTTTGTGGGCAAATGGACAGATCAAGAAAACATCATATTGAGTGAGGTAACCTAGACCCAGAAAGACAAATATCATATATACTCACTCAAAAGTGGCTTTTGGACATAAAGCAGAGAAAACTAGCCTACAATCCACAATCCCAGAGAACCTAGACAACAATGAGGACCCTAAGAGGGACATACATGGATCTAATCTACATGGGAAGTAGAAAAAGACAGGATATCCTGAGTAAATTGGGAGAATGGGACCATGGGAGAGGAAAGAAGGGGAGGAGAGGGGTGGGGAGGGAGCAGAGAAAGATATATAGCTCAATAAGATCAATACATTTTTTTAAAAAAATAGAAGAGTACTTGCCCCACATGAAAAGCCCTTGGTCTGATCCTAAGCACTGAAGAAAGCTGGGCTTGAAGGCGCACTCCGTAAACCAAGAGGTAAAAGCAGGTGGATCAGAATTTCAAGGTCAGCAGCAGCTACTTTCAAGACCGGTTTAGGCCACTACTCGAGTTTGATCCCCAGAAACCGTATGGCTGGTGGAAGGAGAGAAGCAACTCCACTCCAAGCTGTCCTCTGCCCTCCATACACGCACCGTCACACATGCATGCACACACAAGCACACAAATAATAAATGCAATGACAATCTAAATAAATAAAGCTAGGTATGGACATAGTGGCTCACACAATCTCAGCATTCCAGAGGCCGAGACAGGAGAATCTCTTGTTCAAGTCTAGCCTGGGGCACACAATGAGACCTTTCATGTCCAGAAACATGTCCAAAACATACATCCACAGAAAAAAGAAATAAAATGTCAGCACTGAAAACATAAGAAAAAAAACCATTTCATTCAGTTGGCACAAATATCTGCCCTGGCTAGCTGGGGGTGGGGGGAGTCGGTTGGTTGTGTTGACAACTTGGCATAAGCTGAGGTCATTTCTCAAACTCAACTGAGAAAATGCCTTTGTAAGACTGACCTACAGACAAGCCTCTATTTTCTTCAGTGATAATTGATGTGGAAGGGTCCCAGGCATGTGGTCCTGGGGTGAATAAGAAAGCAAACTGAGCAGGCCAGTAAGCAACACTCCTCTGTGGCTTCTGCTTCAGTTCCTGCCTCCAGGTTCCTGCCCTGACTCCTTCAATGATAAACTGTGATATGGAACTATAAGTTGAAATACAGCCCCCCTCCCAAGTTGCTTTTGGCATGGTGCTTTAGCATAGCCTGAGAACCCCTGACTAAGATACTATCTCTCACAAAAGAGGAAGAGACTATCCTGCCCAGCAGGAGGTGAGGTGAAAGTCCATCTGATATCCCTGTCTTGTGTGTGTGTGAGGGAGAGCCCTCACGCACACATGCACATGTGCACACACACACACACACACACACACACACACATACACACACACATGGAAGATGAGATCAAGTCTTCCCAAGCAGGAAATAAATTGCTCTCAAATGACAGAGCAGAAGAGGAAACAGCACCTTACCTACTGGCTATGACTCACTGTCCTAAGGCCACAGCAGGAACACAGTGCCACCCACACGGCGGGTAGGGCAGGGAGAGGATGTGCTTTCTCCTTTAGCTCTGGGTAACCTCCAGGGTTAGTAACTGAGTGGGACAGAAAGCAGACCTCAGACACTCCCATCCACCAGCCCCTAATGACTTTCAAACTCTACTGTCCCAAGCAGGGCCCCGTTTGCAGGCTTCCACCAGCAGCTGTGTGCAGCTGACCATTCTCCCATCTCGGTCGCTGTTATCGATCCTGCATCTTGCTTTATAAAGCTAATTAAAGTTGGGCTAGATCAGATGTGGCTGCTGAGTAGGGACTCTCCAAGGCCCTGCAAAACCAGTTTGGGCTTGAATTTCAAAGGCAGGTCTCAGTCAATGACTGGGCAAACAAGCTTTGCACGGCCGGCCGTGACAAGACCATCATTAGGACCAAAGCACTTGATAAAGAAAGACAATCAACTGTCCTGGAGCCCAGCCTGCTGCTGCACACCTGGCATTGAAACCTGCTGGGGAAGCAGGAGGATCAGACGCTCAAGGTTATCTTTGGCAGCAGAGGCAGTTCAAAGGCAGTCCGGGCTGTGCAAGACTCTGTCTCAGAAAATCAAAAGAGGAAAAATGCAAAGGTCCTGGGGTCCTAAGAAGCTTCAACCTCACACTGCTTTGAGAATACTGATCTCTGGTGCACTATTAGCTGGAACTGGTTTTCTTTCAAGCTGGCCTTGAAAACAGGTACTAAACACAGGTCCAGATTGTTTCCTGGTGGAACGTGGCCAACTTGCTCGCACTTCAGCAGCCACTCTGCTGCAGGTCACCCGCCCACGTTGATTTACATGGGAGAACACAAAGACGTGGCTGCACGCAAAGGATTTTGGGCTTGTTAACTCTCTCCAACTTTAAAGGGAAAGAGAAGAAATGAAGTGGCAGCCCAGGAGATGGGAGGCTCCGGCCAGCAAGAGAACCTATACCAACCATTCAAATCAGGAAGCTATCCCTGGAGGCTTACTACATTCGTAGGAGATGCGCCACAGGCTGAACTCGGCACTCCGCTCCCTGTATATCAAATGTTGGTTTGTTCGTTTATTTGCTGCCGCTCTGTTTTAAAGGCACGAGCTTTAGCACTTCTCTCAGGAGATGGCTCCTGTCGGTGCATCCTGGCAGGAACAATAAGAAAGAACACACCTGGAGGGTTCAGGGCTGAGGGTCTTGAGCAGCATGCACAGGACCACACACATAAAGACTGCCAAAGCACTGAACCTCAAAGCAGATACCGTCAGTGGGGCTCTCTGCTCTCAGCTATGAAAGTAAAGCAGGGCCCCAGGCTTTCCAAAACATGCCTTTGGCAGTGTCCTCTGGTAAACACGCTGAAGTGAGTGTTTCCCGGCTTCATCTCTAGGCCTCATGCATGCCAGAGGAGTACCCTACCACTGAGTTACAGCTCCCCAGCCCCAGACAGTGCTCTCAGGTAAAAGGAAGCAGTAACCTCTGGGTGTCCTTGCTCCAAGGAAGTGGCTGCAAAGACCACTCGCCTTCTCTCCATCTCGTTCTTTCTGTTTGTTTGTTTTAGAAAGGGTTTCATATAGGCAGGAATGAGCAGGCTTGGAACTCACTATGTAGCTGAAGATAATTTTGAGTTTCTGATGCTCGACTCTACCTCCCAAGTGCTGCGATTATAGTGTCGATCGATGAGCTCAGTGGGTCGCTGTGTAGTCCAGTCTCTTCCAGTAAGAAGGAACAGTGGCATCCTGGTGGGACCTCAGATCATAGTGGTCTCCCATAAGGGTATCAGAGAAGTAAATAGAAGAGGAAGTAAGAGACTGGAAGCCCAGCAACTTTCTTAGTTGGGGGAAACTGGAAATACCGTTTATGAATACATTCACTGAAAGTCTTCAACTAAACTTCAAATTGAACATTACTCTTTTTAAAGCAGCTGTGTAGTGACATCATCTGATTCCAGCCTCCCAGATACCTCCTGGGTCTGCATATCCAAGGGCTTTGATGTCTGGAGTCTTGGGTTCTCGTCCCAGTTTTGTTGCAAACACCCAACAGGGAGATGGGAAAAGTTCCAATTCAATGTACATGTCAGGGAGTGGCATGAGGCAGTGGATGCTGCTGGCCCACACACACTTGCCCTTTGGCCGAGTACACCCCCTCCCAGTCCAACCAGAAAAGGCAGCTGTGGAGGAGGTTCGTGCACAAATCTCCAGAACACTGCAAAAAGAAAACTTTCTAGCCAAGGACGATGGCTCACATCTGCCCACACAGGAGACTGAAGCTAGAGGATTATTGTTACGCTGCAGCCAGCCTGGGATATACAGTGAGTTCAAGTCTAGCCTGGGATACACTGTGAGATTCTATTTCTAAACAAAAAAACAGCAAACTCTCTAGGCAAAGCTGCAGAGACTTCTGGAAAAGATGGTGGACTGGAGGCTGCATCTGTGTGAAAGACAGAATCAGAATAAAACAAAATAGATCTTATCCCCAAAAGAAGAGGAAAGAAAGAGCTTCAGAAATTTATGGAGCAAGAATCCAGGCAAAGCAAATGATGCTCAATGCAGAGAAGCACTAGATACAGCCCTGGCCCCACAGCACCCAGCAGAGACCAGACTTAGAAGTTGCTTCCATATTTCCTGAATGTTTTGTGACTGACCTAATGAGAGTTCACCAAGGCCAGTTGACTGGGACTGAGCGAGCACGTAATCCAGCCAGATTCTCTGATTGAGGTCGGATTCTCTGAATGTGGCTGGCCCGGAGTCTTTCTGAAAAGCCATTGACAATGACACTGGGACTTGTTTCCTCTGCATATACTGGATTTTTGGGATTCAGTCTGTTTGGATACTCACCTTCCTGGACCTGGAGGGAGGGGGGAGGAGCTTGAACTACCCACAGGGCGGGAGACCCTGACTGCTATTGGGGATGGAGAGGGAGGAGGGGAGGAAGTGGGGGGAGTGGGAGGGTGTTGGGAGGAGGGGCGGAAATGGAGACTTTTGTATTTTAATAAACTTTGAGAAAAAAAAAAAAGAAGTTGTTTTCAAAGGTGTATGCTCTCCCCACCAAAGGGTGCTGGGGATTGGCCTTTCATGAGTGGACTGTTCAATTAAAAAGACATGCACGCACAGACACACACACACACACACACACACACACACACGCTCACACACTGAAAAAAAAAATGAAACAGAAGAGCTATCCAAAGCAACATGTATGCAGGAGCATAGAAAATTGGGCACACACAGCAGGCTTTGGAAGGGTGACAGGCATCAAAGACATCTATCTACCTGACCAGCCTAGTCAAGCCATTTCCTAAGCAGGTTTGAAGCTCAATACACAGTAGGCTGTGACTGCCAAGTTTATCCACAGGTCTCAAATTGGATTTGGCATTCATAACAAGGCGAGCAATACCTCAAACTTCAGTAGATATCTGAATTACACAAACAGCTTCTCAGCGCAGACTGCCAGTCAGACATGGTGGCACACACCTATCCCCTGAGCACTTAGGAGGCTGAGGTAGGAAGATCATGAGTTTGAGTCAGTCTTGGCTATATAGCTAGTTCCAGGCCACCTAGGTCCACATAGTAAGACACTGTCTTGAAAACACAGGACTGGGGGGAAGGGGCAATGCAAGAAAAGAAAAAAAAAAACCAAAACAATAAAACAGTGAGAGTCCAGAATACCGGCAGGTTAAGTATTCAGCATGTCAGGAACCCTCTTAGCATAGCTATAACACAAAGTTACAAGAGTGGATAGCCCCCAACGATGCCCCCTCCTCATGAAACAATCCTTTAAATTGTGAAGTACATTTATTACTTGTGTGTGTGATGTACCTACGAGCTATGGTATGTGTGTAGAGGTCAGAGATCAACTTTTGGGAGTCATTTCTCTTTGCCCTTCCATTATGTTGGGTCTTAACCTTGGAGCAAATGTCATTAGGGTAGGTAGCAGACACCTTTACCTACTATGCCACGTTGCTGCACCCCCATAAAACAATCTTAGGCCAGGCATAGTATACACGCCTTTAATACCAGCACTTGGAAGGCAAGCACAGATGGACCTCTCTGAGTTCAGGGCCAACCTAATCTACATATCTAGTTCCAAACTGTCCAGGGCCAAAGTGAGGTCCTATCTGAAAAACAAACAAGAATCAATCTTAATTTTAATCTGTAGAATAATCTTAACTGAAATCTGAGGAGAGGGAAACAGATGAAAGGAGGTACCAGCCCTAGGCAGCCTATGCTGGAGAAGCAAATCCTTCAAAGCAGGGGCCTGCTAGTGACTGAATATTTCACAATGTTACCAAGTAGCTTGAACGAGAACCGAAGAGTTTGAGTCTACTTCCTAATGCCTTCCTTGTGGAGTTAAAGGAATGAGGATGATAGAGGATGTGTGCAATGCTGTATTCAGAAACATATTTCTCAATAATGTACTTGAATCTTTGGTTAAAAAGAAAAATCTCAACCAGGCCCCAGCACTCAGGAGGCAGAGGCAGGCGGATCTCTGTAAATTTGAGGCAACCTGGTCTACAGAGTGAGTTCCAGGGCATTGAAGGCAACTCAGAGACTTTCCTATCTAGAAAAGAAAAAAAAAAATTGTCAGCCAGGCAAGACAAAGTGTGTTACATGCCTGTAATACTAACATTTGAAAGATAAGCCGGGCGGGGAGGGGCGGGTGTGAAGGGTGGAGGGTGTCAACCCAGAATTATGCACACCCTAATCAAAACACTTGGGAAATGGAGGCAAGAGCTTAAAATCCTCAACTACAGAGCAAATTTGACACCAGCAAGGGCTGTCTGAGGTGCTGCCTCAAAACAAAAAGAAAGATTTTTTTAAAAGCAGCATATTTGTGCCTAGGGTGATGGCTCAGCAAGTAAAAATGTTTGCTACCCAAGCACTCAGACCTGAGTTCAAATCCCCAGCACATACACACATAAAAAGCTAGGCATGGCCGCACACACATGTAACCCCCACTGGAGGGCAGAACAGAGACAGGAGGATGGCCAGGGCCAGCTCTCTGGTCTAGCACCAAGTGCAGTGAGAGACTCTAAATTAAGGGACTTAACTTGAGCATGATAGAGCAGGGGATCCGACCTCTGTAACTGCACACGTGGGTGTGCACACCTGTACACACATGTGTACACACCACACACGCACTTAAAAATAAAAAATAAAAAACACTACCCTTTAAAGTGGAGCAGGGTGAAAAGTCACCCAGACCATTTCCAGAGCCAGGCAATCCTGGTTTAAAACAGCACTGTGTAGACTAAGTGGCAGCAAATATCCTGCAGACAGCCAGAAGGGACGCAAGAATGAGAGATTCCTTCTGAAATATTTATGTAAAATACACCTGAGTCATCTTCGGTGGTGCCTAGACAGCTTCTCACCATGGAAGCAATTTGCCTGATTTAGAACAAAAGCAGCTAAAAATGGCCAGTGGCCTACTGAGCACTAGACTCACATAACATATTTTATATGCAATGTATCTTTAAATTTTCAAAAAGCGTGCCAAAGTGGGTTCTGTGGTTACTCATCTTACAGATGGAAAGTAAGTCAAGTAAGTCTAAGAGAACTTAGAATAGCAGTTCTCAAACTGTGGGTCTCGACCCCCTTTCACAGGGGTCGCCTAAGACCATCCGAAAACACAGACATTCACATTACGATTCATAACAGTAGTAAAATTAAAGTTAGGAAGTAGTGACAAAAATAATCATACGGTTGGGGATTACCATTACAAGAGGAACTGTCCTAATGGGTCTCAGCATGAGAAAGGTAGTGAGCCACTGGCTTACAGCATCCTTTGCCTGGTTAAATGTGAACAAACTGAAGTTTGGAAACTTAATCCTAAACTGACCGATCCAAAACCCAGACAAACCACTGGACAGATGAAGGTGTAAACTGAAGACAGAAGCAGAAACCTGTGGTCCACGGCTGACATGCAGCTGCGGCATCTCCTGGGAACATTAAGGGGAGCCCCTATGATGACTGAGGCTACTCCCAGAGAGCACAACCAGGCCAAAAGGAAGTGATGTGGAGCCTCTGTGTACACACAATACTGCTGCCCAGCGCGCAGACAGCCTGCCTGTGCCAGACAGAACGGGTGCCTCTTTCAGTAGATCTCCGTGGCAAGAACACTCCACGGCGCAGGACTGAGGAAACCCTGGATAATCTCACCTTTGCCCTCACTTTGCGAACCAGAAAGGTTAGGAACCAGCTCCGACATCCAAGCTTAGAACAGAGGTGGAGTTGGGGATGATCGCATGCCTGTCATCTCCGAACTCCGAGGCCGAGGGAAGTTTCAGGCCAGCCTGGGCTACATAGTGAACTCAAGCAAGGTAAGCACAGGCTACCCAGTGAGACCTTGTCTTAAAATAAAACACAAAGAGCTAAGCAGTTGAAGCTCGGCACTTGCCTGATGCGAAGCTGAGGATCAACACCCAGTATCCCAAAAATAGATAAATAAAAGGAAGAGGAAGACTGGGGAGCAGAGCTCTGATGGCTCTTGGCACAGTAAACAGGGGTCACAGACTCTTTCAACACCAAGGCTTGGTTTTTGTTGTTGTTTTTTTTTTTTAAGAGAAACAAGCTGTTGAAAGGGAGATCACTCCCAGAACTTCAGCTAACTCATAAACAGTGGACTTGGAGGAAGTCAAAATTCTGATAAGAAGCAGCAGGGTTGAAGAGCTGGCAGTGGCAACCTGGGAACAAGCACAGCGGCTAAGCATCTCTACAGACAGGGAGGGTCGTGGTCTTCCCACGGAGGGTGCCTGCTCTGCAGGGTGCCAACCCTAGGGCGTGACTCCCTGGCCTGCAGCACGAATGCTGTTCCAAGGATTCAGGCAGACTTTGCTGGACATAGAAGAAAGAGGGTGTCAGGCTTGACTGTCCAGGCTTAAGCAAATAAAAAAAACACAGTGGGTTCTCTCCAGTGGAAGATAAAATCCTGAGAGGGCCTGCATGATAGCAGACAATTCAGGAAAGCAAAATGTGTGCTGTGGTAAGACTTCATCCAACAGCCTGGACTTCAGCCACGGTGGTGGCTATGCCAGATTCACACACATGGAGTTACCTCAAGGAACCTTGCAAGGCTGCACATTTTGCCAACCCCACTAGGCCATGTCTGGTTGATTTGACTTGACTCTTTCACAGAGTGAGCAAAAGTGAACCCTCCTATATGATTGTTAACCTTGGTTGTCACCTTGACTGGATCTGGATGCTGGCCACTCCTGTGAGACACTGTCTAGATCATATTAGTTGACCTGGGAAGACTCACCCTCAGCATGTGTGACACCTTCTAGGGGCAGTCCAGATAAAACAACATGGAAGAAAGACACTTTTCTCTTTGCCTGCTTTCCTCCACTCTGTTGGCAAGTTCATCCACTCTGTTGTTGCCGCTGCTATATTCTTTCGCTGATGCTAAAACCAGCTTCTCCCACCTTCCAGTGTAGATGGAAGGCCAGCAGACCTGAGAGAGTCCTCCGTGCCTCTTGGGTTAGTGAGCATCTAATAGATCCTTGGCTTCTCTGGTGTGAGATGCCATTAGCTGATGATTCTATAGGGCTGATAACCCCCCTTTTAAATGTGAATTCATTCTATCAGCTCTATCTCTCTAGAGAACCCTAACTAATACACCCTGGGAATGGAAAGAGTTCTGAGTGCTCATGTTTTGCAAAGTACTAGGGTTAGAAACCAAGGCCTTTCATATGGTAGGCCAGCACCCTACCACTGAGCCACACCACCAGCCAGCCACTCACTGGGTGACTGGTGATTCAATACAGTTGCTCTACCTCTGAACTACATTCCCAGCCCCTACCTGCCTGACTTGGGAGGACAGCAATTGGTACACCGTGCCAGACACAGTGGTGATCTTGAAGAGTAGCCAGATTGGACCACAACAGCCTCAGTGAGAAAAGGTAACAGATCGAGATCACAAGGCCTATCTACCAGAAAGTCAAGGTGACAGGGAGAAGGGTCAGAAGGTGGGTAAGGTAAATGAGACCTGAGCAGGACAGGAGCTCAGGATTTCAGGAGCACATGACTGTTGCCATGCCAGTGAACTATGGGAGAAGGCAGTAAGGCCGTTCATCTTTACACTCTTATATTTAAGACTTGGCTCCGACTCTGACTGCATGAGCTCATGGCACTTATTAAGTATACTCGACCTGATGAATGTATTTATACCTTATCATGTACAAATCCAGTCACTATCATTTATTGGAGCATTCACAGAGTCAAGTCAAGACAGTTCCATTACAAGGGCAATGATCTAACTAAGTCATATAATGCACCCTCACTCTTCTGCAGCGTCCAGCCTAAGGAACAAGCTACAGTACCCAAGACAGTGACACCCAAGAGCTGACTGTAAACCCACATCTGTAGACATGGAGACAACACCTCCCCCATAGCATTCTCCATTCCTGATAACTTACAATTACTAAATCCAATGATGCTTGCCCTCAGGAGCTAGGGTCCAAGGAGCAAAGAGATGAATTGTGTTAAGTATCTTAAAACAAAACAAAATTGGTAAGGCAGAATTCTTCTCTATTGACACTTTCTGCATAATAATCAGGTAGAAAATCATCCTTTAAATGCCTGCCCCATAGCGATCCTCTTCCAGAAATTTCTCTAGGAAAAATGAGGCCGTGTGCACTTACGAGGCCAGATGTTAACTAGAATATCTAACAATAGATACAATGGTTACATTATAGTCCTGCAGGGATGAACACAGAACCACACAGAAATCCAAACTAATTTGGATAAGAGTTACTACCACAAAGCTGAGAGTCAAAGTGAAGTTTAGGAGGCCACAAAGTAGTATCGCGATCCCCCCACCCTTTTTCTAAATATATATCATGGATTATCTAGGTGTCGCGGTACATGTTTGCAGTCCCACCACTAGGGAGGCTGAGGCAGCAGGATTGCCATTTTAAGAATAACCTAGGGTACATAGCAAAGTTCAGGGCATCTCAGGCTACAGAGTAAGCCTCCCATCTCAAACGTTAAGTTAAATTTTAAAAGTTAGCCAGGCAGTAGTGGTACATGCCTTTAATCCCAGTATTTAGGAGGCAGAGGCAGAACTGTAAATTCAAGGGCAGCCTGGTCTACAAAGGGAGTTCCAGGACATCTAGGATTGTTACAGCGAGAAACTCTGTCTCAGAAAAAGAAAACTGAAGCAGAGGCTGGGGTTTAGTAGGTAGTAGGGTGCTTGCCTAGCATGCACAAGACCTGAATTCCTTCCATGGAAAAGAAATTGTTGTCTAAATACAAAATTTTAATAATTATATTTTTCTTTAAAATGTAATTTCCTGGAGGAAAGACTGATTTTGGGGTGTGTGTGTGTGTGTGTGTGTGTGTGTGTGTGTGTGTAAATATGCCTGCATGCCATCCATCTTGTTTTTTGTTACAGGATCTTAGGTCCTGGAACTCACCCAACAGGCTATGCTTGTTGGCCAGTAAATGCGGGGGAATCCCCGTCTCCTGCTGGGGATTACAGAAAGTGCTGGGATTATAAAAGCATGCTTCTTTCTTTACCATTGCTAAGGGACCGAACTCATGTCCTCAGGCTTCCAAGTCAAGCACTTCACTGACTGAGCTATCTTGCCAGTTTGGTTTTTTATTTGTTTGTAGTTTGGTTTGTTTGTCTCACTGGCTGATCTGAAACTATTATATTCACTAGCCTTGATCCCAGAGACCTGCCTGCCTCTCCCTCCTGAGTACTGAGATTAAAGGCCATGTACCTCCCCCAGTTTGTTTTTGATTCAGAGTCTCTAATCAGCGCTGCACTCAAATTTGCTGCTATAGTCCAGAGTCCAAATTTGCTAGACTGTAGGTGCAACCCCATGTAAATTCTCACAGTCTACTAACAGACAAAAGCATTTTAGAAAGAGGATGTTGCGGGGTGAGGGCTTGAAGTTAAACCTGGGGTACACAAGAGATTTTTGTCTCTAAGAAATTTTAAAAAAGAAAACAAAACAGAAACAAAAACAAACAAACAAACAAAAAACGGGGACTAGAAACAATAATATAGCTCAATTGGTAGAATGCACACAGGTAGAATGTACAAAACGCACCCTCTCCAGCACTGGGTAGGGGCATATGACTGCAACCCCAGCACTGGGGAGGTAGAGGAAAGAGGATCAGAAGTTCAAAGTCATCTTCAGCTACATAATAGTGCCAGGTTAGCCTAAACTATGAGATTCTGTTTCCAAAAATTAAATAAAAAGGCCAGGCTTGGCTCCTACCTACTTCAGAGGCTGGGGCAGAAGGGTTGAGGCTAGTCTGGTTTATACTGAGTTACAAACAGCCTTGGTTACAGAAAGGGACCCTCTCTCAAGAGAACAAAACATTCTTTCAGATTCCAGTTTATTTGAACAATAGATATGTGCAGTGTTTCTGGGAATGGAAACCCGAGGTAAGCTCTCAGAACGTCCTTTTGTTTCCTCTGTAACTGTTCTATAAACTCCAAGAGGGAGTTCTCCCCATTCACGCCATATTTTGGGTGAGCTTTCCTGGCCCCTTGTTTAATACAATACCCCTTTCATACCCCTCAGCTCCCAGCTCCCCAGTTGCCCTCCTCCCAGCTACATTATGCCAATTCCCAGGGAGGCCGAATCCCAGAAGCTGGAAAAACAGTATCTATTTAACAATGAAAAGTTACACCGAGCTGGGGCTGCGTCCAGCAGCTTCCTTGCCCAAGGTCATTTGACTCTCGCAGACGGCGCTAACTACAGCAGAAACTGGGCCACTTGCAGACCCGAGTAGAATGTGAATGCAGCTCAGGTACCAGTTCGCCCACAGGCAGAACTGCATCCTGGGAAAGTGTGACCGCCCCCACCCTTACCCAGACAAGAGAGGCACCGCCAGGTGGGCACTGACCACAGTTTTAAGGTTCAGGGAAATTTTGAAACACTCAAACACGGCTTCTTTTATTTTGAATTTCCCAGAACTTGTGCCAGGATCCTTGGCAGCAAGTACATGCCTCCAACAGCCACCCCTGGGGATCAGTTCAATGTGGCTGCTGTTTCCGAAAGCTCGGCTTTCTAGATCTGTGTAACTTCACCCAGGTGCTTTGAGCATCACCTGTGTGCTGAACTGTAAGCCACCCTGAAAAGCTGAGACTCCTCGTGGTACACAAAGAGAGCTGTTCAAATTACAGGACAACTGCCCCACAACCTTGCAGAGGGTCTAACTAAACCCCAGGCCAAGAGCCATGCCACCTCAACAGCTCTCTTCAAAAGCAACTGCAGTCCATGAACGTTAGATGC
Source organism: Myodes glareolus (assembly GCF_982192425.1). NCBI lineage: Eukaryota > Metazoa > Chordata > Mammalia > Rodentia > Cricetidae > Myodes > Myodes glareolus. The sequence continues at coordinate 41,861,098 of NC_142039.1, forward strand.
AAATTTCACGCTTACGCTTACATCTACTGGCACAGCAGGACTACAGTGCCAATACCCACAGTCAAATCAACACCCACCTAGGTGCTTCTGCCACCATCCTGCTTACCCAGAGATTACCCAGAGAGGGCCCAAAGAAGTGTGTGTGGGGGGGGGGGGGCTATCCCAAACACTGTGAGGACTGGAATCTCTCCAGATCAACCAAACACGGCCTTCCTAGGCTTGGAGTAGGACTTAGTGGTAGGACATTTGCCCAGGATGCTCAAGGCTCTTGGGGGAGGTAGGGAGGCAGCAGTACAGCTTCACTGTGTGGAGGCTGCCTATAAACTTGCAAATCATACCCCTAAAATGTTACCTCTTTATGATTCCTGCGGAAAATTATGTGAGTTTGTTGTTGCTGCTGTTTTGCTTGTTTGTTAATTATTCCTAGGATTTTGTTTTTAAATGTGTGGCAACCACCAAAGGGGACATTTGGAAGTGAGTGGTAGCACCCAGTTAGGAGCTGGGGGATGGGAGGACTAGAGAGCAGGGAAGGGCAAGAATTAGACAGGCCAGCCACAAAAACCACACGGCCAGGTGTAGGAGATCTGCACCTTCCATACTGAAGTATATTATATTATAGACTTAACAATACACAGCACATTAAGCCAGTTAATGCTTACAAATTTTATTAGAAATATCCCCTTTTTTTGAGAAAAAAGAAAGTTATATTCCCCTCCAGCTCCTGATCCACCAGGTGGGGTGAGGGAGGGAGACTCGCCAGGAGCCCCCGCCAGGAGCCCTCCAAGTAGGAGTTTATATTTTGAATTAATGACAGTACTGCCACCTTAATATTTCAGGGAAGCATGACATCCAGAATAGCATCCTCAAGCCCAGCCATAGTAGTTTACCCCTTTAATCCTAGCACTTGAAAGTCAAAGCCAAGAAGATCTGAGTCAGAGGCTAGCCTGGACCACATAACAAGTTCCAGGCTAGCCACCACTACATTGTGAGACATGTTATACAAGCAAACAAGAACAACAAAAATAATAATAATAATAAATACCTCATACTACATACTTTTCAACATTTTAAAAAACCTTGTTTCTCTCTCTCTCTCACACACACACACACCACACACACACAAAAGTAGTAAAATTTAAATGAATAAAAAAAAACAACTTAGACTTACTCTAAACAAACCTAATCAAGCTGTTAAAAAGAGTTATGTGTCATGGTTCACAATAATCCTAGCACTCAGGTGCTGAGGCATGGATTTCTAAGCCTGTTGGCTGCCTGGTGTTTATACAGAGGCCCTGTCCCAAAAAGTGAAGAGGAGAGAGGGAGGGGAGGAAGGAAGGGGGAACAGAAGAAAAAGATGCTAAGAAGATAGATAGTTGCCAAGTCATGTCAAATACATTGGAGGATTCAAGGTTAACTTGTCAAGACAAAAGAACAAGGTCAAAGAGTTCAAGCCAGGCCTCGCAGTACATACATGTCCATCCATCCTCTCAGAACTGAGATGGACGCAGATGGAGCCAGAGCCCAAGGCCATCGGCAACGGAGCAAGTTCAAGACTAGTCTGAGCTGCATGAAATAAATCCATGTCAAAAAAAAAAAGAGGGAATGAAGGAAGAAGAGAGACAAGAAAGGCGGAAGGAGAAAAGGAGACGATGGAGGACATGAAGGAGAAAAAGAATCTTGTTTCTGACTTCACATCTTTCCACAACATGTGTGGAAGAACAAGGGCTTCGAGACACCCTTGTAGCCTGAATTCCAAAATCAAACAGAACACAGCCAAGCTGAGACCAGGACTGGACCTTAGGGCTGCTTCTGAGCCACCATCCTAGAGGGAGGCACAGCCCACTACTTCCCCAGAGAAACCTCAGGAGTGGCTGGGAAGACCTCAGTGGGACCTCCCCCCCTCTTCAGAGTCACTGGAGTATTTATTTATTTGATTTTGGTTCATTTGGGGCTTTTGTCTTCATTTCAATCAGTCCGTTAGAAAAAAAAGAAAAGATCCAGACTATACCAAATACTGCCAAAGAAGCAGAGAAACTGGATGGGCCACATGGAGCAGGTAGGATTACGTAATGGCCACTCTGGGAAAGCTTGCCAGCTTCTAAGAAACAAATGCAATTCCCACGCAAACCAGCAACTGTGGTCCTCAGTTTATCCCAGGAGATATAAGCATGTGCTCACACAAAAATCCTTTTCATTCCGAATACCAAAAACTGGGACTAACCCAGGAGTTCATTCATTGCAAATAAAAAAAAACTATGAGACACACATTGCCATGGGACACCAGCAAAGGGCACAACTGATAAGAGAAACTTGATGTGAACTGTGTAAGAAAAGCCGACCCCAAATGGCTCATAGTCCATGACTGTTTCTGTAAAGTTCTCTTAGGACCTCATCCCATCCTGAGGATCAGGACTGACTGGTCATAAGCTTTAGGTACATGCCCAGCAATCTAACATTCTGTACAGACCCGAGCTACCATGCCCAGCAAAGACCTGAGCTATGATGCCCCAAACATCTAACATTCTTGAAATGACAGCACAGTAGAAAGAACAGATTAAAGGCCATAGCACTTTAATGTAAGTGCTAAGATGGTAAGATGGAAGGAAGCAGGAGAATCATGTGTTCGAGGCCAGCCCCTCCGCTATGCAGCAAGTTTGAGGGTAACCTGAGCTACCATGAGAGATACCTATAGAAGGATATTTGCAGTGCACACAGCCACTCAATATCAGGATTTCAGTTATGATATTACACAATTTTGCAAGACAGGGGAAGCTGGTCAGGAGGTAAGGGAACCACTATATGATATGTTTTAACTATATAAATCTAGAACTATGTAAAAGTAAAAATTTTAATTCAGTTAGCAAATGTTTGAACAAGAGTCTAAGACATACAGGATCACTGGTGAGAAAACATCTCCTAGAGACGAAAGAAAGGGGCATCTCAGAAACAGAGGAGCTGGCTCTCCATCACGACCACAGAGACCTTTTCCCACTAGAACGACATGGGCTGAATGACTGTCCCATAGAAGAGCACGGAGTGAACTCTTGACCATTCTAGTCTTTAGACTTCCAGAGCTCTGGCTTGTCCCATCTCAGATCCCCACTTTGTAGCACTAGGTTCTCTGGCCAAGTCTGGAACCCAGCCTACCTCATTTGTTAAGGTTTCCAATGCACTGAGGTGTACGAATGTCCCTGGGGCTGACAAGATGGCACAGTCGTGAAGAGCACTGGCTGCCCCTAAAAGACCCACGCTTGGTTCGCATCACTCACATGGCTGCTCACCATGGTCTCTAGCTCCCGATCCTGGGACCCAATGTCCTCTTCTAACCTCTTCTGGCACCAGCCGTGCACACGGTACACATACATATGTGTAGGCAAAACACTCATACACATTAACATTAAAAGATAACCATAATAATAATTTTAAAATAAAATTTAAGAAAGAAGTGTATTAATGTCCCTGAAAATCCAAAACTGAGGCCCATTTATTGTTAACATCTGATTGCTAAAGTTATATAAGCGCAGAATTACTTTCTCCCTAAAACATCATAGTGTATTGCCTTCAAGTGTGCTAATAAGGTGCCACCAACTATGAATAAACTATTTTAGCCTTCCAAGCTAATCTAGGCCCCTCAGTAGAAGTACCAGGTACTTAGGTTCTGGTCACTGACAAAAGAAAATGCCAGACCCCTTAGTTAGTACAGTACATTGACAAGATATTAGGTGTTCACGGTATGCCTTTCATAAATGCTAACCAGTATTTAAACATATGCACTTAATCTGCAAAACAAGGCATAGGAATGGCTACTGTTACAATATCTGCTTTATTCAAGAAAGCAATTGACTAGCATTGATCTAAAGTTGCTGAGTCCTTTCCACAGAACCCTCCTGCTGCCCGAGAGAATAAACTGAGGATCATCAAGAACAGGTGAGGCGGGGGAATCAATCACATGGTGAAAAGAGACCTGTCTGACCAGTCCTGACTTTCTTGATAAGACAGCTTCAAGGAATTCACCACCTGACTGGTTTCTTTCTCTAGGTTCACTCTGGCTTCCAGGCCCTTAGACTGCTCTCCACGCTTCCCAAGACTGACTCCTCTCATCCAGCTGACCACCACCTTAGGTTTCACCTCTTTCTGAAGGCCTTCCTACCCTTTCTGTTCCTTCCTACCCCTTCTTTGTACTCCCTCCATCCTCATTATTCCTACAGAGGACATGCCAAACCCACAGTCTGGTTACTGTTAGTATACAATATACAGTCTATAGTGTGTAATGTAGTATACAGTGTATAGTGTATAGTATGTAGTATAGGTGCTTCCATACCAGACTGATGGCTGAGATCCTATAGAGAGTCCACACTCAACCTGGCGCTCAGCTGGTTGAATCAAATCAAAATCCCCAATTTTTCCTGCCAGTGAAGTTAGCAGCCACCAAACAAGCAAAACTATTTTCTGGTATTTTGAACATAAGCAAAGAAAGCATCTGTGTTCAGAAAGTCTGGGTCCAAACCCCTGCTCTGCTATTAACTCCCTGGATGACCCGAAGCCAATCACTTCAGTCTCTCCATACCTCAACCTTCTCATCTGAAAATCAGAAATACAAAAAGTGTCCCTACTTGGCAGGATCGTGCTAGGACTGGAAGATGTAATGCCCCGAGAACTCAGCACAGCACCCAGCATTTGCTCAGTATTCCAGATCATGAGCCACTCTGCACACGAGAAGAAAGATGAAGACAAACCACTACCAAAAGATAAATGAGAAACAGGACACTCTCAGGCAGCTATGGTAGCTCATCCTGTGATCTCAGCACTCAGAAGGCTGAGGCAGGACAATTTCTGAGAGTTAAGGACAACCTGGGCTACAGAGACCCTGTCTTAAAAAGAAAAAAGGAAAAAGGAAAAAGGAAAAAAAAAAAAAAAGAAGTACATGGGGTTGGGAAGATGGCTCAGTGGGTAAAAGTACTTGCTTTGCAAACATGAGGACCTAAGTTCAAATCCCGAACATTCACATAAAAAGCCAGTCATGGCTGTAACCTTAGTGATGGAAGGCAAAGGCAGGGGAATCCTGAGAGCTAGCTAGTCAACCAGCCTAGCAGAAAAGGAAATTCTGATTCAGTGAGAGACCCTGTCACAAGGGACCAGTTAGAAAGCAATAAAGGGAGACACCCAATGTCTTCCTTCCACTTCCCTCATGGGGACGCCCACATACTCATATGCAAGCACCACACACACTCAAAAGAGTACATGTGAAGAAATAAACTCATTAATAACCTGTTTGGGGGGGGGTTGATAATTAGCTCGATTTTCTCTGTGTTGAAAACTCCAAAAACCAAAATGTGAAGGTTACTGCTTGGATCGTCTTATTCACACTTACAGCCTGTCAAAGGAAGCCAGGCCTTAATTAAATAAGAGCCAAAAGTTCAGGCCAAGCATCTAAAAATCACAATGGTTCCAGATTCGGGGAGATAAATGATTACATTCAAATACATCTGTAAGTTGATTAGAACTCTCAGGGGTTCCAGAAGGTGAGCCAGAAACTCTTAGATGAAGCAGCCATATCACTCATGTTCACTCCTTTCTCCAGGGCGGGGAACTGCACGCACGGCCTGCACGTGCGAGCCAAGCCCTCTGCCACTCATTTGTGCAAAGCCTCCATCATCGGCACAGACATTTGAAAATGGCACCAATTTTATTATAGTGGGCACAATTCTGTCTTCGAGATTTTTAATCAATAAATTTGAGCCATGGCACAGCTTGCCTAGTGTAATGAAGAACATAAACACCAAATGACACCAAATGTCATTCTTCAGGCTGCTGGAATGAATAGGACTTGATGTTTACGTCGTATTCTCCAGAAATGAAGCTTCCTATGGGAACTGAGGGTATAGCTCAGTGGAAAAGCATTTGCCCAGCATGCGTAAGGCCCTGGGCTCAACAAAAGTACACAGGGCTTTAGGTAGTTCCACTGTAGATGGGTTTGACTCCAACTACAGGGAGGGCGGGGGAAAGGAATCCAAAAATAAAGTTACTTTGAACATAAAAAGAACACTTGATAGCAACATTTCTTCTGGCTGAGCTACTAATACAAAAGTGGCTGAATACTCTTTAGGAAAATACAACTTAAGGGATCTAACTATTTAAAGCTAAGTAAAAATCAAGCACTGCATCAATTAATTTTTACTATTAATAACCTGAATCTTGCATCTACAGGAGCGCATTTCAGAGCAAGGCAAAGGTCACCAATGCTTTCCCATCCTGATGCTACAGTCATCAGACCTGTGTAACAGAACCGGAAGTCATATCAACAGCACAATCCTCATAGCCACACGAGACAATCGCATATCCTGAGAATCTTATAAGATTCTTAAAACAGGTATAATCAGAATGACACTACAATTCTACAGCCAATTTCTGCTGAAGAAATGGGATATTGGAAATATTCTCTTTCAATGCCATCTGCTCCAGATTTGTTCTAAAATACTCGAGGAGGAAAAAAATCTGTAGTAGGGGGGTGATAGATAAATTAGCAATATTGGCAAAACACTAAGTTATTAGAGTTAAATGACAAACACAGGATTCGATATAACGTGCTGCTCTAATTTTGCACGTTTGAAATTCCCCATGGCAAAATGTTGAAAAACATTCTGCTACACTGGATGTGACAATGCATGCCTATAATCCAAGTACTCAGAAACCTGAGGTATGGGGATTGCTGCAAGGTAGAAGCCAGCCAGACTACAGAAGTGAGACTCTCAAAAAAAAAAAAAAAAAGAAAAGAAGAAAAAGAAAGAAAGGGGGGAAGAAGGAAGAAAGGAAGGATGGAGGGAAGGAAGGAGGAAGGAAGAAAACAAGGCAGGGTGGTGGTGACAGCAGTGCACACCTTTAATCTCAGCACTGGGGTGACAGAGATAGGCAGATTTCTGAGTTCAAGGTCAGCTTGTCCTATAAAGCAAGTTCCAGGACAGCCAGGGATACACAGAGAAAAATCTGTCTCAAAAAGCCAAAAAATAAAATAAAATAAATCTCTCCACTTGTACTGGCTTCATTATTTTTAATTTATTATTTTTAATTTTTTCAGATTTATTCTATTTTATTGTATGTATGGGAATGTTGTGCCTGAATGTGTGTGTGTGTGTGTGCACACGCACACATACCATGTACACGCCTGGTGCCTGCAGAAGCCAGAAAAAAAGTGCCAGTGTTCCTGGAACTGGAGTTACAGATGGTTGTTAGCTACCAGGTCGGTAACCAGGTTCTCTACAAGAGCAACAAGTGCTTTTAACCACTAAGCCATCTTTCCAGTTCCTGTTTTCTCTCTCTCTCTCTCTCTCTCTCTCTCTCTCTCTCTCTCTCTCTCGCTCTCTCTCTTTTGAGATGATGTCTCATATCCCTGGATGACCACAGACTCCAGACAATACCCCTGTCACAGTTTCCCATGTGCTGGGATTATAGGTGTGAACCACAGCAGGCAATTTCTCACCTGTGCTCAAATTTAGACTTGTGATACAAGAAAATGGGCGAAATACCACAAATTACTTCGCACTTCTTGGTCTTAGTCAGTCACTGGTGGCCTCTAAAAACCTGGGCCAAAAGGAATAGACAACCAATTCCGATGGCAACACAAAGACACTCTGCCTAGAAACTAGTGATTCCTCTAGAACACCAGATCGCCAGGGATGCCAACAGGAGCGCTGCTCACACTCTCGAGCCCTCAGATGGCTTAATACATGGAACACTTGAGAACTTTGGTTAAACCAATGAGACAAGAATTTCTTAAATCCTCCGGAAGACTAGGCAAACAAGTCACATGAGTAACCCTTCTGAAAGTTCCAGCTTGCAACAAGGAAAGAGTCCAGTGAATCCAAGAAATTGGCCATCGGAGTTTTGAAGAAAAAAATCAAGCACTAGCAGGAAGGCTACATGAAAACCAGTGGAGGGGGAAGAGGGGAGCAGACACTTCTTCTGCACACAAATGGAGGGGGAAAGGGGGAGCAGACACTTCTTCAGCACCCAAATGTCTTCCGGTCACTCACCAGCACTTTGTTCTCCACTCTGTCTCCCTTCACTTCCAACTTCACCTTCTTCTTCACTGAGATTTTGATCTTCCTGCCAATCACATCCTTTATGCTTTCTGGAAGAAAGGAAAGATTTCATTATACCCCTTCTTTAGCGAGAAAAAGGGGCACCAGCGCAGAGCAGGCGTTCGCAGGAGTGAGGCTAGCTGTTTTTATTGTTGGTCCTTTTCTTTCTTTCTGCTAGATTAACAGGTCTGAGAGTTGTCAGCCTTTAAGAGGTTTTTGTTTGAGTCTGGGAACCAAATGCAAGCCCTCTGAAAGGCAAGTACTCTTCATGGCTGAGCCATCTCTTCAGTTCTGGGTAGTCAAGGCCTGACAGCAGTGGCCTATGCTGTAGCTCAGTGGTAGAGCACTTGCCTATGATGACCAAAACCCTGAGACCAATCCCACTCCTGGCTTCATGGGCTTGATGGTCCCTGCCTGTAGTCTCAACTCCTTGGGGGATGAGGCAAGAGAATCACTTCAGTCTAGTAATCCAACACAAGCCTTTGTAATAAAACAAGACGCCCTCTCCCCCCAAAAAAAATTTTGTTGAGAAATCTCCACATTTATATGTTATTGGGATGAATCTGGAAGCTTCTGAGAGCTGAAAATGTCCAGTCAAAGAACCCCAGATTGAGACTGCACCAGACGGTTTAGTCAGAAAAGGGCTCTCCCCAAGCATCAAAACACAGTAGCACATGGATGTCAGAGGAGGAATTAGGAGGAAAGATTTGAAAGTTTAGAAGACTAGACTCTCATGAGCTGCCCAATCTGGACATCCCCAAATCGAATTCAGTGTCATCTTCACTGGTCACTGTGAAAGCTGAACACTTTGCTTTTCTCCAACTCTGAATGACTTAGGCGTCAGGTTTCCCAAAATCCACCTGCTGCGCAGACCATGAGCCCCAAGGATGATTGCACCAAGACCCTTGGCATCCATCGCTCCCTAAGTTGGTCCATGGCCGTCTTAACCACAAGGACCCTTCTGCGCACCCAGCCTGAGTGTGCCTCTCCTGGTTGGAGGTATGGTCAATCGGGGAAAGACCAATGATTGCAGTGTGTGAGTCTCACATTTCAGCTTTACTTCTCAGTACATATACGAAGGTCCATGACTCCAGATTTTCATAAACCCAGGATTTTCCATGAATTTCTTTTTCTAGGATGCTTTTGCCTTATTCTCCTAATAATACCCTACTTATCCTTCAAATCCCAGTCCCCTCTTTTAGGTTGATAAAGCTCTGTATTCTGTATTCTAACCATGTTTGGGGATTCGGTAAATATGAACAGCCCTACTATCTCCTCACTGTCTATGGTGGTTTACTATCTAGAGAAAGCCCCTAGAGATAGCACTAAGTGAATCACACCTTCTCACAGATAAGGCAGGAAGTGAAGGTTTGGGACAAGAGAATCTCGAGCTGAAGAGGCAGGAAATGGACCTCTGGCTTCCACACTGGGGTGTCCAATACGGCTCACTAAGGTATAGAATTATTACTCTTCACAAGATAGGCGTTTTAATATATACAGACTAAAGTATATTATTTTAGGCAGCGACTATACAGCAGGTAGAGAAAAGGTGAGAGAAGGAAGAGAAGGCTGAAAACAGAGAAGGTGCAGCTCAGGGACAGCAAGGACACAGAATTAGGGCAGGGTCCATGGAGGTACAGGGAGGTTGAGCCCTGGGAGCTCTGTCCAGCTACTATTTCATCAGAACCAAAAGCAGCATGGACCACCCCTATCCCAGCCCACTAGGAGACCTGTGGGAGGTGGGCCACTGAAATTCACTAACGATGTACACAGGAAGGAAGACAGAAGTCACAACCCAAAAGCTAATAGTGTCTCTGGTGGTGATGGGTGACGCGTGACAGGTATTCTTGCTCTCTGCTTTTATATATATATATATATATATATATATATATATATATATATATATATATATATATATATATATATAGCGTCTCTTATGTAGTCTTGACTGACTTGGAACTCACTGTGTAGACCTAGCTTGCCTCAAGCTCACAGAGATCCACCTGCTTCTGCCTCTGCAGTGCTAGGATTAACAGCTTGGGCCACTGTAGCCCCCTCTCCCTCCCACCCACACAGCAATTAAGCTGTTCCACAAAAGTCAAGAGGTGGCTCACTCCTGTAAACAGCGCTCAGGAGACAGAGGCGGGAGTGAGAACAGTTTAAGGCCAGACTCAGCTACATAGGGAGTTGGCACCCACCCTGGGCTACAAGAGCCCCTATCTTTCAAAAAAAAAAAATCATCTTAGCCAGAAAGATACAAAGCGCACACGCCTTCAAAGAGACATTTAGGAGAATACAGTGAGACCTTTGCACTCTGCCGTTTTGAACTGATCAGAACTCTTGGGAGCTCCTGACCCCAGAAGCAGCAGCAGGTGCATTTTCCCACCATAGCCTAAATGAGAAGGATTCTGCCAGCCACTGTCCTTCCAAAATCACCAATACTGAAAGAAACACAAAAATTCCATTCAAAACAAGGGTCAAATTCAACTTTTAAGCACACGGATGTACTGAAAACCACTGACAAAGGCAGGTTTTTCACCTCACCTCCCACTTTGCCCCTTGAATCTAAATCACCTGAACATAGGGTCCCAGGACAATGCCACACAACTTTACCACCTTTGGAGGCATCTTTGGAGCCTCCAGCGTTAGCTTCCTGTTAGTGCAGAGTGTTGGAAACACCCAGAACAGGATGGGTCACTCGCTGAAGTCTCAGAACTGACTCCTGGGATTAAGGAGAGGGCCTGGAACAAAGGAGGGGGTGGGCAAGAACCCCTCACTCGACTTTTTTTTTTTTTTCTGAGGTGGTGGCGTGTTTTAATTCAACAAAAGCAAAGCTCCATACAAAACCAGCAACAGCTTCTTCCCGCCAAGTTTCACCTGCAGAGTGAGCAGTTTTGCGAGGGGACACCAAGTCCTCTCAAATACAAACGCTGCAGTGTGTAGCAGAGGGGCAAATTCCAGACTGAGGTGAACCGGCAGTGAGAACTTTCCCTCCAGGTATGCACCCAGAAGCATCAAGGCACTGAGAGTATCCCCAGCATGGTGCCTCGGAGAATGCGGGTCACTGAGGTTCAGAGCATGCCCATGCGGATATGTTCACCCTAACGCAAGTCAACATAGTCCCACGCGAGCGTGAGCGCTGGTTCCCAGTGCTCCTAGGCCATTTGTCATCTGCCATTGAACCTCCACTGATAAAGCAAAGCCCCAAGACTTCAATCCCAGACAAAATTCTCCCCACTCTCCGCTCCAAAAGAGGACACCCCCACCCCCTTCACACACACCAGCCCTCTGCCTATCAGGAGGGCCTTAAGCAACCAGTCACCTGGCACAGAGTACCACGTACGTGTTCCCAAAGAGACTGGGGGCAGTCTGTAGGTAAATCATTATTAAAATGAGGCTTTTATCATTAACCCTCCATTTCCTGGTCCTAGCAGACGTCAGTCGGGTTAACACTCTTGCTTCCAGCTCAATCCCCAAAGCCACGCCTTACCAGACCCGGTCCTGACGCTGGGCCGGCGCCTCCATCCCTGAGGCAATCGGTGAGAGGGGCAGCCCCAGACGGGAATTTCCTAAAGGGTGCCTGGCACGAGCCCGAGGGGACCTACAATGCTGTCGCCAGGCATCCTTCTGCTAGGTTTTCCCGGACTTTCCCGAGTTAGGGGCAATGGGACTGGTCGCTGGAAGGGACGCCCCACCAGCTCCATGTTCTGCCAACCTGACCCACCTGGTGGAACAGGGCAGGGAGACCTGCCCGGAACCCTCCAAGGGCTCCGGATGCCTCCCCACGCCTTCCCTCTCTCTGCACCCAGCTCCTGCGGCCATCAGGCCAGCAAACTTCTAGGCGCCCCCCGGCCACCCTGCCCCACACCACTCGCGCTCCAGAGTACGGGGACTCTGCGGGAGGACGGAGATGGAAAGGGAGGCGGAGAAGAGGTGTGCACAGAGGAGGATGACCAGTCGGCCACCGCGCCAGGCTTACCCATCAACTCCCGGGGGACATCAGAGCTCTCGTCGGTCATGGTTGCCCACTGGGCGCGGGGAGATCCCAGGTCCCACTCTGACTCTCGGCCCCGCGCCCTTCCCCAAACCCTTTAATGTTTCCGCGAGGGAGCCGCAGTTTGCAAGGGAAGAATGGGCCGGAGCAGCGGGGCGTTGATCCAAGGTTGCCGCGCGCCCGCAGTACCAAAAAAGAAAAAGAAAAAAAAATTCCTAAGAGTTACAAATCCGAGCTGGCTCTGCGGCCGCCGCTACATGCCGCCCTCTCGGCTTGCAGCTCCGGGGGCCGAATGCAAGGCGGCTGCAGCACCGGCTCCTTCTGGCGCGGGCGCCGCGCAGCCGGGCCTCTGCGCCGCACCTTGGGCGTAGGTGAAGCGGAAGGCGAGGGTTGGGCGACCCGGCTGGTCTCGGCCTCCAGCGGGGCTGGGCTGGGCAGGGGCGGGCCGGCCCTGCTCTCCTCCTTCCCCTTCTCCCGCTCCTCCTCCTCTCCTTCACCAGCTCCTGCTCCTCCTCCTGGTCCCCCTCGTCTCCTCCCCGCCTCGCGAGAGCGGCCTCCGCACGGGTCCCCGGCCGGCCTCCGGGCCTGGGCGCACGGTGCCCGGCGCGGGGCACAGCCCGGGGACCGACGCGACGCTCAGCTGCGGTGGCTGCTACCCTGACGGCTGCGGCGGCGCCGGCCTCCGCGCCCCTCCTCGCAGCCTCGCTCCGGTGCCGCAGGCGCTTGCGTCTGGAGAGGGGTCGACGGAGCTGTAGAGAGAACCCGAGAGCCATCTGCTGGCTGCCGGCGACGAGGGTCCGGGCTGAGCGGGGGGCCGGTCCCCAAATCTCGGCTGGCCAATGGACCTTGAGGCTCGGAGCTGCAGAACCCGGTGTGTGCTGCAGAGATCCCTGCGCGGAAGCTGGTGTTTTCTGGGATCTTTTCGTTCACTTCTGGATCTCAGGCCCACTGAGCGCGGTGTCCCCGCATCCGCGTTATTAATTCCCTGTTTATGGTGATTGAGAGCTACACGCAATCAATAGACAACTGTAAGATGAGAAGACGGGGGGGGGGGGGGGGCCTTTTTGGAAAATGCCTTTTGATGGCGACTGTGTCTTCTTAAACCTCGGGGTACGTCGGAGGGCCAGATGCAGTTCACAAAAGCCGAATATTCCGGCTGCTAAATCTCATTCTACCTGACCCAACCCATCCACGTGCCTTCGGATTCTGGAGTACTTGTATGCACTTCCATCACCCGCAGCTGGGAATGTCCCTGGCTGACCAATCAGGTTCTGACTTTTAAAGGGCAGAACCGGGAGAGGGAGGAAAAGAAAAGGAATACCTGGCGTGTGGCCGCTTATTTTTTTGTTATTGTTATATTTGTTGGTTGGTTGGTTTTTGAGGCAAAGTCTCAACTATGTAGCCCTGGCTGGCCTGGAACTTGCTACGTAGGTCAAGCTGACCTCCAACTAAAAGATCCCCTCTGCCTCGCAGAGTGCTGAGTTCAAAGGCCTGTGTTTAGGTTTTTGGTTTTTTAAAAGTGTCTGTCTGGTGGCCTGGATTGCAGCTCTGCCTCAGCCCCCCGGGTACTGTGACTCCTAGTGTGAGCTATCCCGATGAGTTGGTAGTCTAGTTTTAAAGACTGCTATGGACCTTGCTTCCCTAAGAATAGTCTTCCGTTTCTATTCCGTCAACTTTCCTCTGGAGTGCTGTTGGTGGAACTCTTTCCTTGGGAAGATTGTTAACAGCCTCCTTATAGTTCTCCAACTACAGAGTCCAATTGCACCAAAGTCCATCTTGGATCACCAATGAGGTTACTGGACTTACACAGAACATGGGTGAGGGGTTACTTACAGGAGTGTGGGTAACCCCAAAGCAGCCACATACCCTTGCATGGATGAAGATTTCCCTACAGCTGTGCAAAGGGAATGCCCCTTTTAGTTAGGAGTTCGTTTCTTATAAACCCTAGCTAGCACCTCCAAGACCATAAGGCCACAGGCAATTAGAATCAAATTACATCGCAGGGGCTCAGAGGTGTAGAAGGGGGCAGCTGGAATCTCAGATGAGGCCCCATTGACTCTCCCAACCCCCTCTTTCTGTGAAGGAACATCAACCGTCAAAAGATTTCTTGCAAGCAATTAACCACTGTTCCGATAAAAAACCTTGGCTGTTGTTCTGGGAGAGTGCCTCTCAAACAGAGTCCCTGCTGATGGCCCTTCCCACCTGGTCTACCCCACCCCCACTCCCACCCTGACTCAGACAGCAAGACTCCATTCTTTGATAATTCACTATTACTGTGGATACACATAAAGGACCTGTGGGGGTGGAGGGTTGTAGAGGTCAGAGGACAGTTTGTGGGGATCAGTTTGATCCCTCTAGGTGGGTTCCAGACAGATCAAACTCGGATTTTCTGACAAAGGCCCTTTCCAGCTGAGCCATCTCCCAGCCTTCCCCCCCCCCCCCGCCCCCATCTCCACTCTTTCCAAGACTCCCCTAAGTTATCTGCTTTCTACTGAGTGCAAACCCATCGCTGTGTGCCTTCTTGATAAAGCGTCTACAGGGCTTTCAGGTCTCTGGGATTCCTAAGGCTAAAACACACTCAGAAACCCAAACAGACAAGGGCCTTCCTACATTCTTGTGCCTTTGTCCGGTTTTACTATTTAATCCTCGAATCCTGGATTGGGGTGAGGGTAGGCAATAGTTATTCCCTGACTAGCAGGAGGCAATTTGAAGGTAGGGAATGTAGGAAGCATCTGTGTTATTGGGGACTGAACCCAAGGCCTCTTGCACACTGCCAGCAGAGCCTCCACTGCTTGGCTACACACCTCTGCCTCAACAACCTGGGCAAGGCAGGTGCCTAGTAAACCCTTGTTGACTTGCGCTTTCTACCTCATCCCTTTACCTCCTTGTTAATAAAGTTGGCAGTGTGTCTAAACTATATATAGTCTTCGTATATTGACTGTTTTTCCCCTGCAGTAAGTGGGAATTACTACTCAAAACAGTCTTTCAAATGCACATGGTTGAAGAGGGTTTTTCCGGATAAACCAATAAAGTTTGAAAAACTGGCCCTGATGGCTCCACACAATGAGAACCCTGTGAAAATAAGAACAAAGATCTTTGTCCTTTGGCCTGGAGAGGTGCAAGGGTAAAGGAAGGCTGAGTGGCAATCCTATAGTCCAGGACTCTTGCACTTCTTGGTCTTATGGATATATTTTGTGGTTTTTAAATTTTAGATTTTTCTGAATTTTACTTTATGTGTATGTGTTTCCTGCATGTATATCAGTGTGCCAGGTGTGTGCGAGTCCTGAAGAGACCAAAAAAAAGGTGTTAAGAGACCACTGTTGCTGAGTGGCGGAGGGCTCTAAGCCGCCATATGGGTACTGCTATATGAACTGCTATCCTCTTTGTTTTAATGGTTTTTCAAGACAGGACTTCTCTGTAGCTTTGGAGCCTGTCCTGGAACTAGCTCTTGTAGACCAGGCTGATCTCAAACTCACAGAGATCCGCCTGCCTCCCAAGTGCTAGGTTTAAAGGCGTACGCCCCCACTGCCCAGCTAACTGCAGTCCTCTTAAGAGCAACTAGTGCTCTTAATTGATAAGTCACTCTCCAGCTCTTTGGGTGTTTTGAGACAGTGTCACAAGTAGCCCAGTCTGGAGTCAAACTTACTGAGTAGCCATGGGTGACCTTGAACTCTTGATCTTCATATCTTTACTTCCTGAGTGCTCAGAGTGTAGCATACACCATCCTGCCTGGCTGTGTGATATTGGGGCTAGAACTCAAGACTTCTGCGTTTTAGGCAAGCACACTACCATCTAAGCCCAACTATAGTCCCTACTTCATTTTCTTTTGTTTGTTTGTTTTTGTTTATTTTATTTTCCGAGACAGAGTCTTACTCTGTAGCCAGATTAATGTGGAACTCATTATGTAGCCAAGAAATTGAATAGAAATAAAATCTATGCCCTGGCAATGCTGAAGCATGCATGGGCAGCCGTATATGGCATTTCTGCAGAACTTGTCCATGTTGGGTTTCATGGTCTATGTTGATAAGAACTACTGACCAGGTCTCTTCCTCAAGAGGACACCAGATCTCATTACAGATGGCTGTGAGTGACCGTGTGGTTGCTGAGAATTGAACTCAGGACCCTTGGAAGCCTCCAAAGAGGCAGCATTATAGAAGTGCACTGTCACACCCAGCACTCTCTCCCCTTTTTTTCTTACCATGCTGTACACTGAACCCAGAACTTTGCACACTGGACAAGGGTTCAAGCACTGAGCATCAACCACACCTCACTTCAAAATGGTAACACAGTGCACTAAATTCAACAAACACTGGATGACAAAGATAACTTGGGAAAGGACATGTGCTTTTGTTTTTCTTCTTGTGGTTTTTGAAGACAGGCTCTGGCTGTCCTGGCTCTTGTAGACCAGGCTGGCCTCGAACTCACAGAGATTCGCCTGCCTCTGCCTCCTGAGTGCTGGGATTAAAGGCGTGCGCCACCACACCTAGCTTAACATGTGCACTTTTATTTAAATTCTACATGAGCATTTGTGTCACTGTATCACATTTTGCATTGCATTACGATGCAATAATCTGAATAAACTACTTACCAAAAATATGTAATGCCTTGTGATAACTTAAAATACTTTAATTTAGACTGATATTATCTAGTGATTAAACCCACAATGACAAGCTGTAACGGAAGGATCAGCAAACTAACAGGAAGCCATCGACTTATTTCTGGTCTTGCCTATGATAGTGAAACTCAATGGCATTTGAAAAAAAAAAAGTATATGGTAGTTTACTTGCTTGTTTGTTTGTTTAGTGTGTGTGTGTGTGTATGTGTGTACATGTGTGTGTGCGCGCATGTGTTGAGTTCAGTCTCCCCTTCTACCATGTGGGTCCCAGGGATTGAACTCAGGCCACTGGGATTGACAACAGGCACCTTGGTCAGCTGTGTTGTCTCACCAACCCCAAATCAAAAGCATTTTACTCCCTATGTGATTTTTTATACTTGTCTGTTTTTCTTGTTGGCGTGCTGGAATGCAAAACTGAAGTTTGCCAGTGTCGGGTAAGTGCTCTACCAGTGAACTAGATCTCTCTCCCTTACCTTTTAATGATTCTAAGATAAATCTCACACCCCAGAAACTACCATGTGTTAAAGGACTTTCATAAAGAAGCGTATAAAATGGGCATAAGAACTCACACCTATAATACTAATATTTGCAACCTGAGACAGGAGTTCAAAGTCAGATTGGGCTGCACAGTGAGTTCCAGACCAACCTTCTTTGTTAAAAATAAAATAAACCAGGCGTTGGTGGCACATGGCTTTAATCCCAGCACTTGGGGAGCAGAGGCAAGCAGATTTCTGTGAGTTCGAGACCAGCCTGGTGTACAGAACGAGTGCCAGGACAGGCTCCAAAGCTACTCAGGCAAGCCCTGTCTTAAAAAAAAAAAAAAAAATTAATGCCGGGGCAGTGGTGGCGCATGCCTTTAATCCCAGAATCCCAGCACTTGGGAGGCAGAGGCAGGCGGATCTCTGTGAGTTCAAGGCCAGCCTGGACTACAGAACAAGTTCTAGGACAGGCTCCAAAGCTACAGAGAAACCCTGTCTTGGAAAACAAACAAACAAACAAACAAACAAATAAAAAGTCCTCTATGAATTAATGGAGACCTTTCAAAGTATAAGGTGCCAACCAATACTGTATGTAGTTCAGTGGTCAGCACTTGACTGTAGCGTGTTTGAGAGCCTGCTTCAATCCCCAATACCACAAAAATGTCTGTGATTCGAGATAATTTGGAAATATCCTTAAGAAGACACAGTTCGCAGACTGGGGGTGTAGTTGAGCTTGCACAGGATGGCCAGAGACCCAGGGTTAATCCTCAGCACCACACTCACTGGGCAAGGTGGCGCATGCCTGGTCTGTAATTGTAATGTGCAAGAGGTGGAGGCAGTAGAGTTCTAAGTCATTCTTAGATATATAACAAGTTCTAGGCTACTGTGGGTGACATGAGTCAGGGGGGAGCCTAATAGGAGAAGGAGAAGCGGAGGAGAAGGAGTATGACTTTGCTTGTTATTGACTTAGCGCTGGAGATGATGGGAGGTGAACTGCTTTAAACAAAACTCCTTCAAAGTATCAACAAGTGAAATCATATGAAGTCTGCCATTGCTTAGAAATAATCCGTGAGGGAAGCTGGGGATCACACTGAATAGAGATGCTGAAGAAACCCAGTGCCTTGGGTTGATTTTCTCGGTAGCGGAGTCTTAGATTCGGGCATTTTCTTTCCTTTCTCTTGCCTGCACTTAACATTTTCTTAACAATACTAACAAAACTGCTAAATAACGGTTCTCACAGAGCAGAAGGAGAAAACCCAACTTAGTGTTAATTTAGAAACATTGCACTTGGATGGTAGTCATAGCATCGGGATACAAACAAGCCCTTCCTTGTAATGGTAATGAAATGAGCTGCACCTCATATCTGGTGAGGATGAGTAATATTATGTTTCTTCCACCCATTCCTAATCCAAATACTCAACATATCCTTACATCTGTATGCACCTGACAGTACAAGGAGGAGATGACGGTCTGGCACAGCCAGGGCACCCAGGGGCAATCTGGTTCAGGAAATGTGATAAATATATCTTTATTATGGTGTATCAATAAATTTAGATTTGTGGAGAAACTTTTCCAAAGCCAGAGTGCTCTCAAGAGTCAAGTTAAAGGAGAAATAAGACTTCCAGGTCAAGGTTCATCTCACTACAATATCTGTTCTCCTCCACTGGGTTCCTGGGCTAGGCTCCCAGGGAAGTGTAGAGGTGACAGGGCTTGACTCAGTAACTGGACTTTTAGGGCAGAAGCCTGGGCTCAGGCATTTGCTTAAGCTGAGCTTGGTACCCACCCCAGTGTACCAATTGAAGAGGCAAGACATGGTTTAAAAAAAAAAAAAAAAGGAGATTTAATATGACCACACTGGGAAGAAAGATCAATGGAGTTGTCTTAGTTAGGGTTTCTGTTGCTGCAAAGAGACTCTTTTTTTTGAGGGGGTGGGGGAGGGGAGGGTTGAGACAGGGTTTCTCTGTGTAGCTATGGAGCCTGTCCTGGGACTTGTTCTGTAGACCAGGCTAGCCTCAAACTCACAGAGATCCACCTGCCTCTGCCCCTTGAATGCTGAGATTAACGGCCAGCAACACCCGTGTTGCAATGTTGCCCATGGCAACTCTTAGAAAGGAAAATATTTAACTGGGGCTGGCTTACAGTTCAGAGGTTTAGTCCACGATCATTAAGACAGGACATGGCGATGTACAGGCAGACATGGTGCTGGAGAAAGAGCTAAGAGTTCTACATCTTGATCGACAGACAGCAGAAAGAGTCTAAAACACGCTGACAAGACTTGAACTTATGAGACCTCAAAGCTCACCCCCCACAGTGGCACACTTCCTCCAGCAGTGTCACACCTACTCCAACATGGTCACATCTCCTAATAGTGCCACCATCTATGGACCAAGCATTCAAATACATGAGTGCCTGGGGCCAAACTATGACAGGGGTCCAGTGACTTAGGGAATTAACAGGAACTTTAGTGGGGTGTGGGAGGAGTTTTGTTGTTGTTACTATTGTTGTTTGGGGGATAGGGTCTCACTATACTTCAGGCTGACCTGGAAATCACTATGTAGCTTAGGCTGGCTTCAAACTCATAGCAATCCTCCTGTCTCAACCTTCTGAATATTGGGATCACTAGCTTGAGCTGCCACTGAAAGATTTTGGCGTGAGTGACCCTGACAGGTCCCACGGTGGGTAGGGGACACAGAATATGCCATGTGGACAGAGACTGAGAGTGAAGTTTTATTAAAGGGGGGTATAGAGGGAGGAAGGGAGGGGAGGAAGACAGAAAGAGAAAGAGAGGAGAGAAGAGGGCAGAGAGGAAGGGGAGAGAGGGGGGAGGGAGGGAGGGAGGGAGAGAGAGAGAGAGAGAGAGAAGGAAAGAGAACAGAGACCAGTTTGCCTTCACAGGAAGCTGGAGATTGTGAATGGGCAGAGATTGTCTCTTAAAGGAACAGGGTACTTACTGACAAGGAAGACCAACCACACTATACAAGACATTATGTCCATAGTCAGGAAGCCAATTCATTGCTGCTCAGCAAAGTTCTCCCATTGGATGATGTCAGCTACATCACAACTTGACTCTACCTCACTTAAATCTCTCTAGGAACATTGCCTGTTATGTCCACATCATGAGACCCCCAAATAAGATCACAATAGAGCCAGTATCCAATGCAGACACATTGGGGTTTATTGATTACAAGTTAACTAACTCAGACTGTAATCCAACACATTGCCACAGCAGGTAGGGAAGAATGACCCTGAGCTCTCAAGGTGATGGGTTTTAAAGGGAAACACTGCAACCAGGGTGGCCACAGCCTTGACATTTTGGGATTGGGTAAAAGTAGACAAGTTTTGAATTTGTTGGTTGGGGTTTAGGGGAATTTCAAAAGAGTCAAAACAGTGGTTAATCAGGTACCAATGAGGGTGTTTAAAGCAAGCAGATGCAAATAGATGTTGTTTAGATACCTTGGTGGGGTCACTTTGACCAAGGTTGGCACAGTTTTTTGGAAATGTTTATGTCTTTGCTGGGCTGCATTCACTCCCCCTCCCTATTAAGTACTGTCTAAATTCTTTTTCAAAATGGAGTTTGTTCTGCTCTTTCATTCCTCTCTCTTTCTTGTTTCGACAAAAGCCCAATCACGGGTCCCGGTCTTGTTTTAAATTACCCAATTTCATCAGGGCCACCAGCTGATATCTGGCGACCATTAGCTGAATAATTCCAAGCCTCTCTTTTTTAAATTGTACTAACTTGTTGAAAATGCAAGGGCCAAAGGTTAGGAGTAAAATCAATATGAGGAGGGGGCCCATTATGGTAAAGATTAGAGTAATCAGTCAAGGGGAGCTAGTAAGCCAGGGTTCAAACCATCCCTGATTTTCCTCTCGTTCTTTCTTACGCATTTCTAGTCCTTCCTTCACCTTGGCCATGGATTCTTTGACTATCCCTGAATGGTCAACAAAGAATAACGTTCCTTACCCAGTGTTACTCATAGTCCTCTCTATGTAATGGAGTTTTCTTTTGACTTAGGATGTCAATCAGGGATCACAGAATGACGTATTGTTTTCTGAAACTGCTGACTTTGGGATGTTGTTGTCAAGGGCCAGGAAAGCTGAAGTGCTAGTCAAAACAAAAGGAGGGATTCCGGCAATGGGGTATTTGTCATTTACATCAGCAGAACTGGTCCACATCCGCTTTCAGCAAGTCCAGGGCTCGCAGTCCTTCAGAGCAGGTTGTAGTCAGCATCTGATGCTTGGATGTGTCTGCCAGCTAAGTGGAAACCTGGTGAGACCATTTTAAACTAGGAACAGAAGTCAAAATTTATCTATTTAAAGGAACGTCATGTATATTTGAAACTTTTAGGCCAATGTTGAAATCTATATCGTAGAAAAAGCAGGTAGTTGGTATCTGTAAAACAGCAGAAGTAGACTCATACCTTTGAGTCCTAGAAAAAAACTACAGATTTGGGTTAGAAACATGTATATTTTTCTTCTTTCCAAAGAGCTAGGTATGGGTTGGACAGAGATGCTTTTGGCTTGATAAGAAAGACCTTTAAGTTTATGTTTAGATGACAACCAGGATAAATGTAAACATCTTGATTTTGTGATCCACACAGTAAGTAGTTTTTTTCTAGCACCTTATTAGAACTATACCATAGAAAGGGAAAGAAACATGAATTTTTTTATATAACCTGTATTTATATCTTTATCTTTTAAGACCCTCAAAACTTACGATTATATTCTCAGACTTCTCTCACTATCTATAATGAGCTAACAAGTTGACTATCGCCTTGTAGAAGGATCTGGTTGTCTGATGTTGCCAAGCTGACAAAGTCATAGCTAACCTAGCCATCAATACTATCAGAAATCCCAGAAGCATGAATAAATTATTCCTAACTGCAAACCAAGCAGCTTCTGAATCTATTAAAAATGACAGGGATCAGTTCATACACAGTCATATGTATGAGGATTAATGAGGATTGCTTGATTATATACCTGCCTTGACCCCTGCTCCAGTTGTTTTTATTTATTCATTTTTCTTTTAATTTTATGTGTATGTGTGTGCCTGGGTGTATGTATGTGCACCATGTCTATGCAGGAGTCCACAGAGGCCAGAAAAGGATTTTGGATCCCCTGGAACCAGAGGTACAGGTAGTTGTGAGCACCTGATGTAGGTCCTCTTTTGTAAGAGCTGCAAGCGCTCCTAACAGCTGAGTTGCCTATCCAGCCCACTTTACTTCTTTGTTTGTTTGTTTGCTTGTTTGTTTTAATTAGTGACAGCATCTCTTGTAGCCCAATCTGTCCTAGAACATGCTCTTCAGTCAAGAATGACCTTAATTTTATGATCTTCTCTCTGGGATTACAGGTGTGTGACATCATGTCCAGCTGTGGTGTCCAGGGCTTTAATCTAGGCTTCTGCATGCCCAGCAACACTCCACCAACCTTCTCAGTCCCTCTTCCTCTATTTAAACCTAACATTCGAGCTCACCCCTGCAATACTGGCACTCAAGAGGCAGGAAGACTGCCTGAGGTCAAGGCCACCCTGTCTCAAAAAGACCAAAATAGGGGCTGGAGTGATGGATCAGCAGGTAAGAGTGGGCGCTGCTCTTGTAGAAGACCTGAGTTCATGTTTAATCCGTCACATCAGGCTCACAACTGCTTTGAGCTGTGTCTTCAGGCCTTGGTGGAGATCTGTATGTGGATACATGTGTGCACATAAATACAAATAAAACCAATCTTTTTAAAAGGCCAACATAAGAAATAAAACAAATGCCAGTGGTCCTGATGGTATTGATCGCTCTTCCCCATGTAGCAACATGGACAGCTCACTCCACATCTCTCTCCCTTCCTCTTTCTCTATGACAGTTTCGTATAGCCTGGGATAACCTTGAATTCACTATGTAGAAAAGAATTATATTTTGAACAAATGAAACAATTGATTAACTCAGCATCCTTGGTTCTAATGCTTCTTGTGGGCAACTGTCATCTGACTTGAGGTCCTGTCTGTAGGCTGAATTTTCTGTCCCGCCAACCAGCTCCCAAATAACCACACAGAGACTTATTATTAATTATGAATGTTTGGCCAATAGCTTAGGCTTGTTAGTAACTAGCTCTTACAACTTAAATTAACCCATATTTCTTATCTACCTTCTACCACATGGCTTGGCACCTGCCCTTAGCATGGCACATTCATCTCGCTTCTCCCATGTCTCTTGGTAACTCTACCCTTCTTCATCCCAGAACTCTCTCCCTGTCAGCAAGTCCTGCCTAACCTCTTCCTGCCTAACTATTGGCCACTTACTTTTTAATTTTTTTTTATATTTTTTATGGTTTATTTATTTTATGTGCATTGGTGTGAAGGTGTCAGATCGCCTGCAACTGGATCTTCAGACAGTTGTGAGCTGCCATGTGGGTGCTGGGAATTGAACCCGGGTCCTCTGGAAGAGCAATCAGTACTCTTAACCACTGAGCCATCTCTCCAGCCCCCCACTTACCTTTTTATTAAAGTAATAAAAGCAATACATCTTCACAGTGTACAAAAACATTATTCTGCACCTATCCAGATTTTTCTGATCCTGAGATGTTAGCTTGTAGCCTCCAACCTGGTCCTTTTCAAATATTTTCAGCACTTCCAGGATTTAGGGGATCCTTTGGGCCACACTCTTGGAGCCTCTACTGCAGTCACTGGGCCTGACACTATTTCTCTACCTGCTTGGATCTCGGTCATAACACCAATGCCAGCATCACCCAGAGGTACAGGGACTATGACGTGGAAGCAACTCAGGCGTCTAAACAGTTCTCATCATCATAGGAAGCAAGCTCTTTGTGTTTGGCCAGCTGGACAATGCCTACCCATTGGGGACTTTCAGTTTGGGGTACTTTTCGAGGAAGACCACTGGAACTCTGAGAAGTCCTCCTGGTTTATATTCTTTTCAGGAACTGTGTCCTCTGAGTGACCAGCCAGGGGAAAAGGCCCAAGAATGATATTGAACTGCTCATCTTCCCAACTCTAACTCCCGAATTCCGAGGCTGCAGGGATTCACCATTATGCTCAGTTTGCACCACGATGAAGACTAAGCCCAGGGCACTCTGTATGCTAGGAAAGTACACTGTCAACTTAGCTGCAGCCCGATTTTCTGTATCAGTGGCTTTTCTTGTTGCCAAAATCAAGTACTTGACAAGAAGCACCTTAAGGGAAAAGGTTTGGTTTGAGATTGCAGTTCAAAAGGTTCCTGTCCTTGATGAGGCAGGCTTGGCAGCAGGACTGTGAGGCCGAGAGTCAAGGTCTGTTCCTAATCAGCAAGCAGAAAATGGACAGGAAGTGGGGCTGGCTATAAAACCTCAAGACCAGCCTTTAGTAACCTACTTCCTCCTACAAGGACCCACTCCCTAAAGGTTCCACAACTTTCCAAAACCACATGAACCTTTGGAGACATTTGACATTCAAACCACAGTAATAGCAGAACTCAAGAAAAAACCCAGGATGAGATGAACGCAATCCCAGTTCCAGGAGGTGAAGGCAGTAGGATCAGTATTCATGAACACCCTCAGCTACAGAACTGTTTAGGGACCAGCCTAAATAAGGCTAGATTAGAAACTGTCTTTAAAAGCTGAAAAGAAAAATCCCAGGAGCAAGAGACACAGGTTATCTCTGAGGCAGAAGCTGGTGGGAAGGGTTGAGGGATAAGGCATGTGACGATACAACAGGTCATCTACTTTTCTTGCACCTCACACTGTACCCTACTGTTCATAACTGCCTATCTTTGGAGGTGAACTCTGAAAAGATCGAACCCAAATCAACCTAGTCAGAAACAGACGAGGTAAAGGCAAGAGGCAACTGCCATATGGGGCAGGGGGAGGGTGGGGGAGCACTAAGAACTGCTTTTCTGAGGGCTGGAGCGATGGCTAGGTGGTTAAGAGTATCTGCTGTTTTTTCGGAGGACCCCAGTTCCGGGTCTGGCAGCTCATAGCTGCTTGAACCTCGAGACCCTCTTCCAGCCTGGTGCCCTCTTCTTGCTGCAGCTACCTGCCCTCATGCGCACAAACTCAAAATGGATAGAACTAAAAATGACCCAGAAACTACTTCTGCTGAAGAGCGCCAGCCTGAGGTGACTAAAGCTGGGCCAGAGCCCGGAGCTCCGCCTTCGTTCTGTCTGGCTCCGCAGGACACTCACTGAGCCGCCATTCTGCACAGGTGTGCCAACCGCTCAAGCAGTGTCTGTCTACCCGACTGCCTCACCCCCCTCTCAGTTACAAAGGTAACTATAATAGACACAAATATAAATCGGCAGTCACTTTGGGTTCCAAGAACAGTAAAACCTGGCAAAACAGGACCCTACCCCTGGCGGGGGCAATTATCACGAGGTGAGGTTGCACTGGGCAAATATAATCACCTCCTGAGAACCAGCTTGACTCGAGCACCAAGGACTGCTCTGCAATACTTCGCAGATCCAAGGCAGACAGGGATGAAACCAAGTAGGCCCTGAGCCGGGTTGCAGACTCAGCAATACCTCCTGTCCTGCTACCCCAATCTTCCTTGGCTTAAACACAGGCTCAAGGGCTGTGAAGACGAGCTCTGGTCACTGGACCCCGCATCTGCCCTTTTTCCAACATGCTGAGTAAATCTCTGTTTTCTCCCATGACTGTCTTTTTCATTGGCAGCCAGGATGCATGACCCATGTAACCTGCTTAGGCCTCGGCTATCAGGTCATTTATCCTAAAACTCCCAATTATGACATGTATGGAAAGGGGAGAGATTCAGAGAATCCAAATATAGCTCCAAATAACCTCCTTCACTAATGAGTTGTCTGAAGTCAGCAACCAGGTTTATAACCCGGGTCGATGACTAAAGAACTCCTCTGCTAAGTTTTTGAGACAATATTTTGGGTAACACAAGCTAGCCTCAAGCTCTCTAGTAGCCACCAATGATCTTGAACTCATCCTCCTGTCTCTATCACACCCCATTTTTATGTCAGTCAGTTTTCATGTGGGCTGCATCCCCAGCCCCGCTAGGTTATTAATCATCTTTTAATGAAGAGTCTTCAAGGGCCATTGCGGAATAAGTCCACAGAAGAAAGCCCATACCTACCCTGACGATTAGAACTTGATGTGGAGAGCTATAATGTTGTAGATCTAGAGCAAAATTTATCTTGAGCCATCATTAATCCCCTTACTAGTCACTTATTACCTACTTGGAATTACAGAATAAGTAACTTATTACCTCCTTTCTGTACCTGACGTCACATCTGCTTGACGATTCAGTAAAAGCTTTGGACTCTATTCTTAGCAGGCTACTAGCTTCCACCAATCCCCAAACAACGTCATTAGATAAGGTCTAAACTCTAGAGCAAAGATGTCTCCTGTTTGCTGTTATCCACCTTACCGCTGCCCCCTAACAAAGTTTTTGTTCTGTGACTGTGAGAGTTGGTGTAACCATTTGCACTGAAACCACCCAAGTTCTTCTCTCAGGCCACTGTCCATTGTGTTCCGCTCTGAGTAAACTCTCTCCTACTCTGCCTGAGGGGACAACAATGTTTCTAATCAACAGTTTTGACATCTGGGGACTGACCAACAAAGAGCCACCTGTTCTCTGCAGATTACTTGGCAGGCCCTGGTCGTGGGTGTGGAACTTCAGAGCTACATGGCTGTGCCTTGTTATGAAGATGTGCAACCAAACAGGTGTCTGGAGAGGCCACAGGCAGATCCCAGCAGGGAACAGAGGGATGCCGGATGTGTGAGTGTAGGGGGCAGAGAAGTGCAGGGAGCATGGGAATTTGCGGAGCGCAAAATGCAGCTTCAAAACCCGGGGGTTTGGAGGAGGGTAGATCAAAGATCACTTGTCCCTCCCATCAAAAATAGAAAATTCGTCATCAGGATTGGTGCCTCATGCTTGAAGTCTAGCACTCCAAAGGCTAAGACCATAGGGTTGTTCAGTTCACGGTCTGTCTAGGCTTCACAAGATCTTAACCAAAAAAGGGAACACACACACACACACACACACACACACACACGAAAAGGTTTACTAAATGGCTGCCTACAGGTGTTTCTGTTCAGTTTTGCTTTACTTCACCTCGGGGGAAGGAAGAATAAACAACCACAGAAAAGAAGTGTTTCCAATCATTTTCATCAGTGAATTGAGATCATCGTTTTTCATGCTTTTTCTTTTTTCTTAATAATTTTTAAGTTTAATTAAAATATAGTTATATAATCACCCCTTCCTTTTCCTCCCTCCAACTCTCTCTCAAATGTACTTTCTCCCTCTTAAACTCAAGGCCCCTCTCTCTGATTATTACTGTTTTATACATATGTACACACATACACACACAAACATAAATACAACCTGCTGTTTTAGTCTAAAATTGCTTGTATGTGTACGATTTCAGGGCTTACAGCTTGGTACTGTGCAGCCAATTAGGGAGCTCCTCCTTGGGGATGGCTAATGCCGCTCTTTGCAGTCTTTAGCGGCCTGTAGCTCTTTGTCTAGGCGTGGGCTCCCCTTAGGTGTCTCCCGTCCACTTCAGCATGTCCATTGGTGTTGTCACTGTTTAGGTCTTCTTTGGGCAGCTATATTGTTGAGGCAGCATGTGTTGTGGGGTACCCACCAAAGAAGCCTGCTCAAACATGAGCTTCAGCCAATACAAAGTCTTTATTAGGTGGCCAGCAACTCCACTGAGTGAGTGTTCAGGATTCCGGTGTAGCCCCCACAGCTTTCTCCAGGTGGACTTTGAAGCACAAAACCCTTATCCTGGGTTGACATACTTCATTTAACAAGAACAGTTAGCCCAAAGCAGCAGCACAGAAGCCAAGAAGCAAGGTTGGTAAATGTAGAGCTTTTCCCAGAGCTATGAACTTTGATGGATTAGGTTGTTTTCATCTTGTCCGGTGGCACTGTTCACATGCTTAGTTTTTTGGCCTGACTAGTACTTCTGTCATGCAGCCGGTTTTGCTAAGGTCTGGGCCCTGCTACAGGTGGATGAGCTTCCCTGTCATTTCTAGAGACACAATCTCACAGCTGATTTCCTGGTCCCCTGGCTCTTAAAATCTTCTGTGATGCTCCCTGAGCCTTAGGGGCAGGAGTTGTGTTGTAGATGCATCCATCGGAGCAGGGCACCCCTGGATTAGATTTTCTCTGGATTTTGGCCGGTTGTGGCTCTCTGTGATGCTGTCCACCCACTGCAAAGGGAAACTTCTTCAATGATGGCGAGAGCCACCATTATCAATCATCTAGAGCTGAGAACCATGCTTGTTTTCGTTAATCACTGTGTGCCCCGCTTAGCCTTCCATTCCCACTCACCGAAAAAGTTGGGCATCTTTGAGGTAAGGTTAAAAGACAGGTCCAGTGTTGCAGAATATTAGTTGAAAATGTGCTACATGTGTTTATGCTGCGGAACATTTTGTTCAATGATGCAAAGATGTGTTGCATTCTTTTATGTTGCATGTGTTTAACTCTGTGAAGCTGTGTGACTTTGCCTGTTTAAAAGACATAACTGATCTAATAAAGAGCTGAACAGCCAATAGCTAGACAGGGCCATAGGATAGGCAGGGCTGCCATGAAGAGAAAATAAAAATAAGAAGAAAAAGAGACGAGATCACAGAGTGAGGAAAGGAGAATACCAAGGACCAGCCGCCTGGCAACACAGCCTGCCACGGAGTAAGAAGGAAAGTAAGAGATTTAGACTAGAGAAAGATAAAAGCCCAGAGTCAAAAGATAAATGAGATAATTTAAGGTTTTAAAAAAAAAGCTGGCTATAAACAAGTCAAGCCAAGGCTGGGTATTCATAAGAAAGAAGAAGTCTACATGTGATTATCTGGGAACTGGGTGGTGGATCCCCCAGAAAGCAAAGGGCAGGGGGGGGGGAGGAGGGGGGAAACCAACAACAGTCCAGTGTCAGGCATACCGGCAAACAATTTTCTTCCCAGAACTTGGGATCCAGAGAAAGGTGGCTCTCAGTGAGCTCCGTGCATGCTCGATGCTCGGGCTACATAGTGAGAGTATGTCTGAAGAGGGATGGAATTCTGGGTGATCCAGAATTATTAGGCATATTACCTAATAATAATAATAGTTATAATAATAATGATGATGATAATAATAATAATTAGGTTTATTACCAGGTGAAGACAATACAGTACACTTACAATACAGAACAGGCTGTACCGCCCCTGCTCTTGGGACAATCACTGTGACTTCAGCAAGGCCTCCACAATCCAAAAGAGCAATCTTCGCCCCGCCCTGGCCTTGTATTCCTATATGCGTCCTGTACCTTCCTCTCTTAATTCACCCCTTGGGCCAAGCAGTCCCTCACAATTGGTCAGCGGAGCTGTGTCAGAATTCCCACAGCGTCTGTCTAAAGAAACAAATACTAAATTAATAAAAGAAATAAGTCAACTTTAAAATCCATAGCATCAGGTAGGAAAAAAATCTTTTCAAATTTTCTAATTTAAACAAATCTAGTCACATGACAAATTTATTTTTTACACTTATTTCTTTGTGTGTATGTGTGTGCCACCGCATTCACGTGCCTGAGAGAGCACAGCTTCTGAAAACTAGCTTTCTGTACCTTGTAGGTTCTGGGGATCGAACTCTGGTCATCAGGCTTGGCAGCAAGGACAGTTACCTACTGATTCATATCTTGCTGGTGAAAGAAGTAAAATAATGCAGAGAACATACGCCTGAAGATCTTAAGACATTATCAGCATTGCCTGGGTGTTTTCTTCTTGTTCCTTTTTATCCTGTGAATGCGTATTCAAATGAAGTTACCGCTACAATAGCCGGTTCAAGCTGTGGTAATCTCCCCGGAAAAACTGCCTTTCCTGGACTGCGAATGTAGCTCAGTTGGTGGAGTACTTGCCTAGCATGGAGGAAGATCTGCGTTTGATCCCAGCACCTCCTGCAATCCAAAAGAGCAACCTTCGCCCCGCCCTGGCCTTGTATTCCTGTATGGGTGATGTACCTTCCTCTCTTAATTCACCCCTTGGGCCAGGACCAGGGAGGTGAGGAAGGACGATCTGAAGTTCAACATCAACCTTTCCCACAAAGCTTCTCCACTTGCTATCAGGGAGGAGTTTGGACTGCGATTAGAACTTCTTTGCCTCTTTAACTTACTGCTCGAGGTTCCTGTGGCAATCATTGCCCATACCCCCAAAGCTCATCATTATTCCCACGGAGGAATCAGTGTTCTCCCGACCCCCAGCCTTTACAGGAAGTGGGCTTCCAAATTCTGGCTCAATTTAACTGAATCATCTGGTGATCCAACTGTGTTCCCTTTGTCCAAGGAACAAAGAGCTTGGGTCAAACCTAGCTCTCTCCTAGCTTTGTAATTCCTTGACTGCGAGGCTACCATTTGCAAGCCAAATCCCGCTGACCAACGGAGCCACAAAGAATCTGCAAAGGCCGTGGGCTAATGAGTTAGGGAGTGACAACCGAGTGCTTCCAAATGTCCCGTGGAGAAAGCAACCACTTTGAGTCTTGTCCAGCTTCTTGCTTTCTTTCACACGGTGGCCTAACGCTTGTGTTGAACTCTGTGGTACTTGTTTCCTTGCGGTGGGAGTTGCTAGTGTCCTGCTGGGCAGTCTCCTTTCCGCCGTCTGGTTCGATTTCTCTTTTGTCCAACTGACATTTTGTAAAATGTCAGGTCAGCATCAGGCATGCTAAATAGTCCGTCCTATCTGTGAGCCCGTCCCTTGCGACAAGAACTTCAGATGCATCGAATCCCTCGCCATCCTCAAGCCAGACTTCCAACGCTCGCACTATAATGGCGTTTCAGAGGTGGCACCTTCACCCTGGTGACTGTCCCTGAGACACAGGTGAGCACCAAAAGAGTTGCGCTCAGTTCAGTTAAAGAGGCTGCTGAACTTTAATCCATATCGCAATTGTCTACTACTGCCACCTGCTGGTAGCAGGCAGAGTTGCTGCACGCAAACCTGCCATGGGCATGTATTCGGGTTAGGTTTGCACCAGATCCTGACGCATTGTCGGCACTCAGTATTTGGGGAAGGAACAAATGGAGAACTTGACAGCCTGGGAATGGGGATCTTTCTGTGTTGCCCAGAGGAGTCTTGAACTCTTACACTCAGGTGCTCCTCATGCCTTTAACTTCCCACATAGCCCCAGCACAAGAGGATTTGGTGTTTTGAAATGGAGTTCTGCTATGTAGCCCAATATGTAGCTCATCCTCTTGCCTCAGCTTTTTAAGTGCAGGGATAACAGGTGTGTGTCAAGACACACAGCCTTCACGATGTCTTGAAAGAATACAGCGATTACTCCAAACACAACAATGATTTTGTTTCCGTTCTACTCACTTCATCGCCACACGCACCTCATCTCCTTTCACTATTTTAATCTGATGTAATGACACAGTTTCAAAAAGAGATACTTTTTGGTGTGTGCGTATATGTATGTGTGGCACAAATGTGCATATGTACATGTGTTGTAACACCCGATTCTGTGTTACCCTCTCGGTACAGTTTGCACACCACTGTACCTTACGCGAGTTGGGCAAGGGCCTGGAGATTGAAAAGAACACACAAGAGACCTGGGTCATTCAAAAGGAGATCAGCCAAATGTCCCTTTATTCAGCTTTTTGCAAAACTAATATACTTTGGCTGCTGCAAAAGGATTACCTCCCAGGCAGGGGGGAATCTGGCTGCTGTATAAGAATTTCCTCCCGGGCAGGTGGAAAATTATCATACCAAAGATGAAACAATGCCCTTCAGCTAATCACCAGGCCAGGGTAGAGGGAGCACAGAAGCAAACAGGATGCTTAGCTGACTGGCCAGAAACCATCCTCAATATTCACCCCAAGGAGCAAGGGTAGACCGGGTCCTACAATGTGTGTATGCACACACATGTGCATGTGGAGGCCAGAGGTAGATGCTAAGCATCTTCTTTATCACCTTCCATTTTGATTTGGAGACAGGTTTTCTCACTGAACCCAGAACTCAACAACTGACAAGCATGGCTGGACAGGAACCCTTAGGTTGCTTGTTTTCGCCTGGTATGCTGCTGTGTAACAGTTTCATCTGCAGGGACGTCCTTAAACGAGAAGGCAAACAACTCAAAGGTGCTTCAGGAAGTCCCGGAAACTAACCAGACTCACTAGGCCCCTCCCTACCAGAGTAAGCTATAAAAGCTGAGAGTCCCTCTGAGAATAGCCAGACAAGTTTTTGACAAACTAAGCTGCAAAGGACACTCAGAGAGAGAGAGAGAGAGAGAGAGAGAGAGAGAGAGAGAGAGAGAGAGAGACTCAGAGACTCAGACAGCAAAAGCTGCCAAGAAAACTGTGAGAACAGACCAGCTGCCTGAAAGAAACAGAAACCAGCTGAGCTGCCTGGGTGAAGTTTAGAGCAGCCGAGGCACTTGGAAAGGACACTCTGCAACCTGTGGAGGCTGAACAGTGTTCTCCACTTTCCCATTTTGTGAACTGTCACCTGTGCTGAATGGGCTTGGGTGATGTAGCTGTCTTTGAGCCATTTATGCTCACATAAGTGACACTTTACCCATATTCTTTTAAGTAACCCCAACAAAACCCATTCACCAGGTTGGACTTTGGTGGTATCCATACTTTGGTCTGTT
Source organism: Myodes glareolus (assembly GCF_982192425.1). Classification (NCBI taxonomy): domain Eukaryota; kingdom Metazoa; phylum Chordata; class Mammalia; order Rodentia; family Cricetidae; genus Myodes; species Myodes glareolus. The sequence goes on from NC_142039.1 coordinate 41,893,817, forward strand.
GTGGTGTCTTAGTTAGGGTTCTATTGCTGTGACCACACTATGCCCACAGCAGCTCCCATAAAGGAAAAACATTTCATTGGGGTGGCTGACATTTTCAGAGGTTTTGTCCATCATCATCATGGTGGGACATGGCAGTGTGCAGGCAGACATGGTGCCGGAGAAGGAGCCAAGAGTGGAGAAGGAGCTACACCGTGATCCACAGGCAACAGGTAATGATCTGAGTGTCGCTGAGTGAAGCTTTAGTAAAGGAGACCCCAAAGCCCGCCCCCAAATGACTCACTTCCTCCAACAAGGCCACACCTATTCCAACAAAACCACGCCTCCTAACAGTGCCATTCCTTCTAAGCTTATGGGGGCCAATTACATTCAAACTACCACACATGGGTTCCCTATCTGGGATGAAGAGACATGTATGTTGCATCTCCCCAGGAAAAGTTTTGTCACACAGCATATGTGTGACACCAGCTTTTTACATGGATATTAGAGATCTGAACTCAGGACTCATCGGGTTTGATTCCCAGTAGCCACATAGTGGTTCATAATCTTCCATAACTATTTCCAGGGCCTCTAATGCCTTCTTCTGACCTCTATAGGTACCAAGCGTACATGTGGTACACAGACATACATGTGGACAACATGCACATAAAATAAAAGAAGTGCTAAAAATGAAAATGAACTCAGGTTGCACAGCGAGCCCTCCCTACCTGCTGAGCTGCCTCCCTGAAGGAAAAAAATTAGCTTCAGAGCTGGAAAATCCTGGCTGCTGTCCTCAAGCCCTGCTTCAAAAGACGGTGATGGCAGCGCCTAGAAACAATGGAGGAAATGGAGCCCCTTTGTTTCACACAGGACTTCTCAGAATGCCTAACGTGCTACCATATTAGAAATGGTGGTGAAGAATGATCTGTCCAGCTGGATTGCTCTGTTCAGGCTATCAGCACAAAATATCTTTGTGATTTAAACAGTACAGATTATATCCTGGTTGTGTTTGTGTTTGTTTTTGTTTTTTTCTCTTTCTTTCAGCTTGACACAAGCGAGGGTCATCTGAGAAGAGGGAACCTCAGCTGAGAAAATGCCTCCATAGATTGGCCTGTGGGCCAGGTTGTGTTGCTTTTTCTTGACTGATGATTGCTATAGCAGGGCACAGCTCACTGTGGGTGGTGCCATCGTGGGCTGGTGGTTCTGGGGTCTGTAAGAAAGGAGGCTGAGCAAGCCACGGGAAGCATCCAGTTCGCGGCACACAGCCTCTGCTTCAGTTCCTGCTCCCAGGTTCCTGCCTGGAGCTCTGCCCTGGCTGCCCTCAAGACAGAGTGGGACCTGAGAGTTGTAGGCTAAAATCGCCTTTCCCCTGTGAGTTGGGTCGTGGTGTTTCAGCACAGCAGTGATGCTAGGACAGCTCTATTTTCTCACAGTGTCAGAAGCTACAAGCTGGCAAATAAAGGACAAGCCAGGGTGTTCATGTGGCAGTCCTTGGTGAGTTGGTACTGGGCAGGGAGGGGAGATTCTTCTTATAATTGTACTAATCCTTCTGAATTAGGTCCTGGATACATAGGTGGAAACATCTGGGTGGCTTTTAGCAGATTAGGGAAGTCTCTGCTGTAGGTCTCACTGTCTGATAACATCTTAGCTTTGGGGGCCCTGGAAGCTAGGAGTCTGTAAATACTTCCCAAGAAGTTTTGCCCAACAGTGTTAGGGCAGACAAAAGTGGCTATTATCAGTGGCTATCAAAGGGATTAAAGGGAGCTCAAGATAATCCTGGCTCCACGTTTCTAACATTCCAGCTCTCCAGAGTCACAAAGTTCTTTTAATCTATTTATAAATTATTTGTTTAATTTTTTTAAATTTTATGTGCATGGGTGTTTTGCCTGCATTAGGGCTGTGTACCATGTGCATGCCTGGTACCCATGGAGTCCAGAAGAAGATATCAAAGTCTTACGGCATTTTCATGTATTTGTGTCATTATAATTTGTTACCAATAGCAATTATCATTTCTGTCCATGTGCCCATAGTTCTTACAATCATAATGTCTTCATTCAACTTCGAAAATAATTTATTTTATTTGTATGAGTATTTTGCCTGTATGTTTGTCTGTGTATGACTTGTGTACCTAGCTCCCTGAGAAGGCCAAAAGAAGGTGTTTGATTCCCTGAAACTGGAGATACAGATAATTGTGAGCTGCCATGTGGGCGCAGGGACTCAAACCCGGGTCCTCTGGAAGAGCAGCCAGTGATCTTAACTAGGGACCCATCTCTCCAGTCCATTGATTCAATCTCTCTCTCTCTCTCTCTCTCTCTCTCTCTCTCTCTCTCTCTGTCTGTCTTTTATTTTAAGATCGGGTTTCTCTGTGTATAGATCTGGCTGTCCTAGAAACAGTTCTGTAAAACAGGCTGGCCGCCTAGGTGCTGGGATTAAAGGTGTGCACCAGTCGGGCAGTGGTGGCACTCACCTTTAATCTCAGCACTCAGAAGGCAGAGGCAGGTGGATCTCTGTGAGCTCCAGGACAGACTCCAAAGCTACACAGAAAAATCCTGCCTTGAAAAAGAAAACAAACAAAAAGTGTGCACTCCTACCACCCAGTTCTTGATCTAATTTTTAAAATCAATTAATGAGTCAATTAACAGGGATTTAGCTGCCTCATCAAGAATACTTACCACTAAGTTATACCCCCAATCAGATTCATTTCATTTAAATTGTGAGGTAAACCATAGTGTCTCTCTTTCTCATTCTTTTTCTGATACTGGGATCAGACCTAGCGCTTTTTCTATGCTAAATTAAGCACCATACCACAGAGCTACAGTCCCAGCCCTTGCTTTGGTTTTTATTTTGAGGTAGGATCTCACTACATTGCCTAAGCTGACCTGGACTCCCTGTAGCCCACACGATTTTGAATTTGAAGTCCATCTGCCTTAGCCTCTTGAGTGGCTGGAAGTACAGGCTTGTGGCACTGGGCTTGGCCTTTTAATTTTAGTTTTAATTTTTGGGCTTGTTTGTTATTTGTTTTGAGATAGTCTTGCTATGTAGCTCAAGGTAGCCTTAAACTTGTGGAAATCCAACTGCCGTAGGTTCCTAAGCGCTAGGATGATGCTGCCACTCTGGTCAAACTGGCATTTCAATCATGAATACAATGTGTAATCGTCACAACTGGCTGACCAGTACTCTTTACCCCCTTTAGTTCTTTATTTTATTTAAGAACAAAAACAAAAACCCTCTATCTTTTCTCATTTTACATACCAATCCCAGTTCTCACTCCCTCCCCTCCCCCGTCCCTCCACCTTTCTCCCTAGCCTACCTCCCATCCACTCCTTAGAGAAGTTACAGCTTCCCATGGAGAGTCAATAAAGTCTAGCGCATTGCTTTGAGGAAGGACCAAGGCCCTCTCTACTCTATCTAGGCTGAGCAAGGTACCCCTCCATAGAGAATGGGTTCAAAAGAGTCAGTACAAGTAGCAGGGATAAACCATGGTTCCACTGCCAGTGGCCCCGCAGTCTGCCCCAGCCATACAACCGTCACCCACATTCAGAGGGACTAGTTTGGTCCTATGCTAGTTCCCTCCCCATCCAACTGTAGTTGGTGAGCTCCCATTAGCTCAGATAAGCTGTTTCAGTGGGTGAACCCATCATGGTCTTGACCTCTTTGCTCATATTCTCACTTCTCCACTCTTCGACGGGACTTTGGTAGTCCAGTGCTCCAATGCAGGTCTCTGCCTCTGTTTCCATCACTTGCTGGATGAAGGTTCTATGGTGACATTTAAGATAGTCATCAATCTGACTATGGGGCAAGGCCAGTTCAGGTACCCTCTCCACTATTGCTTAGGGTCTTAGCTGGGGCCATTCTTGTGGATTATTCCTGGGAATTTCTCTAGTGCCAGGTTTTTTTGCTAGCCCCATAATGGCTCCCTCACCAAGATATCTCTTTCCTTGCTCTCCGTCTCTGATCTTCTCTCATTCCGACTATCCCGTTCCCTCAAGTTCTCCCTCCCCCATGCTCCCAACTTTCTCAGGAGATCTTGTCTATTTCTCCTTCCCAGAGGAATCTATATGTTTGAAACCTTCAGGCTCCTCTTTTCTATTTCTTCATGAAACGGCTCAGCAAGTTAGAAACACTTGCTGCCAAGCCTGACGACCCCAGTTCAATCCCTGGACCTACGTGGTAGAAGGAAAAAAACTCCAAGTTGTCTTCTGGTCTACACACACATACACACACACACACACACACACACACACACACACACACACATGCGCATGCACACACAAACACATATCCACACACATACACATGCATACACATGCATACACACACAATACACATACACACACATACACTCACACACACACACACACATACACACACACACACACACACACACACCCTAAAAGGTATTAAAATGGTTGTTCTAGAGCATCACCACTTTTTACTGCAAGCATTAGAATGTACTTCTCTTACAAAACAAATATTGGTACCTGTTGCCCATCTTGGCTGCGTTTCCTGTCCCCATATTACAGGGTTCTCTCCATTTTCAGCCTCTCAAAGTCAAGAGACACAGACAATCTGAGCACAAGTTTCTTAAAGAAGCAAAGCACTGCAGAGATTGGAGCAGGTTGTCCCAAAGAGGGTGAGGGACAACACGGAAGGTTCCACATTTCTCAGGCGGGTAGCATATTTATGAGGTAAGGAGGTCTGTTCTCCCTTCCAAATCACGACTCAATTCTCTCCTGGGGAGTATTTCTTCTCAAGGTCTTTTAAAAATACAGGCCCTTGTTAGGACATGTGTGGGAGAAAGCCTGGTGCCTTTGCTTTTGCTACAGAGGGGACAACCTATCAGCAACCCCAAGGGCATTTCACCACAAAATGGCTTTCGAACTGTCATGAGACACAGTCAGCCAAGATCAGCTGCATTTGTTTCCATCCATTTGATCTCTTCTGAGATGCTCAAAGTACCACGAGTGATCTTGTGACTCTGTCAGTTAAGTTTTTTTTTGTCCCAGGGTTAGGACGTTCTGTTATCTGTAACTGACACTACACCAAAGGCTGCAGCTAGGGTTTTTACAGCAGACTGGCGGGTTGCACAAACACGAAACAGGACCAAGGCTATCTCCAGGACTCCCTTCTCTCGGCTCCGCCATGCATGCCCATCTTCCTCCCAACACCCTCCTCCTCTCCTAACCATTAGTAACCCAGACTCCACTCTCCCCTTCAGATCAGCGTGTTTAGCTTCCATATGAGAGGTGTCCACAGTTTATGTATTTACTATTTCCAAATGATCGAGCTGAAGGGTGGTCACTGTGAGCCTGTTTAAGGAATGCTGTCTTGTAGTAAGGCTTTCTTAACACAGGCTGGACTTCTTTGGAGCATTGTATCGGAAGAGGTAAGGCATGTGATTACTACATTAAATAAGTGTTCAGGTTCATTCATTTTAAGACAAGGTCTCACTCTGTAGTTCAGGTTCACCTTAAAGTCGAGGGAATCCTCCTTTTTCAGCATCCAGAACGCTGGGGTTGCAGGCATGGGCTACCTCTGCCAGCTAATTCCTTGTCCAGCAATCCCTTGTCCCTGGATTCTTTGAACCACATCAACTATTTACAAATACATAATGGTTTAACAGTTTGGAAAAAAAAGTTGGACAGTGTTGGCGCACTGGGGAGGCAGAGGAAGGCAGATCTCTGAGTTGGAGGCCAGCCTGGTCTACAGAGTTCCAGGACAGCCAAGGCTACACAGAGAAATCCTGTCTTGAAAAACCATAAAGAAAGAGAGAGAGAGACAGAGAGAGAAAGAGAGAGAGAGAGAGAGAGAGAGAGAGAGAAGAAAAAGAGAAGAGAAGAGAAAAGAAAAAAGAAAAGAAAAGAAAAGAAAGGGAAGTTCAGTCTCCTTTTGGAAGATCTTCTGAGCTCCGCACCGTAAACAAGGTGTGCCTTGTGTTTCCTTTCTGAGATGTAAAGCGCAGGTTGGCATCATCTCTAGCCCAAAAGGGGGAAATGCAATGAAAGTCTCAGTACTAGACGCTCCTTTGAGAATTCCCACACAGAGATGCAAAGGGCCCAACACTTGCTGTACAATTGAAAAAAACAAGCCTGTCTCTTGAAATAAAGATGATGCACACAGTTTATAAAGCCCACTTTCTAAACAGGTCAGGCTTCACACCTGTGGGGATATTTTCAAGAAGGGTGACAAGGCCAAGGATTTTTCTTTCCTTATATGCTCTCTTCCACAGAGCCTTGCAGAATGACACCCGCGATGAGGCCATATGCCAAAAATGTAAATGGAGGGAATTTATTTCCGGGAAAATCTCAGATGTAGGCACATCAGGCGAGAGCCCAGGGCTGGAAGAAGTAGACTAGTGTGTTGACCTAAAAGGTAAAATAGAGGCCACAGGTAAAGTTCCCACCCACTTCTCCAGGGGAAGGAAAGCCAGCACCAAAACTCCATTCTGAGGAAGGAAGAGGTGAGAGACCATGGACTCACAGAGGCTGAGCCTTTATAGAAGAGGCCATGACCTGGAAAAGGTGAGACAAGGATCAGAGACAGGTCCATGTCCAGGCTGCACAGCTGGCGTTTGGAACCATCTAACCTCTGCATATGAGGAGCGGCTCCACACCATTGTGAGGGATGAACAGGGTTTGCATTGCAGAGTGCAATCTACTGCAGGAATGGACTGGTTAAAGTGTGGTCCTGGGCAGCAACAGGGCCAGTTTGCAGGTGGGGTGTGGTGGCAAACACCTGTAATTCCCACACCTGGGAGGTGGAAACAGGAGGATCGGGACTTCAAGGTCACCTTTGACTACATCGTGAATTTTATTATCTCAAGTAATAAATAAAATAGCTAGGCATGGTGGCACATGTCCTTTATCCTAGCACTTGGGTAGGCAGAGATAGGCAGGCAGTTTTCTGTGAGTTCCAGGCCAACCTGGTCCACATAGAGAGTTACACACCAACCAGGGCTACACAGTGAGACCCTGTTTCAAAAAGCAATCATACAAAATAAATTTAAAAACCAAGCAAAACAAAAAGAACCAGTTAATCCCCAAAATTTGGATGAGAAAGAATACTCGTAGGGGTTAGAATGAACCTAACAGGGCTGCAGGAGTGAATAAGAGCATTTGTTGCTTTTGTAAAGGACCTGGGTTCGATTCCTGGCACTCATGTGGTGGCTCACAACTGCCTGTAACTCTAGTTCCAGGAGATTCAACTGACAGTCACATGGAGCATACCAGCAAAACATAAAGTAAAATTAATAAATCTAAGACAGAAGATGAAAGAGGAGGGCGGAGGAGGTGATGGTCCTAGAAGGTCCTGATTATCCGCAGATACTATGAAAGGGCCAGGTGTGTGCCTGAGCCAGGTCTGGTGCTGAAGTCCCACACTGTAAGGAGTGAGCGAAGGCCTGTGTGAATGTATGTTGTGGACATGGGCATGGCCATGCTAAAGACCCAATGCCTCGGTTCCAAGCCTCCACTCCACCTTCTTCCAGGTGAGGCTCAGAAGGATGGCAAAGTCTTCGGAACGTTCACTGTGTGTGCAGAAAACATCTACCCACCCACACTGTTTACAGCCTATCCGGCTTCCCCAGAGAGACTGCTCCTACCAGGATGGGAAGAAGCTGACTCTTTGTTCAGCTGAATGTAACTCTGCCCAGGGCTGGAGAGATGGGTGCTCTTCCAGAGGACCTGGATTCAATTCCCAACAGCCACATGGCAGCTCACAACTGTCTCTAACTCCTGTTCCAGGGGATCCAACACCCTCACATAGACACACATGCCAGCAAAACAATAATGCACATGAAATAAAAGTAAATTAAAAATATTTCTTCCCCTTGCTTATCTGTATTCAATAACTCCACCTCTGTGTATAGCAAACATGACAAGCTTTTAGAATGCTATGGCTTTTTCACCAGAAACCTCAGCTTTTCTGTGTCTTTGTATTGGTCGTTTCTTCAATGTCCATCTTCTCTTCGTTCTCCCACTGCCCCTAATCATGGTTCAGGAACCCTGGCTGTGCAAGGATGCTGCACCACGTGTAACTAATGGTTTCAGACATTTATCATTTGCCATGAGGCTGTGCAGGAAAACCAAGCACATTCTCTCTGCTACAGTCATCATTGTTAAGGTCAGGATCATGTTCATTTATGCGTTTGTTGTTAATAAGCTTTTAAAAGTGATTTCTTAACATTGTAAAGAGAATATAGAATTTCTGATATAAATGGGATTATTTCTCAATCTATCTATGTATCTCTGTATCTACCTATTTATCTGGTATGAATGTTGTTTATATCACAAAGTTCCAAATATTGAAACCTTGCTTCCCTGGCAGGCCAAAGATCACATGAGGGAGGCTCTTTAAGAGGTGGGTCCTCTTAAGACCTCTTAAAGAGGAGGCTCTTAGGTCAACACGGCCCTCAGAAGAGAGGAGGTGGTTAGTCCTTCTGAGTAGATGGTTTTAAAAGAGCAAGGTGAGGCCAGGGGTGCAGCTCAGTGGCAGAGAACTTTCCAAGCATTTGCAAGGTCCTGAATTCTACTCCCGGCACTGCAGGAAAGAAAGAAGAAAAGGAAAGAGGGAGGGAGACGGGGAGACAGGGAGAGAGGGAGACAGAGAGAGAGGGAGAAAGGAAGGAGCAAGATGGAAATTCTCTGTTCATTGTGACTATAATGGATTAGGTAAAAATGCTGCGGATTCCCGAGTGGTTGCAGCAACAGAAACACTGCAGGTCCCCAAGCAGCAGCAGTGGGCAGCTGGCCCTGAGAGCAACCAGTCCCAGGCAGGGATAGCACAGTTTCCAAATGACTGAAGTGGGCCGCAAGGGGCGAGTCCCACGGGGAAAGACAGACAGATGGGCATGCCATGAGACTATGCTGCAGGTCTCCAAAGGCGGCTGGTCCTGGGCAGGGAACCATTCAGCAGGCAAGAGCAGAGACATGGATAGGCACGCCATGCAGAGTGAGGTTGGATATTATTTTGTGGGTTGTGGAAGGGAAGAGGAGAGTGGTAAAGGGGAGAAGAGAGAAGAGCAGAGAGAAACAGAGAGACAGAGAGGGGAAAGGGGAGAGGTGGGGAGAATGGAGGGAGGCAGAAACTGCCTCTTGGGGGAGAGACGGAAAAGAGAAGGGACTTAGGCTGGAAGCTGAAGATCAGCTTGCCTTGGTGGACAGGGGAGGGAGTGGGCGTGGCTTGTCTCTTAAAGGGACAGAGCAGACCGTTACAGTGACTTCCTGTTTCACCTTGTTGACTCTTCCTCCTGCCACCACACTGTTTTCAATGACAACCCAGTTGGGGACCCTTATCAGAGCCAATACCATGCTCATTGGGGGCCATGTTAATTTCTAAAACTGAGAACTAAAAAAAAATTCTTTTCTTCTCCTCCTCCTCCTTTTTTTTTCTTTCTTTTTTTGTTTGTTTTTTAAACGGGGGTTTCTGTGGGTACCCTTGCCTATCCTGGAACCTACTCTGTAGATCAGGCTGGCCTTGAACCCATAGAGATCTGCCTGCCTCTTCAGTGCTGGGATTAAAGGCTTGTGCCACCACCGACCGACTTTTCTTTACATATGATGTAGTGTTTCGTGTGTTGCTGCAATGGATGTTAATATACTTCCCCAACACGTTTCACCCAGTTTCCATCATTTCATGGTTGGATGCTCACACCCATACTAAAGATCATGTGTATTACTGTGATTAAGAAACTATCTTTGATAAAATATTGGTTCAACTACAAGGTTTTAATATTTTCTTTGATGTGAGACCATTCCAGGGACCCGAGAGACATTAAGAGCTCTTGCTGCCCTTGGAGAGGACCAGAGTTTGATTCCCAGCAACCATATTAGGCAGGTCACTATTGTTAGGTCCCAGCCCCCAAATGACAGTCTGGGCTCAGCTCAGGCTGAACTGACTGGGTAAATACTCAGCATTCTTCAGAAAACTTGCAAAGTGGGTTTCTGTTTGCCAAGAAAATCCATTACTCTGTCTAACCCTACAGCCCCAATATCTAGAAAGGACATTTAGTTTCCTATTAACTCAAACAAGCCTTCAACAGATCAATGCCCCGTGCTAATTCCAAAGCTGTTAACACCTCCTGCTACAACATAACCTCTTCAAACTGGCAAGACTCTCCTGCCATTCTTGCTGCTCTCTTTCCCTCCCAAAAGGTTCGCCATGGCAGCTTTAGACTTTTCCAAATACCCCCGGTTATCCCTGTCTACCGTCTGAGAGATGGCCACACAGTAGTTTCATATTTACAACAAACCTTTTCTCTCAATACTACAGCTGTCTGTAACTGAAGCCTCAAGGGGATCTGATGCCCTCTGCTGGCCTCAAGGGCACGTGCAGGCACACATGCATACTAATATGAGTGTACTTGCGTGTGTGCATGCCTGTGTATGCGCGTGCGTGCATGTGCTTGGGCAGGGTCATGAAAAACATTTCAAAACTCATAGCTTGGAGGATTCAGAGTTTTGGAGTTCAGGCCACGGCTCTCAAAGGTATCCAGTTGGTGGATAGTCACACCCATATTAAAGATCTTATGTCAGCTCCACAATTTGAAGGCCTTGGACTTGCCAGCCTAGGTACTCAGAGAAGGGTTGGTATCTCAGAGGGAGTTTGGGCCCTACAGGATGATGGTGAATTTTTCTAAGACTTTGCTTCTGGTGTCCTTGGGGGCTGGGTTGATATATGAATGGAAGTCTTAGCGTCTCCCTCTGGTCAGACAATGGTAGCTGATTATAGCACCTCTCGCTCTTCCACCTATTTGGGGGAAACACTACTCGAAGGAAACAGGGATCCTCTGGTTTTTAGAAGGCAAGCTGTTGGGGCAAGGGAGCCCCAAAGAGCAGCGTTCAGTATGCAGGCTCACACTCCATCCCTCCTGAAAGGAAAAAAAAAAAAATCAGCTCCAATGACTCCTTTCCATGAGGTGTTCTCATTGGCTGGCTTTGATGTATAAATTCTAGTCATAGCTGTTTCCCTGGCTCAGAGCCATGTGGAAAGTTGCCAATGGCAGATTCCATAGCGTGAGACAAGTCCTCAAGATGTGTGATTCCAATAAGCACCTTGGATGATTCTCATTCAACCTACTGGTGTGTCAGCTGTTTGGTCTGACCATCCTGCCATCCTGGACTGTAGAATTCTGGCTGTTGGCAGCTGGGGGCGGGGTTACTATTTTTTTTTATCAGCAGGGAGTATTTGCTTTTTTGCTTTATTTTCTTTTCAGATAAGGTCTCACATAGTGGCCCAGACTGGCTTCAGACTCATTGTGTAGCTAGCGATAATTCCGAACTCCTGGTCCTACCTTCTGAGTGCTAGGATTACACGGTATGAGCCACAAAGTTTGGCTTCAAATAGATTCTGGTTAACATGTCATGAAAAGCAAGATGGACCAATCTTACTTTCATGTTATTTTGCTAGTCTGTCAGTAAAGGCCAGCATCCTGAATATCTCTGTGTATCCTGAATGTCTCTGTGTACCCTATCTTTGCTGTCCAATAGACTTTTCTTCCCTGAAGGAAATACTCTGTCCAATGAAATGACCACTTGTCACAGGTGGCAGTTGAGTATCACAAATGCTTAGTGCAGTCGCAGCACGACTTTCTAGTTTAATGTTTTTGTTGTAGTTGTTGTTGTTGTTGTTGTTGTGTGTGTGTGTGTGTGTGTGTGTGTGTGTGTAGGCCAAGCTGGTCAATGAGTTCCAGGAATCTGCCTGTCCACACCCTTGCCTGCCAGCCCTGAGGCTGCAGATGTAATCCAGCAAATTTAGCTTTTACTCGGGTCTGGTGATCCAAATTCAAGTCCTTATACATGAATGCCAAACACTTAACTAATTGACTTAAATTACTAACCCTTAACTTAACTTTAGTGGATTCATATTTAAATGTGAGTAGCCTCATGAGGACCTGACAACCAGTCCCTCCTCTTTTGCCTGGTTCCTCTAGCCAGGTTCAGCTCCCAAGGTTTCTAGGACTTCCCCTGAACAAGACCACGTGGGGTCGAAGTTCCACTATGGGAGTCTGTGAGGCCATTTCACATTCAAACCATAGCTCAGGAGAACTGCGTTTGTCCCTTTCCACAGAGAGAGTCCCTAAGGACCCTGTCCCTTCCCACGGGGGACACCAAACTTCCAGTGGGCTGACATGCTCAAAGTCTGTCTTTTCTTGTATGCTTGGCTATAGCAATAACTTTGAGCATCGTGGGTCTAGAGAATAGAAGTGAAGATTGTATTTTATGGTTTTGTTTTAGGTTTTTGTTTTGTTTGGGGGCATTTTTAAATATTTTATTTTTTGAACGTAGAGTAAGATGGATCTTCTTTACTCTAGAATCTGGGTTGAAATAGATATTATATGAAACTAAACAGGGCAAAAGTCCCAAATAAGAGGTGATTTGCAATCAAAAGTACCTGACCCCCCCAATCAGGTGAACTGTGGCTTTTAGAAAGCACTTTGATATTTTCCTGCAAACATCCATCTAGGGAAGGATTAATTTTCCCATTAGAACATAATGTGGGCATTGTCTAACACTAATGCCCACTGCAGTAAATAAAAAGACAGATGTGTGTTTCATTCAAACTGGCCAAGCATGATAAATGCCACAGGGACACAGTTCATGTGCAATCTCAGTAACTCAGTGTGCCCATCATTTGTGCCTGTCAAGGAACAAATTTACTTTGTATGAAATGACTATAAAGTGGGATATTATGGCTCACCCCTATAGTCCCAGAATTGAGGAACTGGGCCAGGAGGATCACTATGAGGCTGGGGTCAGTCAGGGCTACACTGTGAATTCCAAGCCAACCTTGGCTACAGTTTAAGATTATCTCAAAAACAAAAAGAAAGACCATGAAAAATTTTACACCAATGTGGTTTTGTATTGCAGCATGAATACCGGGATCTCGTCTCTCAAGCACCCTCTTTCTTGTGTGTGCTCAACCCCTGATGTGTACTGTCAGCCAACCCACTTTCTTTGTACTACAATTTGCCCCCCACGGCTACTTTATTTCTTTTAGCTTCAAAATGTCCTCAGGATCGCTCTTCAGTCTCTTTATTTTCCCCCTCTTTCCTTCTGCTTCCTGCTTTTCTGTTTTCTTTCTCCTTTATTTTCACTTATATTAAGACAGGGTTGTTGGGAATTTTTCCTAACGCAAGCTCTCTGCCGATGCAAAAATTCCAATCAAGCCAAATCACAACAAGCCAAATTAAGAAATATCCAGATTTAATGGGATTCCTGCGCTGTGATAGACCTGCCCATGCTTTTGTTTGAAGAAATATGGACTTTGCGACTGTGGATTAGAAAAGCAGTTGAATACTTTAACTGCTACTTAATGGCACATTAAGTGAACTGTGGGTGCCTGTATCAAGAGGTTTCAGAGGAGAAAAATGTTAGTGTGTGGCCTAGAGACTGGTATTGTGATATTTTGGTGAAGAAAGTGGCTGCTTTTTGCCCTTGTCCAAAGAATCTGCCTGAGGCTAAAGAGAAGAGATTTTGACTGTTTCTATTGGCAGAGGAACTCTCAAAACAGCCTAGTATAGACTGTTGTGTAGTTTTTAGTGTTAGATCTAATGAAGATTTATAATGAAAAGGAACAAGCTGAGCAGAATAAATTACAAAATGTAAATTTTGAGGAGAAAAAGAGCACCAGGAAGTCAATTGAGCTAAATCCTGTGTTCAAGGAGATAAACAGATTAAGAGATAGAATATAGGGAGTGGTGATCTCAGGACAAGATCTCACCCAGCTAAATTTCCAATTTGTGAAAAGAAATTAGAGAAAAGTTTAGAGCTGGGTATTGTAGTGCATACCTTTAATCCCAGTACTCCTGAGGCAGAAGCTGGTGGATTTCTGAGTTTGACGCCAGCCTGGTCTGCAGAGCAAATTCCAGAACTTGGGCAGAGAAGATAACCATTGAAAACAGAAAGTTGGTGAAGATGTAATTGAAAGACCTCCTAGTTGAAGGCCAGCCTGGTCTACAGAGCCAGTTTCAGGGTAGCAAATTTAGGCAGTGGATGGAACTGTTAGGCCCATGTCATGAGCCACCCAGAGACCATCAGGAGTCTGCGTTCATACACAAAAGCACAGAGCCTTTACTGCAAGCTCAAACTTGGACTCTCCGTCTGTTCTGACACAGCAGCTGGATTAGGGAGAACATTGAGCTCAGTTATGGCAGAGCTTTTAAGGGGTAAAAGATGGGGAGAATTCTGGATTTAGATGGGGGTCGAACTCCTGATCGGGCAGGAGTGAGATAATAGAAGTCTTGTCAAATAGAAATTGGTACTGGGGTTGCTGCAAAGAAATTGATAACCTATATACAAATTAATTAAACTCTTCCTAATGTTCTGGAGCATCTAGTTCTTGTTTGACTCAATTCTGATTGGTCTTTCACAGGGTACAGTTTGTGGTTATTGTAATGGTGAGGCCTAGTTCCAGTATTATTAGCCTGTAATCTGTCATGGCAGTACTAATGTTAAGTTTGGCCTCTTCAAAACCATCAAAGCCAGAAAGTTGGTGAAGATGTAATTGAACAAAGCGGCATGTTCCAGCCCCAGTAAGCAGCAGAACTTGGCAGCTTTAGCCACATAGTTCTGGAGTTAAAGATTGAAGAAAGAAGTTATGGAATTTGCTTCTATGACAAAGGAAAGACACTGAGGACAGGCATGTGTCAGGGGTGTATCTGAATGGAAACCTCAAGAGGCTTTTGTGTGAAGCTGTGAAGTTGAGCCTGGATTGCCTTGGAGATCACAAGATCTGGGAGATGTCAGAGTCACGGGATACGGGATACTTGCCCACGAAAGCTGCTAACAGGGAGTGGAATCAGCCCCAAAGAAAGAAGTATATTACAGTCAATAAAGCTGAAAGGAGTTGGAGATCTGAAGAGCGTTTTGACATTAGACATGGAAATGCAGAGTTTGGAGTTTGCCCAGCTGGTTTTTGGTCTGGTTTTGGTCCAGTGTTTTCTCACTATGCTCACTCCCTATGTTTTGTAAAGGCAATGTATATCCTGTTCTCATCTTCTGTGGAAACAAAAGTAGACCTCTTATCCAAAGTAACATCTCCTTAGACCCAGATTTTGAAGTCAAGATACCTTTATGTTGGTTTAACTTAGCAGTCCCCAGAATCAAATGTCTCTCTGCAGTCAAAAAATTTAAAGAAAACACATTAATATGCATAATCCAGACAGATGCTGCCGGAACCTTTACCGGTAAGCCACAGCCTCATAGCGATATACAGATGAATAGAAATGGGTTAATTTAAGATGTAAGAGTTAGCTAGGAATATGCCTGAATCATTGGCCAAGCAGTGTTGTAATTAATATAATTTCTGTGTCTGAGCAGCCAGAAAATAGGCTGTTTTTTTTAGGAAAAAACAGTTTCCTACTATAATCCTGTGCCATTATTATATCTTAGAAGTATATGATCTGCTTTTTAATTTTTAATTTTGACTTTACAGGGGATTACAGTTAAGAGACTACATAAATCTCAGAAGAGACTTTGAGCTTTAGTCTTTTAAAATAAATCTGAGACTGTTATATGAGACTATGGGGACTTTTGAAGTTTAACTGAATGTATTTTTGCATTATGATATGTCTACAAGTCTTTAGAGACCAAGGAGTGTAGAATGTGATAGTTTGAAATAAAATAACCCCCAAAGGGAGGGGCACTACTGGGAGGTGTGACTTTGTTGAAGCACTTATGGCCTTGTTGGAGGAACTGTGTCACTGTAGAGGTGGGCTTTTGCTATGGACCGGCTCAGGGGAGCCACTCAGACCGTGAGGGAACAGGACAAAGAACAGAAGATTTCAGGATAGGGTGAGGAAAGTGACAAACAGACTACTCTCAATGTATTTGAGACATGCTGTTGCGTTTTACTTTTTCAGTGTGAGGTTTTTATATTTTTACAAACAAAGAACTTGGCAAAGGCAAACATCATCAGATCATTAAAAAAAGCATAAAGCAGTTTACAAAAAGAATCTTTGAAAATGCTTTGACTTGGGCACAAGGACTTTCGCCCAGTCTGTACCAGGCGGCTGGCAAGGCTAAGTGACCTTGTGCTCAGAATATCTTGGGGTGTGAGAGGAGAAGGCCACTATCTTCCTGGAAAAACTTTCTGCTAGGAAATTTTAAAGACATGATTTCAAACTTGTCTGAATCTGGTTTCATACCATAAATCTCAACTTTCTTCCCTCCCCGACTCTCAGGGTCAGATGTTGTAATTAGCCTAGGTTTATTCTGGCCATAATGAAGGCTGCATAGGCCTCCTGCATGTAATTCTCAGGCAAACATCTAGTGTTGCTGCAGCTGTATTCCTACAGAAGGCTTCTAAGGTTTCTCCTGATAAGAGCAGCTCCTTTTTCTCCACATCATTAAGGAATTATTTTAACGATGACTTCCCTATTTCCAGAACTGACTATTTCCTTTAATGAATAGGGGCGCAAAACTCAAAAATGTCCTCAGCAGTCTTGTTTGTGTCCGCAACTGCCTGGAATAGTCTGATCTGTTAGCAATATGCAAGGATCACAAAGAACACACAGACAAGGGAAAAGACAGACATACGGCACCAAGTACAGCCAGGTCGAGTCAGTACAAATGGCGACTCAGGTGGCATTACACCACAACTGATTGCCAAGGGACAGCCCGGGACTCATCTCTGAAGAGCGCGGATCCCAATCCTCCGGTAATATTTGCCTGCCTAGTCAGCATTTCTGCTACACTGGCGAGACAGCCGTGGATGTAGCAGGCTTTGAGATCTCATATATGCTCAAGCCACACCCACTGTGTAAGATCACTTCCTGTTTCCTGCAGGATCAAGATGTAAGAACTCTTGGCTACTCCTCCTGCACCACGTCTGCCTGCTGCTGCCTTGCTTGCTGCCATGGCAACAATGGACCAAACCTCTAAACTCTTAAGTGAGCCACCACAATTAAATGTTTTCCTTTATAAGAGTTGCAGTGATCATGGTGTCTTTTCACAGCAATGGAAACCCTAGCTAAGACACTATGTTAACCACACTGGCCTGGAACTAATAGAGATCTACCTTCCTCGGCCTCTGCCTTCTGAGTGCTCGGATTAAAGGCATATGTCACCATACCTGACCTTGGTTTTGCTTTTTGAGACAGGAGCTCACTATGTAGCCTTGGCTGTCCTGTACTGATTATGTAGCTCAGGTTGGCTTTGAGCTTATAGCAATCCTTCTGCCTCTCCCTCATAAATGATGTCATCACAGACCTGCATGACCTCGCCTGGTGAAACATCCTTAATATTCTAAAGAACAGTCATAGTTGTTTCTTTCTTTTGCTTGTTTATTAAGCAGACTTTCTGTGGTTAAGGTTCTGATACCTCTGCTTCTATGTCCTAAGTTCTGGGGTTACAAACTCAGGGCCACTATGCCAGGCTTCTCACTGACATTTCTAACCTTTATGCTAGTTTTATTTCCTTAGTTAATATTCTAATACAGTCAGACAACATGTCTCAGTTGTAAGGTCCAGTTGCACAATGGTGTTTTCTCCCATTCTAGAACATAGGAATCACTCTGGATATTGCCTGAGACACAGATCATAGGTGTGTTACACGTCCAACCCCTAATATCAAGCAATGGGAAGAGGAAGAACTATAAACTGGGTCTACAGGGAAGGTCTGTCATCACCAGTTGGAGAATGTTGCCTTGGTGATAGCTGGTGAAGGAAGGATGCTTCTATACTTGAAAGCACCCTGCGTTGGTTAATACAGGGTAGAATTGCCTGGGAAAAGGAACCCTTATTTGAGGAACTATATCCGTCAGATTAGCCTGTAGGCAAGCCTATAGGACATTTTCTTGATTAATGATTGGTACCGATCCAGCCCAGCTCACTGTAGGTGGTTCCACCTCAAGGCAGGTGATCCTGTATTGTATAAGAAAGCAGGCTGACAAAGACTAACAAAAATCCAAACAGCAGGCAGGAGAAGCCCTCTTTTGCACTGTTGGTCAGAGTTGTCCGAAAGAATCCCAAAACATACAGCTAATTGCTATTGCCTTTGGTTGGCCCCTAGAGGTGGAAGTTAAGTCCCCATGACAAAAGACACCATATTTCAGAAACTGGGCCCAGAGACCCATTGAGCTGGAACTGCCTGAATGTCTCCTCCCTGATGACTAACCTGTCTTAGACAAGAGGGCACCATGCAAGCTTCCTAAGGAGGGAAGCCACCAACAGTCCTACCCAGCTATGGTGTCTATCAACCACAACATGACCAGCATGGCATTATAGCCCTAAGGGTGCAGCATTGGCTCAAATACCTTGACAGTAACCAACAGCTCTCTGTCCACTCAACAACAGGGAAACTATGCCTGGTACTGAAAACCTAACCACTCACCTAGGTCTAGTGAAGTCATGGATCTTGGGGGAAGAACCTACAACCACCACTTTAATCCCTCATAACAATCTATACATTCGCCTTCAGGCCCACAGATAAGTCCTCGCTCCTCATCAAGGAAACTTCTCTTTGTAACAGATGGAGGCCCCTACAGAAAAGTGCAACCACCGAGCAAACTGCAGAGTTACGGAGCCCAGTCCCAATGGATACATCAACAAAGGAACCCTCCTGCTAAGGCCCGGGGCACATTGTGGAAGAGCAGAGGCAAAGACTGTAAGAGCCAGAGATCAGGGAGTTTATGTGAGATCGTGTCTCCTAGCAATGTCAGATGCTTTTCCCATGAAGTCTCACCACCATGACTGCCGGAACAGCAGCTGCGCAAGGACAATGACAACCGACAGGGAGGGAGGAAAGCCCTGGAGGCCTCAACCCTACACAGAGAACGATAGGAAACTAGGAACACTGAGAGTGGGAGAAATGTCTTCCCCAGAGGAAAGTACAGCAACTGGTTGTCTAGCACCAAATGGTCATCCCCGAAAATATACATGTAAGTAACATACATGTAAGTAACATACATGTAAGTAACATACGTGTAAGTAACATACATGTAAGTAACATACATGTAAGTAACATACATATGCAGACTGAGCAACTCTATCTAGAAATATGTATGTATATACATATATGCATATAAGAGCAATTCTAAAAAAAGAGGCCCTGAATTTGAAAGAGAGCAACAATGGGTATATGGCAGGATTCAGAGGGAGGAAAGGGAAGGGGAAAATGTTGTAATTTATTATAAGCTCTTTCTCTCCCCCCCCACACTTAAAAAAAGAAGAAAGAATGAAAGAAAGTAAAGAAAGAAGAAAAAGGCAAGCAAGCAAGCCAAGTAAGTGATGGGGAGCAAGCCAGAGAGAGCGGCCCTCCTCCATGGCTTCTGCTTTAGTTCCTGCCTCTGGGGCCTTGCTCGGCTACCTGCCTGATTTCTCTTCATGACAGCTGCAAACTGTAAGATGAAGTAAACTCTTCTTTCCCCAGGTTGCTTTTGTTCTGGTGTTTATCACAGCAAGAGAAAGCAAACTAGGCCACATACACACTCTGGGAGGTTGTAGTTCAGACTTACTTAGCCACCACCACTTTTCTCTGCTGTGGCTGCTCTTGGTTGCTTTACTTCCATTGGTTGAAAGTGGTTGATCTTTGAAGACTAAACATGACAGTCATTCTGCTTGCGCTGACTGTCCTGGCTGTTCGTTTTTTTTCTAGATTACAGCTCAGGACTGACACCCAGTGGCTTATGAGAATAAAGCCCTCAAATTGCATTTTCAACTCAGTGCAAGAATAGAAGTTACTGACTTCCTGACTGGTGAAAGTTGCAGAACTTCCTATTCGGCAATGAAAAGAAGAATGGTTCCTTTTGGGAAATCAGGGTCTACCAGAAAATAAAAAAGCCTTCCACCACTGACCCACATCCAGCCCAGCCGTCTCTGAGAGCTGGGCTTTAACCACTAACTTCTGTGAACCAGACAACAAATGAAGACAGAATGCTAGAGAACATGAAGGGGGGATTGGGGAGAGTGAAGGGATTCTGAGTGGAAGGCACCTGGGAGATGGGTGCCCTCGAGTAACTTTCTCCTCCTAGCTTCTCACCGCCATTTCTAAAGTCAATCTGCTTGCATCTTTTTCAACTTCTCACACTGCCAGCTTCAAGAGAGATGGGCAAGGATTGTGAATGGAAGGTACCTAGCTAGAGAAACGGGCATCCTTGAACAACTGTCCCTCTTCCACCCCACCCACCCATCCCTTGCCTGTCCCATCCTTTTTTGGAAGAGGGGCTCCCATGTCTTCCAGATTGGACAGGAATTGTCATGTCACAGATACTTGACTTCTGTCTAAGAATTTGAGATGGAATAAAACCCTGGAACCACATTTAGCTGTAAGTGTTCCGATTCCAGGATTGAGGACTAGGTACCAGTGGGAAATTTTCAATTGTGTTGTTGTAGCTGAAGTTAGTTTTTTAAAATTTGATTAGATTATTTTCTTAATTTTGAGATTATAGTATAGTTGCAACATTTCTCCCTTCCCTTTCCTCCTTATGAATCCTACCATATACCCATTTTTTGCTCTCTTTCAAATTCACGGCCTCTTTTTTATTTATTGTTCTTACATGCATGTATGTTTATGCATATATGTTTCCAGATATAGTCCGTTCAGTTTGCATAATGTATGTATATATGTGTTAAGTCTGGAGTGTAGCCCCCATCCCCTGGCATCCATCCCAGCCTCCCTGGCCTGGGAGTTGCTTTGGTCTGGACTCCAAATCCCATCATGCCAGGTCCTGACCCCTCCCTGAGGGGAGGATCAGGACCACTCCCACAGGGCATTTAAGTGGACTCCAGAGAAGCCCAGAGGAGAAACACGTGGTTCCGGGTTTGCATGGTCTTCCTGCTGTCCTGTCTCCCCACCCTGAGCTTGGCCACCTGAGAGCATCGTACTTAATAAAACGATGGGCATTTTGATTTGGTTTGCTTTAACCTAATTGGATTTCTTTGCGCCAGCAGAGCTGCCCCTTCTTTTAATTTTTTATTTTTTTAACTTAATGTATGTTTATGGGGATGGCCATTTGGTGCTGGATAACCAGCTGGTGTGCTTTTCTCTGGGGAAGAGGATTTCTCCCACTCTCAGTGTTCCTCATTTAGAGAGCTGTTGGTTACTGTCAAGGTATTTGTGCCAGTGCTGCACCCTTAGGGCTATAGTGCCATGCTGGTCATGTTGTGGTTGATAGACACCATAGCTGGGTAGGACTGTTGGTGGCTTCCCTCCTTAGGAAGCTTGCATGGTGCCCTCTTGTCCAAGATAGGTTAGTCATCAGGGAGGAGGCATTCAGGCAGTTCCAGCTCAAGGGGCCTCTGGGCCCAGTTTCTGAAATATGGTGTCTTTTGTCATGGGGACTTAACTTCCACCTCTAGGGGGCAAACAAAGACAATAACAATTAGCTGTATATTTTGGGATTCTTTGCTGTGTGTTTTGGGATTCTTTCGGACAACTCTGACCAACAGCACAAAAGAGGGCTTCTCCTGCCTGCTGTTGGGGTTTTTGTCAGATAGTCTTTGGTCTTGGAGGAAGTGTTGTCAGCACAGATAAGGAAATTTCATTTAAATTTATATACAGACTTATGTATGTCATATTTTTAAACAGTTAATAATATGACTTCTTCTGTCCTTTTCAGATAGCTGTGTTTTATCCCCTTCCCTCGTTCTTCTATATTTATCTCTCTTCTCTTCCCTAATGAGAGCCTCCCTTTTCCCATTTCCCTACCAGATCACTTGTACTCAGGGTTACTGTTGCCATGTTAAACACCAGGACCAAAAGTAACTCAGGGAGGAATGGGTTTAAGAGGCTTATGCTTCCTGATCATAGTTCATCACTGAAGGAAGTCAGGGCAGGAACTCAACTAGGAAGGAACCTGGAGGCAGGAGCTGATGCAGAGGTTTTAGAGGTGCTGGTCACTGGCTTGTCCTTTCTGGTCTGCTCCGCCTTCTTTCTTACAGAACTCAGGACCACCAGCTCAGAGATGGCACCACCCACAAGGGCTGGACACTCCCCTATTGATCACCAATTAAGAAAAGGCCCTACAAGCTTGCCTACTGTTATGAAAATCGTGACCCCTGGTAAAAGACCACAGGCCCAATCCAATTATAATTAAAAGTTTTATGAATCGCTAGCAGGTTGAAAAATCACTGAGCCAAATTTGAGATTGCCATGAAGGGCTTTTAAAGGGGAAATCACAGGAAGACCTTCAATATCAAGGTAAGCCAGCAAGCACTGTTCTGTTCTGCCAAGTTAAGTGGTTAGGGCAATTCAAAACCACCTTTGGGTGTCTGTGTAAACTAGTTACAGAAGCAAAAAAAGCAACCCGTCATATCATAACAAGTAGATAATCATGCTGTACATTTCTGGGTGGGAGTCACTGAGTTGGGGTTACTAGGAACTTATCTTCTAGGGTCTGGAGTCAGAGACAAACAATTGGTGGGTACCAATATGGATGCCTCGCATAAAATGGAGCTTCTTTAGCTGGAACACCTACAGTCTGACCCTTTGGAGACTAGAGAAGCAGTGAACATAACTGAACCAGTGTCTGTAGAGTGGGATGTCAAGACCTTTGGGCAGATGCTAAGGGGTGGTGTTGCTGGGTTATAGGGCAGATTTATCTTTAGCTTTTTGAGAATTCTCCACAGTGATTTCAGAGTGGCTGGACCAGTTTGCAACTCCAGACCACAGTAAACGGGGGCTCCTGTGTTTTGTTTTGTCTTGTAAGCATTAGTTTTACATTTACATATCTATTTTGTGAGTGTGACCTGCCAAGTGGTCCAGCAGGTAAAGGCACCTGCCAACCAAGCCTAACGATCTGAGTTTGAATCCCAGGACTCACATGTAGAGAAAGAAAAGGGACTCTCATAAACTATCTTCTGCCCACCACACCTATGTCACGACGCAAGCATCCATCCATATAAATAAACAAATGAAATACAGTTGTTTTAAAAATGAAGTTCCATGCCAGATTTTTGTCCCCCCAAAGTAGATAAATTTTAGAAATGAAGGTTTGGAAAATCACGTGTCTCAGGGAAACGCTTCCAGTGGTGTGGTGCTGATGTGTCGTGCACTCTACTGCTACCAGTGGCAATGCTAGATTTATTTCAGTGTCAGGTGCCTACACATGGAAACTTCATTCCAGTAAGAATTTTAAGCATATGACTGTTTTGCCTGTGTGTATGTTTGTGTCCTACGTGTATGTCTGGTACCTGAGAGGGCTGGAAGAGGGTGTCGTCCCTGGAACTGGAGTTACTGATGTTTGTGAGCTGATGTGTGGGTTCTGGGAGTTAAACCTAGGCCCTCTAGAAGAGCAGCCGGTTGTTCTTAACTGCTGAGCCATCTCTCCACCACCCCCATCGGGGAAAAATGTTTGAACTGGGTCTAACTCTCTTGCCCAAGCAAGTCTTAAATGATCCTCCTGCCTCAGCCTCCCGAGTAGCTGGAATGTCCAGCTCCTGCCAACACACCTGGCTCTGTGAACTTCACTAACATATCTTCTGAGATTAAAAAACAAAACAAAATAGTATTTGTTTTGGTGAACCGTCTAAACACAGACACCACAGCCTCCTTGTAAGATTTAAAAAAACTTACATTTATTCATTTTGTGTGCATGGTGCGCGGTTGTCTCATAACATGGCACACATGTAGAGACCAGAGGACAACTTGCTGGAAGTCTTCCACATGTGCATCCAGGAAGTCTTTAGGCTTGGCAGCAAGTTTCTTAATCTACTGAATGATCTCACTGGCACCTTGTAATCTCTTGCTGAAGAATTTTCATCCTTTTCCATTCTGCGAATTTACCATCCAAAACCAAGGTGAGCGTCAGGCTTCGAAGCAGAGGCTCCACTGAGTGACATGTTGGAAGGGTCCATTGCTTCCCAGACAGGGAAGAGTCTGTCATCCGAGTGTCACTTAAGCTACTTAGTTCAGAGGTTTCACTTAAAACTCATTAAACTGGGCCTGGTAGTTCAAACCTGTAGTCCCAATTATTCAGGAGACCAAGGCAGGAAGATCATGAGTTCAAGGCCTGCCTGGGCTGCAGAGCAAGTTCAAAGCTAGCCTGGGTAATTTAGGGAAATCCTGTCTCAAAATAAAAAGTCGAAAAGTAGCTGGGATGAGTTGTAGAACTGGTGTGGGTCCGTGCGGGTTCATGCAAAGAAGGCAGAGGTACCCTAAGGAGGAAATTTAGCCTTTCCAGCTGCAGGGGGACCCAGCTTCTTTTCTATTGATCTCCAATTTACACCTTTAGTAAGCTGATTTCCATATCTCAAAACGTTTTAACTCAACTTCTCAAAGAGACAATGCCAAATACAAATTCTTGATCAAGGAATATGGCCAGTGTTCTGGGATCCCAGCAAAGTACTGCATAGACTTTGAACCCCTAGGAAACTCAGACAAAAGGTACCAGAGGCAGGGTAACAACCACAAAAGGCGGAGCAAAGCTAGGTGTTATCACTCTGGAAACAAACTTTCTGCAAAAACCTGCAGACTCTCCTAACAGGGATGTTCCTCACTGATAGAGAACTTGGCTGGTATATGCCCTAGGTTGGATCCCCACTACTCAAACAAATAAAAAGCAACAACATCAAAAACTACAAAAGCAAACAAAAACAAGAAGGAGCAGACCCCAAACCAGTTGGGCAGTGGTGATGTATGCCTTTAATCCCAGCTCTTGGAAGGCAGAGGCAGGCGGATCTCTGTGAGTTTGAGGCCAGTCTGGTCTGCAAGTATTAGTTCCAGGATAGACTCCAAAGCTATAGAAAAACCCTGTCTCGAAAAATACAAGAATCAAACAAACACAAATAAATAAAGACAAAAAAGAAAAAGAAAGAAAAGAAAAAGAAACCCAAAACAAATTCACTTTCCTGGGTGTGGTAGCACACACCCATAATCCTAGCACTGAACAGCACTAAAGAGGCTGAGGAAAGAACTTGGTACCAGTCCCAGGCCAGCTGCGATATATAGGCCAACTCCTCTGTTCCACCAGACACTCCCCAAATAACCATACAGAGGTTTAATATTAGTTTTAAATGCTCAGCCAGTAGTTTAGGCTCTTTTTTATCCAGTTCTTATAACTTAAATTAACCCATTTCTGTTCATTTATTTGCTGCCCTGAGGCTTGTTTACCTCGTGGTATCTCCTCAGACTCTGCCCTTCTTCTCCCCAGCCTTCTCTCTGCCCAGAAAATCCTGCCTACCCATCGTCCAATCAGGTTTTTATTAAAATGAGAGCAACATATCTTCATCCCACAACAGGGATATGAGGTGAGACACTGTCTCATAAAGCAAACAAAACAGCCCTTCTTTTATCCTGACACTGGTGGGAAAATGCCTTGAATGTCTTGGAGTTGTGTTGAACTGCATCAGAGCCACACAGCTGTTCAGGAAAGTTTGGGTTTTTGAGAAGGGGTCTCATGTAGCTCAGACTATAAAACAGAAAACACAGTGGTCCATTTTCCAGACAGAAGTGCCCAAAGTCAGCTTTGGTCTGTCTGCAGAGGAACAGGAAGCACGGCGAATCTGCTGATGCTTGATAGGCTAACTACCCGACGCAAACTAGAATATAGAATTATATTATTGACATTATTAATAGTCAAGCTTACTTAAAGACCTTCAGACATGACAAAGTTAATGCATACACAAAGCTTTAAAATACACAGAATGTAGCATGTAGAGAAAAAAAAAACATAGTCATTGTTGAGAAAGAGACATAAGCGGAAGATCACCCAACAACACGTAGAAGGCTTTTGACACACACAGTGAGATTCTATAGACAAATGTTAGAAAGTTCTGCTGCAACCAGGAGTCAGGAAAAGGCCTTCCATGGTTAAAGGTCTTGCTGGAGGCAATGCGAGGGCTGGCTCAGTTAGAGCTGCATTGTGCAGGGTGTGTCACATACAGCTGGCCTCTTTCCTGACTCCGCAGCCTGCTGTGCTCTGGGCTTTGGCCGCCACTCTTCCTGTTGCTCTGGTTCTGAGGACACCACAGTTTATGTGGAGAAGCTGGGATTGCCGCTGCTGGAGTCTTGGACACACAAGCAAAGGAAGGTAACAAGAAAAGAGTCTTGGGCTCTGTGAATTTCATCTCTTATGCTAATAGATAAACGTGTTCTGCCAAGAACTTCCTTTCTTTTATGAGTTTCATATCTTCCAAATCAATGCTGGGGCTTTGCCTTCACTATAGTCGTTACTATGACTACTCTTTAGAGGCACGGTCCCCTGTGTAGGTTGACTGGCCTGACACTCACTGCCACTTTCTTATATTTTTGGTTGTAAGTCTAACCTTTAAAGTGTTGAGCTATCCTCTGATCCCACTGCCTTGTGGGAGCCTCCCAAGTGTTAGGATGGTAGGCTGGGGCCAGGCCCAGCTTAGCTGTGGTTATTGCAAGGAAAGAATTGCAACCTGCAGAAAGTATCAGGTTTATTTCACGAGCCAGATCAGCAGACTCATACATCTGGAAACTGTCACTTCCCACTTGGCAAGATGGTGTCTTTCCCATTACTGCCTTCCTGAGTCTCCATGAAATGCTTTTTTCGGTGGGTGTAGTATCTGCAGCATGGTAGATACACATGTTGCATTGTAGCACCTGGGAACTGGGCAGGAGGGAAGCTTATTTAGGGTAAGTTTGGTAGCTGATGTCTCCAGGAGAGCTTCTGTTGGTTCTCAGTAAGGATACTGTTGTTGTCTTGGGTTCACAGACATTTGGAAGACATCTTGAATCACACTCATAGAACCTTTCTAGCACTTTCCTTCCTTCCTTCCTTCCTTCCTTCCTTCCTTCCTTCCTTCCTTCCTTCCTTCCTTCCTTCCTTCCTTCCTTCCTTTCTCCCTCCCTTCTCCCTCCCTCCTTCCCTCCCTCCCTCCCTCCCTCCCTCATTCCCTCCCTTCCTCTCTCCCTCCCTCCTTTCCCTTCTTCCTTTCTTCCTTTAGTTTCCTTTTTTTGAGACAGGGTTTCTCTTTGTATTCCTGGCTATTCTGGAACTCACTCTGTTTAGACTATACTGGCCTTGAACTCACAAAGATCACCTTGCCTCTGCCTTCCAAGTGACCTTGGCTTAAAGGTGTGCGCTACTACCATCTGGCTCTTTTTCTTTTTTTCTTTAGGAAGGGTTTCATGTAGGCTAGGCCGATTGTCCCCTGGATACGTAGTTAAGAACAACCTTAAACTCCTAAAAATAATTTTCTTTGACATGTATCCGTTTACTTTGTGGGGTGTCTGCACATGTCATGCCATGTGTGGAGATCACAGGACAACTTTGGGGAGTCCATCCTCTTCTTTCTCCTATGAGTCCTGGAGATTGAACTCAGGTCGTCAGACTTGATAGCCAGTTCTTTTAACCATTGAGCCATCTCGATGACCTGTGACCTGGACCAGCAAGCAGTTCTTCAGGAACTGAGTCCTGAGAGGGAAGTGCCTAGGGATAAAAGATAAAGAAATTAGGACGGGTTTGCCTGGGAGGTCTTCTGTAAGCTATATCTTCTGTCAAGCAAGCTCATTAAGAGGTATAGCATCTTACGTACTACGCACAGGGGAGGAATGGGATGAAGCTGGCAAAATCTGTCGTACAATGGACCTGACCTCCGTAAGCAGAGCTTCTAGAAGAAACTGACGTGTGTCGTAACTGGCTGCTGTCTTGACGAGCTGTGGCTCTAGCAAGCCTTCGCTGGAGACCTAATGCCAGGGGCTTGGCGGATTAGACACATCTAAGTCGACACTGTTGTGACTGACGATGCAATTGCTCTACTCTGTTCTAGGGCCTGCCTTCTGGTGTAGAACAGGGCAGGCAGAATCCCCAGGGAATCTTACTCCAGAGAGGTATAAAAGCTATAGACAATGGAGGGTGGTGGCCCACGCTTGGAATCCCAGGTCTCAGGAGGCTGCGCTGTGGGTGGCGATTCGCTTGAGGGTGGCCTGGGTTTCATAATGAGTTTCAGGTGTGAGAAATTAGTCTTATCTCACAAACAGATAATAAAACTGTGCCCGCCTCCACTCACTTGGCCCTGTCCCTTGCCACTTATTAACTCTTGGTGAGATTAGTTTAGTTTGTTTAACCACATGCTATCAGTTTCCTGAAATGTTGACTCATTGCCGAATTTGAGACTGTGTACACACAAAAAAAATCCTAGAATGTTTCAGTATTTAAACCTTGTCATATCTATACCTTCCCTCTGTTCCCCTTTCCTGGCTGCTTTCCAAGTTAACACATCGGGAGTGGGCTATTACGTCTGACAGTAAGGGACAGCCGAGTCCCTCTTGCCATAGGGATAAAAGACAGAAGCTACCCTGGTCACATGTGTTTATTCCTCTGAATTTTGGGCCAACAGCCTCCCAAGAAGAAGTCACTAAAGTGTTACCAAGACACAGTAATTGATGACATAGTCTTCTACTTTATGATACTGAACATGTTTCAGACACAGGCCACCCTGGGCTAGAGTGAGACCCTGTGCTGTCAAAGTCTGAAACGGAATTTTCCTGTCCTGGCCTTCTGTGTGTTTTGTTTATGGCTGTGCTGACCTTTATTTGGGCTAGTTGGGGAGGATTTCGATGCAATATTGAAAACACTATTTTCTTGATTATCTGAGGCAAAGAGTTTAAACTATAAATTGACACAGTTTATTCTCTCTCTCTCTCTCTCTCTCTCTCTCTCTCTGTGTTGCACATACCTGTATTTGCAAGTGTGTGGAGGTCAGAGGACAGCATCTGGTGTCATTCTTCAGCCACCTTTGTCTTTTTGTTTGAGACAGTGCCTCTTGTTAGCCTGGGGTTCTGCAGAATGGGCTGGACCAGCTGGCCAGCAAGCTTCCAGGGCTCTGCAGCGTGGGCTGGGACAGCTGACTAACATGCTTCCAGGCATCTCCTTGTCTTATCTCTCATTTTTTCCTAACTAGGACTACGAGCACGTACGTCAGGCAGGCTTTTTACCTGGATTCTGGTTAACCAAATGCAGGTCTTTATGTGTGTGAGCAGGGGCTTTACCAACAGAAACATGTCCCCAGCCTATGTCCAGTTTATTGGAGAGTACTATGGAAAGCTGCTTCTAGACACATGAATTCTTTGTTTTCTCTTTAACTGAAAATAGATTTTTCTCTCATGTAATATATCCTGATTATACCCCCCTACTCCTCCTGTCACCTCTCCACCTCCCCTCCCGTCTAGATCCATCTCCTTTCTGTCTCTCACTAAAACAGGCTTCTATGGAGTAATAACACAATATTACACCATAAAACAAAAACTAACACATTGGAATCGGACAACACAAACAAACAAAATGAAAAGAGTCCAAGAGAAAGCACAAGGAACAAAGACTCACTCATTTACACACACAGGAATCCACAAAACCCCTAAGCTAGAAGCCATAATATATGCACAAAGGTACTGTAGGGTAAAAAGAAAGAAAAATGTAATTAAAGACCTGGAACCTCCGAAGACACTACTGAGCTTATTTTTGATTATCCATTTACTGCTGGACATGCGGCCTACCTTTGTTTTTACATTCATTAACTTTTTTAAACTTCTATTGATTCTTTGTTGTAGGCCCATATTTCTATATGGTGTGGCAGCCAGGCTCTGAAGCCATAGGGCCCACCTGAGGTGGTCACGTAGCCCTGCAGACAGGCTGTCATTGCCCCAATGAAAGGTCAGGATGCTGTGGCTCCTTTCTTTGTAATTTGGAGGATGTCTTATAGAAATGCTGATTCAAGCCTACATGACAGCTAGCATACACAGCAGACAGGTAGATGTGGACGTGACAAAACGCCATTCACCTGGTTACCTAGGAGACAGGTCTGGTGTATTTTCCTGCGCAGTTTATGTGTTGGGATAAAAGTTGTTTGGGAAATAAATGAGAGGAATTCTTAGATGTGAACTGAGGATGTGAACTCAGGACTTCATGAGGGAACCACTGAGAATCTCCCTCCCGATTAAGCCATGTGAGTTGTGTCTTTATTTCCGTCTCCTCCACGCCGGTCAAGACAGAGAGTTTATGTTGGGGTCTGGTCTAGAGCAATAATTTATGGTCCGGGCTAGAACCGGTCCCTGACACTTTGTGGATTTCATCTCATGTATTCTGATTCCAGTTATTTCCCTGGCCCCTCAAATCCACCCTCTGCCCATGTAACCTCCCCCCAAAATCAAAACCAAATTTAAAAGGAAACCCAACAATGAAACCAACCAAACAACACAACTGAACAGAAGAAGGAGAATCTTGTCATGGAAGCTCTAGTGCGGCCCGATGAGTCACACGGTTTCCCTTTAGTCCAGCCATCTTTGCTTCCCAGAGTCATTGGTCTGACTCAAGGCCTCTGGCTTCTGCTACACCGTTGGACAAATGGCTCTCACGGCGGGGGGGGGGGGGGCTCCTCGTGGATATCCTGTTGTTGTTCTGTGTCATGGAGATCCTGCTGGTTGGGATCTGTAGGCTCACCCCCTTCACCTGCTCCAGTACTTCATAGATTCGGTGGCTGTTGCGGTGGGCCAAGTCATAGCCCTGGCACTGGGCCTGGGTGGTAACTGGATGGATCACCCCACCAGCTTTTCCTCATGGTCACTATCCAGGTGAGCTCTCCAGCCCTGCCTCAGCCAGCTCACCGGATGCAGCCGGCAGCAAGGGGTGGGGCCCGGTTCTCCTGCTCTCAGGTCCTCTGATCTGGGTCATCCACACTCACATCACTTGGGCCAGCGCCACTGTTCTGTCCAGGCAGTGTGTAGGACCCTCTCTCCTGATTTCTGTAGGGGACATGTTGAGGGCGTAGGGGTGGGATCAGCTCTCCTGCCCTCACACCCTCAAAGCTGGCTAACCTGCATCTCCCTGCCCCTGTAACGGGGTCAACTCTAGTGTGCTGCCCAGCTGGGGTGCAAGGCCCGTTCTCCTGTGTGCTATAGCTGGTGAGGGGCAGGGCTAGTTCTCTCATGACCCCAGGTCAACTCTCTCTCCTGCCACAGGTAGCAAGGGGTGGAGGGGGGAGGGTATCTTTCCTTCATCCCTGCCACCACATGTCAGACAAGGGAGACCAGGGTCTGCTCTGTTGCTTTTATACCCTCAGGGCTGGCTCACTTGCATCCCTGACATCAGGGTCAGATAAAGAGTACAGCCCAGATTTGGAGGTGGAGGGTGGCAGAGCCTGGTTGCTCATATGCTGTGGCGAGAGATGCTCAGGGCTAGCTCTCCCACTCCTGGGAACCCGCGGCCAGCTTTCTCACCCGCCACAAGAGGTAAGGAGTGAGGTGGGGAGGGCATCTTTCTTTCACCCTATGCTCCACATGGCAGAGGAGGGGGTGGGGTCAGCTCTCGTGTTCTCACAGTCTCAGCATCAGCTCACCTGTGTCCCCATCTACACGGTCAGCTCTACTGTGCTGACCAGGTGGGGAGAGAGAGAGACAGAGAGAGAGAGAGAAAGACAGAGAGAGAGAGAGAGAGAGAGAGAGAGAGAGAGCGCTCCCCTGAGGGGCCTTGCTGTTATTTGGGGACTCTCGGAAAACCCATTGGTCAACAAATCAATTACATGTAATCCAATCCCAATACTGGAAGTTCGTTTGGTGACAAGAGATGTTAAGTTGGGGCATCCTCTCCTCATTATTTATCAGTTTCACTAAGATCATCTTCATATATGTATATATTGGAAACTTTTACTGAATTAAGTTTCCATTCTGCCCCCCAGAAGACCCTTAATTTTAGCTATCTCCTGATGGGGAACTTTAGCCAATCACATTTTGTTTAGGGTGTGTCCCCCTGGGGCCACACAAAATAAATAAAAGATCCAGGTGCGCTGGCCCCCTCCCCTTTGCCCTCTGCGTTCCTGGATCACTGGAACCCTGGTTTTTGTAAGTTTCCTTTCTTCTGTTTATTAAAGCTGTATATTTTGTATTTAGCTAGTCTGGCGAATCTTTTATTACAAATCGCACCGTGTCGTCATAGTTCTATAGTAATGAGACACAAACGCTCCTGGCATTACCGCTCTACTCCCGAGAGAACGTTGAGCACCAAAGACACTCCACCTGGAGCTTGTCTTCTTCTGACAAAATTGGCCTTTGGGCAAAGAAAAAGCCCGTACCTCGACCACTGACAAAATTACAAAATATCCGTAAATGGATAAAAACAGGATTATCTTGTCTTGCCAAGACAGGGTGAGAGACTCCTAAAAGGTTTCTTGCCTTTAAAAAATGACATGTCAGTTACATCAGGCCTTAGCCAAAGTTGGTTGACTCAACATTGCATACGAGACTTTGGGTGATTGCCCAGGTATTCAGTTGTCTCTTCCATTTGTTGCACATTTTGGAAGTTTCCCGCTTGTACTTCCGGGCTGCTTGAGTAAAATTATTTCCCTTCTCAGATCTTTGATGGAATTAAATATTAGATAGTTGTAGTTACCATCTACATTATTTAGACTCCCTAAAATAAAATGTTTAGTAAAACTTTTGTTATATGTTTCTTGCTTAATATTGTTTGTTGTTTATAACTTTATATTTATTATTTTCTTCTATTGTATATAGTTGTATTTGATTTGGTTCTGTCTTATTTTAGAAAAAAGGGGGAGATGATGGGGAACTTCAGCCAATCACATTCTGCTTAGGGTGTGTCCCCCTGGGGTCACACAAAACAAATAAAAGATCCAGGTGCACTGGCCCCCTCCTCTTTGCCCTTTGCAAAGGGATCACTGGAACCCTGGTTTTTGTAAGTTTCCTTTCTTCTGCTTATTAAAGCTGTATATTTTGTATTAAGCTAGTCTGGCAAATCTTTTATTACCAATCGCACTGTGCCACAACATCTCTCCCCATAGTTCTCGCTTGTCCCCCTCTTCCTCCCTCCTCTCCATTTGATCCTCCTATTCCAGTCTTCCCCACATCCATCCATAACTATTTACTCTATTTCACTTTTCTTGGGAGATCTACCCCCCCCCCGCCCCACAATACCCAATTCTTTATTCCATACTTAACCTCTGTGGTACTTGGTTATCAATGATAACCACATATAAGCCACTAATAACCACATATAAGCCACTAATAACTAATAACCACGTATAAGTCAATATAAACCATATTTATCTTTTGAATCCAGGTTAGCTAAATCAGAATGTTTTTTCTAGTTCAATCCATTTACCTGCAAATTTTATAATTTCATTTTTTTTTCAAGACAAGGTTTCTCTGTGTAACCTTGACTGTAATGAATCCTGCTCTATAGACCAGGCTGGCCTCAAACTCATAGAGATTGGTCTGCTTCTGCCCCCCAAGGTCTTGCTCTGTAGATCATGCTGACATCAAACTTATAGAGACTGATCTGTTTCTGCCTCCCAAGTGCCAGGGTTAAAGGTGTGTGCCACCATTGCCTGGCTCATAGTTTCATTTTCTTTAATGGTTGGTTAATACTCAGTTGTGTAAATTTACCACATTTTCTTTTTCTACTATCTTGTTGAGGGACATGTAGTTTTCCAATTTCTGGATACTAGAATAGAACAGAAATGGACATGATTGAGCAAGTGTTTCTTTGACTGGATGAAGTGACCTTGGGTGTTGGCCCAAGAGTGGTATAGCTGGATCTTGAAGTAGATGAATTTCTGTCTTCCTGAGGAAATGCTGCACTGATTTCCACAGTGACTGTACGTGCGTACACTCTCACCAGCAGTAGATGAGTGTTCCTCTTGCTCCACACCTTTCCAGAATGAGCTGTCACTTCCTTTACCGCTCTCAGCCATTCTGACAGCTGTAAGATGGAACCTTAAAGCAGATTTTATTTGCATTTCCCTGATGATTATGATAGTAAACATTCTTTTAAGTATTTATCAGCCACTCAAGTTTCCTCTTTTGAGAATTTTCTGCTTAGATCTGTATACCATTTTTTTAATGGAATTATTTGTTTTCTTGATATTTAGTTTTACAAGTTCTTTCTATATTTTGGATACCAGTTTTCACTTGGATGTGTAGTTGGTAGAAATATTTTCAGATTCTGTATGCTGCTTTTTTGTCTGAATGATGGAGTCCTTTGCTGTGCAGAAGCTTTTCAGTTTCATGAGGTCCCATTTGTTAATTGTTGATCTTAGTGCCTGTGCTAACAGTGTTTTGTTCAGAAAGTCTCCTGTGCTAATGAGTTCAAGGCTAGTCCCCACTGTCTCTTCTATTGGTTTCAGTATATCTGGCTTTATGTTGAGGTCTTCGATTCATTTAGAATGGAGTTTTGTGTGGGGTGATGAGTATGGATCTATTAGATTCTTCTAATGCAGCTTCCAGTTTGACCAGCACCATTTGTTTGAAGATGCTGTCTTTTTTTTTCCTAATGCATATTTCTGGCTTCTTTATCAAAAATCAGGCATCCATAGGTAATCACATAAATTTTTTAACAGGTACTTTTTGTCACTTTGTAGAGTTTGCATTGAGTACATTGTTATTATTATTTGTTTGTTTTGAATTTTTCTACATGGGTTTGCCCAGGTCCAGCTCCTTGAGCAGCAAGATGGATCCTGGGTGGAGTCTATGACATGCAGGTTCTAGGTTCTCACACAAATGTGCCATCTTCCCTTCTGTTGGAGTAGTGAGGGTGGCCTTAAGGCTGGTCATGTCCTTTGTGCATAAAGGCTGGAACTGTGGCTGGTGGTGGGTCTGTGAGATGTATGGAAACAGCCTGCATTGCAGTACTGTCTCCTGTAAGTGAGGAGCCAGGAAACTGGCTCAAGTTTACAGTGGCATAGCTCCTGTAATCCTTGTGGGTGCTGCAACGCAGTACTTGGGATGAGAAAGTCCAGTCTGAAACTTGCTTCTTGCCTGTATGGTTCCAGTATATACTGGGTACCAGGGATGGCTTGGGTTGGCTCTTCCAGGTTCTTCCTGATTGCCAATTTTCTTTCTTTAACGCGTAGTACTGAACACGGATGTGCTGGCTAGTTTTATATCAACTTGACACCAACTACAGTCATCTAAGAGGAAGGAACCTTGATTGAGAAAATGCCTCCAGAAGATCGGGCTGCAGGCAAGCCTGTAAGGCATATTCTTAATTAATGATTGATAGGGGAGGGCCAGCCCATTGTTACACTCCATCTTGTGGAGATAGTTTTTCTTTTTCTTTTCCCTTCCTTCCTTCCTTCTTTCCTTCTTTCCTTCCTTCCTTCCTTCTTTCCTTCTTTCCTTCTTTCCTTCCTTCTTTCCTTCCTTCCTTCCTTCCTTCCTTCCTTCCTTCCTTCCTTCCTTCCTTCCCTTGTTTATTGAGACAGGGTTTCTCTGTGTCCCGGAACTCTGGCTGTCCTGGAACTTGTTTTGTAGACCAGACTGGCCTTGAATTCACAGAGATCTGCCTACCTCTGCCTCCTGAGTGCTGGGATTAAAAGCATGGAACACAACCACCTGCCTTGAAGACATTTTCTTAATTGAAGTTTCCCTTTCTCAGATGACTCGAGCTCAGGGGTTTTCCAACCTGCGGGTCAAGCCCTTGTTGGAGGTCAAATGGTCCTTTCACAGGGGTCATCTAAGGCCATCCTGCGTATCAGATATTTATATTACAACTCATAACAGTAACAAAAGTAATTTATGTAGCAATAAAAATAATTTTATTGGT
Source organism: Myodes glareolus (assembly GCF_982192425.1). Lineage (NCBI taxonomy): Eukaryota > Metazoa > Chordata > Mammalia > Rodentia > Cricetidae > Myodes > Myodes glareolus. The sequence goes on from NC_142039.1 coordinate 41,929,250, forward strand.
GGGGATTACCACACCATGAGGAACTATATTAAAGGGTCACAACATCAGAAGGGTTGAGAACCATAGATCTCGGTTGTGTCAAGTTGACATAAAACCTATCCAGCCCAAGTTGTCTTTAGAATTCTTTGGGTCTCCGGATAGACTGTCTAGACCTTGCTGTGTAGTTTCAACTTAATTTCCCTTTTGTAATTTGTATCTTTACCCCTAGTGACTAGACATTGCCTGTCTGTGTCCTTCATTTTAGTGGGAGGAGGAAACCCAACAGCTGCTGTTGGCACTGCCACGTTCCAGCCAATAGGACTCAGCATCATGGAAGGGGACATAGAATCCTACGATTGTTAGATTAAAAAAAAAAAAGCAGAATTATCCTCCCCTGGAAAGCCAGACCTGTGGGAGGAATGACACGATACATTGGCTGTCATATAGGTTTTCAAGTGGCAGGCTGTGAGAACTTACACTTCTAGAGTACTATCCCCTAACTGGCACCATCTATAGCTTAAGTTTTGTCTAGCCCATTCTTAACTCATTAGCAGGAAGTCCCTTGTTTTCTAGGATACGGGTAAGGTCAGTGAAATCGAGGTGTGGTGGTATATACCTTTAATTCCAGCAGCTGGGAGAAGCAGGAGAGCTGAGAGTTCAAAGTGATTCTTGGCTATTTTGAAAGTTTGAGGCCAGCCTCAAATCTGCAGTGATAGAGACCAGCGCACCCCACAGCCATGTGCCCGCTGCTTTGCTCCTTTTCTGGGAACTGTGTGTCTTTGCTGGAAGCAAGAATACATGCTGACTGTATTACCATCTCAGCACCGTGGCAAAAGAGCTGGCAGAAGAAACACGAGGCAGGGCTTCTTTGAGCTGACCCTGAGGGTACAGTCCATCAGGATGGTGAAGGCACTGCAACAGGAGGATGGCGCTGCTGTTGCACCACACCTGCCATTGGGATGCAGAGAGAGATGTATGCTGGTGCTCAGATCACTTTTATTTAGACCAGGATCTCAGTTCACATGGATGCGTCTTTGCTCAGTTAAACCTCTCTGGGAATGCTTACACACACACACACACACACACACACACACACACACACACACACTTCGAAGTGGGTTTTCTAGAGGATTGCAGATTCATGGAGTTGACAGTGGAGAGGAGCCACCACGTGATAGCTCTGCTGTGTGATGTGTTCTGACTCAGAAAGCAGATCCAAATGTGGACTAGAGCTGGTAGTTTTCAGGAAGAAGAATCCCTTGTCTTTCTGTGGCGGGAGTGTCCCAGTATAGCCAGGCTGCCACCAGGTGGCGATAGTGCAGTGCTAAGGAGTCAGAGCTGACCTCTGTTACCCTGCTGTGAAGAGGGGAATCATGCTAGCGGCCTCAGCACTTATGGTCCCTTTGTACTCAAGGGGAAAGACTGATGGAAAGGATGGTATCTTGTCCATCATAGTGGTTGTCCTTTGGGGACTGTATTAGCTTTTTTTTTTTTTTTTCTGTAATCAACAACTTAATAGAACAAGAGTTTATTTTGGTTCGAGGTTGAAGGTTTTTACAGTACCAGGAAAGTCTTTGGCTAGGGTAGTAGTGTATGATACAGCTGTGTGTTCACATCTGGGCAGATCAGGAAACAGAGAGTTGTGGACTGGTGCTCAGTCCCCTTTCTCCTTTTCTTCAATTTTGGCAGGTCCTCAGTCCATGGGGTGCAGTCACCCACTTTCAGGGCAGGTCTTCTCAGTTTATCTTTGTACACACTCTCACCAGTGTTCCCAGAAGTGCATCTCCTGGGTTATTCTAAATGCAGTCAAGTTGACAACAAAAATGAGTCACTATGTTTTTTATTTTATTTTTATTTTTTATATGTTTACATTTCCATTCAACATTTTCCACTTCCTCCCCTCCTCCCATTCCCCTTCTGCTCCCCAACCTATCCTCCCCCCTCCTCCTCCAGTCTTAAAAGATGGCAGGGTACCCTGCCCATGGGAAGTCCAAGGCCCTCTACCCTCCAACCAGGCCTATGAAGGTGTGCATCCTAATCGACTAGGGTCCCAAAAAAACAGTACATGCAGTAGAAATAAGTCCTGGTGCCATTATCAATGACTTCTAAGTCAGTCCCCATTGTCAGCCACATTCAGAGAGTCCGGTTTGATCACATGCACATTCAGTCCCAGTCCAACTGGATTTGGTGAGCTCTCATTAGATCAGGCACACTGTCTCAGTGGGTGGACATACCCCTCGTGGTCCTGACTTCCTTGCTCATGTTCTCCCTCCTTCTGCTCTTTAACTGGACCTTGGGAGCTCAGTCCAGTGTTCTGATGTGGGTGGGTCACTATGTTTTTAGAAAAGGCAATAGAAAAAAAAGAAAAAGAAATCCTGTGTCTGAGACAAAGAGGTCCAGATATGATAAAACAAAATGGAGATACACACCTGTTTGCTACATTGTTTTCTTCATTCTGTCTCTATGCGCAGAATACTTTTTAGGTTTATGTTTTTATTATTTATGTGTATGGAGAATGTATGTGTATTTGTGTGTTCGAGTACCTATGGAGGCCAGGGGAGAGCTGGAGTTATAGGTGTTTGTGAGCTCCCAGATGTGGTTGCTGGGATTCTGGTCCTCATACCATAGCAAAAAAAATTCTTAACCACCGAGCCACCTCTCCTGTCCCATAAAAAGTACTTTTACTTACGTATCTGCATCAGGGTATGTGCATAGGCCCAAGGAGGCCACAGGTTTTGGACTCCCTTGGATCTGGAATCACAGGTGATTTTATTTCCCAATTTGAATGCTGGGAACTGAACTTGGGTCTTCTGTAAGGGCAATATACACACTTAACTGCTAAATTCTCTCTCCAACTATTGCGACCAGGTTTTAAATGAATTAAGGTGGAATTTGATACGGTTCAGTCAGTACCCTGACGTTATTCTCGGTGAGAATTTCAGCTTTGTTCTCTTTTGGATGTTAGCTTTATTCTCTAGTCAATGCCTATGGTTCCAATAACTGGGAAGTCATCGTGTTCACATCTGCAGAGAGAACTCCACATCTGCTAGAGAGCCCCACTCTGCTCTAACTAGACTGCCTTAGGTCCATTGACCACCCCTAAATCAATGCCTGTGGCTGGGGGAGTCTATGTACTAATGATCTGGACTTAGGACTAATTGATGTGCGGAGAGAGATGGGGATCACCTTGACTGCAGGGTTTGTTAAATTTATAAAAGCACACAACTGCTACATTTTTGGTTGGAGACGAAGTAAATATTCAGAGATAACAACTAGACACACTGGTATAGAGCATTTTAGATGTGAACAGCTGGTCTATGCACCACTTTTTAGAGTATGATTATTTCTAGTTAAAACAGAACTGGAAACAACCCAAATACTCAATAAACGGGGAGTAATAAAACAGAAGACTAGATACTCATTTCAGCCACATGTTGCGACTTTAACTTTTTTGAAACTTGGAAATTAGTTGGCGGTAAAAATGAATAGAAAGAAGTCAGGTTAATATGGTAGCTTTTCTGTTGTGTAACTTCAGGTAATAATGTAAAACCAGGACTGGAGTCTGACAGTGGTGGCGCAGGCCTTTAATCCCAGCACTCTGGAGGCAGAGGCAAGCGGATCTGAGTTCCAGGCCAGTCTGGTCTACAGAGTGAGTTCCAGGACAGCCAGAGTTACACAAAGAAACCCTGTCTTAAAAAGGCCTGAATCAAACCAAACAAACAAACAAGCAAAAAACAGTACTCGAAATGAGTTAATGGTTAAGAATATTTTCTGCTCTTCCAGAGGTTCCAGATTCCGTTCCCAGCACCCACAGCGGGCAGCCCACAACTGCCTGTAATCTCAGCTCTAGTGGATTCAACACCTCTGGCCTCTTAGGACACCCAAACGCATATGCGCATATTCAAACAATACTTGCCTACATATAACTAAAAATAACTAAAGCAAGTCTTAAAAATAATTAAAAACCATATCGAATATGTTCTCTCAATGGAGATAACGTTGCTAAAGTCAGTGCTTCAGACAATCACTCATGCCTGAACCTCATTTTGAGTGTCCCTGAGCTGTGTCCTCTGGTGTAATCACAAACATATTCACCTCTTAGGTTTTCAGATTGCACGCATGCAGTCTACAATGATCAAATCAGGACAATGGGCTTTTCCAACTCCTCAAGCATTCTCTAATTCTTCACATTCAAAGTCCTCATAGCAGTTACTTTGAAATTTACAAAATGTGCTTGTAGGGTCCGAGGAAACGCTGAAGGAAGAGCCCAAACTCCAATAGCATGTAAGAACAAAGAGTGTTTATTATACCGCATGCATGTGGGGACGTGCACTTGTACAAAATGGTGACGACCCCGAGAAGAGCATGCAAGCTCCTTTTAAACATAGCTAACGGGAGTTGCAGGGCAGTTAGGTTATCTAATACTTAATTGGTTGAGCAAGTATCAGCTACATTAATATGTTTCTAATTGGCAGAGGTTTGGTTTTATCATTTTTGGACATAATGATGTAAGCTTGGATGTGACCCAGAAGGGGGCTCCGGGGTTTGTCCTTGAGATACTGTGGAGGCTGACTTAGGTCCCCTGTTTGTTTTCTCCCTTGACCCCAAACATAAGGGTACGGTGGATAATTGGCTCTTTTTGGGAGACACACTTGTGTGTAATTTCTCAGTGAACTAGAAACTAAATTCAGTTGTGAAAGTGGGAGAATTTAACCCCTTCATGCCCATTTACAGCAGTTAACCTACTGTGCTTTTTAGAATACTAGTACTTACCCTTCCAGGGGATAAGAGGCAACTTATTCTGGAGCCCGGTCTGAGTGCCATGGCCTGGGAATACAGAGGCAGTTTATAATAAATCTCATGTTTCCGCATAGCAACCGTCTCGAGAAACCGACATACAGCGACAGAACAAAGCCCGTCATAGAGCAGGGCAGTTCTCAGATGTGTCAGAAGTGCCGTGGGGAGCCCAGCAAAGCAGGAGGACCTCTGCCATAGGCCTCAGATGCTGCCGGGTGACTTTCTCAGCTGGGGGGTGGGTGTTCTAATTTGCTTTCTGTTGCTCTGATAAATTCCATGGCCAAAAGCAACTTGGGGAGGAAAGGGTTGATTTCTCTTTTCAGCTTACAAACCATCACTGAGCGAAGCCAACTCAGGAGATCGAGGCAGGAATGGAAGCAAAGGTCACAGAAGAAATGCTGCTCACTGGCTGTATCCCAGGCTCATGTTCAGCTACTTAAAAAAAAATTATTCTCTTATATATTACATATATATAATGTATATATATACATTTTATATATACATTAGTTTATATAATGTTTCCCCTCCCTCCTTTCTTTTCAGTGCTCCCATCCATTCCTCCTCAGTCTCTTCAGAAAAGGGCAGGTCACCCGGGGGTATCAGTCAAACATGGCATACCAAGTTGCAATAAGACTAGGCACCTCCCCTCATGTAGAGGCTGGATGAGGCAGCCCAGTAGGAGGAAAAGGATCCTAAAAGCAGGCAAAATTGTCAGGGACAGTCCCTGCTCCCACTGTTAAGAGTCACACAAGAACACTAAGTTTTACAATGACATCATACATGCAGAGGATCTAGGTCAGACCCATTCAGGCTCCCTGGTTGTCAGTTCAGCCTCTGTGAGCTCCTATGAGCCCAGGTTAGTTGATTCTGTGGGCTTTCTTGTGGTGTCCTTGATCCCTCTGGCTTCTTCCTTCCCCATTCTACAGGATTTCCCATCAGCTCCCCTTTTAAAACCACCCAGAACCTCCTTCTTAAGGGTAACAACAACAATAGGGGGCTAGGCTCTCCCCTATCAATCATCAATCAAGGAAATCTGATATAGGCATCCCATCAATAGTGGTTCCCTCCTCCAAGATGACTCCTGTTTGTGTCAAGCTGACAAAACCTTACTGACATACTAGTGTCCTGCTAAAACTTCCCAAAAGCCTTTGTGTGATGGTCACAAAGATGTCGGGTGAGACGCACAGGTCGGCAATGAGGTCAAAGACAGCCCAGTTGAACCTGTAATTAGGCTCTGGTCCTTCAGCGTTCCAATGTCTCCACAATCAACGACCAGAAGGATGCAGAGAGCCAGAGCCCTTTGCTTCTCAGAAGCAGAGCTCTTCCACAGGGGAGCACCTTTTTACAGTGCAGGGGAGCATTGCCTGGATCTAGATGGCCTACCCTGCTGACCTCAGCAGAAGTGAGCCTCCAGGGCTATGATCGGAGCCAAAGTACCCAAAGATGACTGGAGAATGCAGATGAACAAATGAGGAAACCCCAGCCTTTAGGAGATGTGAGGGCTTCCTGCGCCTGAGAAGGAAAGAAAAAGGAGAGCAAGCTAAGACTTCTATTTTTTTTCATTTTTTATTGATTTTATTGAGCTCTACATTTTTCTCTGCTCCTCTCCGAGCCTCTCCCCTCCCCTTCAGCCCTCTCCCAAGGTTCCCATGCTCCCAATTTACTCAGGAGGTCTTGTCCTTTTCTACTACCCATGTAGAGATCTATGTATGTCTCTCTTAAGATCCTCATTGTTATCTAGGTTCTCTGGGATTGTAATTTGTAGGCTGGTTTTCTTTGCTTTATGTAAAAAAAAAAACACTTATGAGTGAGTACATGTGATAATTGTCCTTTTGGGTCTAGGTTACCTGACTCAAAATGATGTTTTCTACTTCCACCCATTTGCCTGCAAAATTCAAGATGTCATTATTTTTTTCTGCTGTGTAGTATTCCATTGTGTAAATGTGCCACATTTTCCTTATCCATTCTTCGGTCTAAGGGCATTTAGGTTTTTCCAGGTTCTGGCTATGACAAACAAAGCTGCTATGAACATAGTTGAGCACATGTCCTTGTGGCACAATTGAGCACCCTTTGGATATAGACCCAAAAGTGGTAGTACTGGGTCTTGAGGACGGTTGTTTCCCAATTTTCTGAGAAGTCACCACACTGACATTCAAAGGGGTTGTACCAGCTTGCATTCCCACCAGCAATGCAGAAGTGTTCCCTTTTCCCCACAACCTCTCCAACATAAGTTGTCATCAATGTTTTTGATTTTGGCCATTCTTACAGGTGTAAGATGGAATCTCAGAGTTGTTTTGATTGTATTTCCCTGATGACTAAGGATGTTGAACATTTCCTTAAGTGTCTTTCAGTCATTTTAGATTCCTCTGTTGAGAATTCTATGTTTAGGTCTGTACTTTATTTTTTTATTGGATTGTTTGTTCTTATGATTACCAATCTCTTGAGTTCTTTGTATACTTTGGAGATCAGATCTTTGTCTGATGTGGGGTTAGTGAAGATCTTTTCCCATTCTGTAGGTTGTCATTTTGTCTTATTGATCATGTATTTTGCTTTACAGAAGCTTCTCAGTTTCAGGAGATTCCATTTATTAATTGTTTCTCTTAGTATCTGTGCTACTGGGGTTATATTTAGGAAGTGGTCTCCTGTGCCAATGCATTCAAATGTACTTCACACTTTCTCTTCTATAAGGTTCAGTGTGGCTGGCTTTATGTTGACATCTTTGATCCATTTGGACTTGAGTTTTGTGCATGGTGATAGATATCGATCTATTTTCATTCTTCTACATGTTGATATCCAGTTATGCCAGCACCACTTGTTAAATATGCTTTCTTTTTTCCATTTGATATTTTTTGCTTCTTTATCAAAAATCAGGTGTTGGAAGGTGTGTGGATTAATATCCGGGTCTTTAATTTGGTTCCATTGGTCCTCCTGTCTGTTTTTATGCCAGTACCAGGCTGTGTTCAGTACTGTAGCTCTGTAGTAGAGTTTGAAATCAGGGATTGTGATGCCTCCAGAAGTTCTTTTATTGTAAATGATTGTTTTGGCTATCCTAGGTGTTTTGTTTTTCCGTATGAAGTTGAGCACTCTTCTTTCAAGGTCTGTGAAGAATTTTGTTGCGATTTTGATGCACATTGCATTGAATCTGTAGATTGCTTTTGGTAAGAAAGTTAAGACTAAAGGATTTAACAGAAAACAGCAGAGGAGAAGGCTCAGTTGGCAAAGTGCCCAAGCACAAGGACCTGGGTTCAATCCCTAAAACCCGTATTTTAAAAAGCCCTGTTCTGGAAAGGCAGAGCCAGGCAGATCCCTGAGGCTTGCTGGCAGCCAGCCTAGCCTACTCACTTGGTGAGCTCCAGGTCAGTGAGAGATCCTGCCTCAAAAATATGGTGGATGGCTCTGAGAAATGGCCCCCAAGGTTGTTCTGTGGCCCCAGCCTGTACATACATGCATGTACACTTGTGAAAGTGTACACAAGCTTTCATATACCACACACACACACACACACACACATGCATAGAAAGAGAGAGAAAGAGAGAGAGAGAGAAAGAGAGAGAGAGAGAGGGAGAGAGAGAGAGAGAGGAAGAAGAGGAGGAGGAGGAAGGAGGAGGAGGAAGAAGAAAAAGGAAAGGTGCTGGAGGTGTCTGCTGACTGGGGGAAATCAGGGAAATCAGCTTTATGGAGGAGCAGCAGAAGCTTGGAGCAAATGCCAAGAAAGCCAAGGACATTTCAATACCTGACACCTTCCCTTGGATTTCTTGTTTCCAAAGCTTTGGCCGATGGACTCACTGAGGGTACTGTGGAAGGATGTGTGTATAATGAAGGTGGAAGACCGTATTAGAAGTCAGCAGAGAAACCATTCAGCAGCACTGCTGCTCCAGAAAGGAGAAAGGGAAACACCAGGCAGGGTCTGACTTCTGCAGGAGAGGTGTTGCGCCACTGTAAGACAAGCTGTGCATCTGACTGTCTAAGATAGGCAGAGCATCTGACTGCCGACGACAGGCTGTGCATCTGTCCGTCTACGACAGGCTTTTTGCATCTGTCCGTCTACGACAGGCAGTGCATCTGTCCGTCTACGACAGGCAGTGCATCTGTCCGTCTATGACAGGCTCAGGCCAGTTGGTTGTTGAGCCATCAGGTGCTCAGGGTACACGGTTTTTCTCTTCTGAGCAACGGTTATTTTTCTCATCCCCAAAGTTAGAGTGCACAGTCCTTGCGATTGCTCTGTAATGTTGTAAGTGATAAAGCCAGTTCAACTAGCATGGCCGGGTAGAGGCTGCCTTGCATTCACAACATGTTTTCCTTTTTAAGTTTCTGCTTCTACCATGGTGCATGCCTGTGTATTCCAGCATTTCGGGAGTGAAGCAGGAGAATCAAGGTATCTTCAGCTATGTGGCCAACATTGAGGTCAGCTTGGGCTGCCTCCCACCCCGAAGTACTGTTTATTAACCAGTCTACTAAATTTAGGGACTAAATAGAATTCCAAAACTAACTAAAACTCAAAGCGGGAGGGAAAATTAAAGTATTTCTCTTCAAAATCCACATCCAAGTTACTCCTTTAGAGAAACCACACCCACACTCGAGGGTGCGTCCTTCTTTCTGAACAACTCGCTCTCCTGAGCCTTCTTAAACTCTTTGCTTAAAATCTGTATTTTAAAATGTCTTTAACAAAAACCCATCTCTACAAAAAAACCCCAAAAATAACAACAAACAAACAAACAAACAAACACGTTATGGTTTAAGTAAAATGCTACGGTTCCCTGAGGGTTCCGAGACCACGGCAGGCGGCATGGCGGGTGAGAGCCCTGTGGCGGGTGAGAGGTCTCATCTGGGCAGCCAGTCCCACGAGGAGCCACAGCTCCAGCAGGTGAGGGGTGAGAGACAGACAGATGGGCATGCTACGAGATTATGCTGTAGGTCTCTGAAGGCTGCTGGCCCTGGGCAGGGAGCCATGCGGTGGGTGAGAGGCAGAGACATAGATAGGCAACAGTGAGAAGGGGGGGAAGGGGAGAAGTGGGGAGGTGGGATAGAAGCAGAAGCTGCCTCTTCAAGAGAGACAGAAAGGAAGGAGCTTAGATGGAAGCAGAAGATGGGCCTGCCTCAGTGGACGAGGGAGGGCGTGGGAGGGGCTTGTCTCTTAAAGGCGCAGGACAGACTATTCATTACATTTCTATTTCTTTTTTATAATAGAAAGGCGGGAGGTTAGACACAACAGGTTAAAGGAATTGGGTCCCATGTCAGCCAGGCTGGGATCAAGCAGATTTTGTTGCTGAGGATGACTTTGGACTCCTTATCCTTTTGTCCCGATATACCCAGTCCCAGGATTAGAAGTATGCGCCTCTATACCCAGATGATTTTTCTTTTAGTACTGTCAATTTTTCCATGAAAAGTTGAAAAATAACTTGGCTTCAATAGCTGACTATTTTCCAAACAGTAGAAAAAATTATGAAATGGCTCGAGGTGGGGAGAACATTTTTTTGCCGGGTGGAGCAGGATAAAGCGAAATTTTACTCTTGGTCTTAATCCAGGGGTGAGGCAGTTTATGTTCATAAGGTCACTGACTCATAGGAAAAAGAATCAAGTCCAGGACATAAGTTTCTAATTTCAACAAAACAGAAGAAAGAAATGGTACTCACTTTAAAAATTCAAGAGGGAAATCATGGCACTGGAATCATTAGTTATGCTGACACAATGAGTCAAGGGCTTTGAGTGAAAACAACATTTGGTTGTTCAGCATTCACTTCCTCTTCCTAATAGCACTGTCAATTTCCCGACCCCTTTCTGCTGTTGAGTTCAGTCTCAGTGCTAAAGAGAGTGCTGCCGGCTGCATTCTTGGCTCCTGAGCAGACACAACAAGCCCTTCGGTGCTGTGACAAATGGATCCTGCTGAGAAGCCATTCGAAAATTTCAGGTTGGGCCAGGCATAATGTTGTAAGCTTTTAATCCCACCACTTGGGTGGCAGAGGCAGGTGATATATGTGAATTCCAGGCCAACCTGGTCTACATAGTAAGTTTCAGGAAAGTCAGAGTTACATAGTGAGACCCTGTCTCAAAACACCAAAACAAATGGGCAAACAAAGAAAATTCCAGATGAAGTTGACTAGCGTCAGGTAATCAAAACTTGTGTCTTTTCACACAAACATTTCTTCTAAAGCATCAGTTAGGTCTGCAATATAAAGTAATTTATAAAGTAATTGCCTTTTACACAGACAAACAAACAAACATGAACCTGAACATCCAAATTAATATAGATGTTATTGAGAGAATGGTGTCAGGTTAGGCTGGGCAGTGTTAACCTCTCATCCCAGTCATTTGGAGGCCAATGAAGGAAGATTGTAAATTCAAAGCTTGCCTGGACTATAGAGAGATTTCAATATCAGTCTGGGCAACTTAGCAAGATTCAGCGCTCAAAATAAAAGTGAAAAGTGGCAGGGTACTTACCCAAAATGCTCAAGGACCTAGGTTCAAGCCAAAGTACCATAAAAATAGGAAGAGGAGGAGGAGAAGGAGAAGAAGAAGATGGATTAAATAAAAGATAGCACAGTCTAACTTTTTTAAACATTTTGTCATTTCTTCTTAAATTTCTCAAGTTCAGTCTTGGTAACTCTTCCGGCATTGAATGCCTGACTTTTCACATTCAAAGTATAGTCTAGTACGCACAGTAGAATCTTTTTAGGTCAGGTGTGCGTGTGTGCGCACACACACATCACATTACATATCTTCATTCTCATGGTAATTGTAGAGTTAGTCGCTTAGCCAAGTTATGGAACAAAGAAAGGATCCACTAATAGGAAACAGAGAAAGAAAATGTGATATATATATATAAATGGAATCACTATTCCACATTTTAAAGGACGAAATTCTGTCATTTTGATCCTGGAGACTACTGTTGAGTGAAATAAATTAGGTTCCTGCAGAAAGATAAATATCACACAAACTTACATAACATACGTGAGATCCATCTTTCTATGAATCTCATTTTGTGATGCTATTAGAAGTCTGACCCTGTGTAATTTGTAAAAAACAAAACAAAACAAAAAACAGAATTTCGTGTCTTATAGTTCCAGAAGTAGGAATTTCAAGATCATGATGCTGCAGGGTTTAGGTCTGGGGAGGGCAAGACTCTGCTTTCAAGGTGATGCCTCATTCCTGAAACCTACATGTTTACTACTATTATTATTGTTAATATAGTGTGTTTCTGTGTGTGTTCACATGTGTATGTGGGGCATCTTTTGGGGCCGGTTCTCTCCTTCCACCATATGGTTCCAGGGGAATGAGCTTGGATTGTCAGGCTTGGGAGCAGGCACTTCTGTATGCTAAGCCACCGTGTGCCGGTCTGCCAAAAGCTTTGGGAGGGAGGAAGGCTGGCTTTCCTATGGAGGATCAGAGCTCTCCTTCAACCCCAAGCCCGTGGATAAGGGACTAATCTTAGCTGCATGGTCCCTAAGGCTGCATGTCTTCCTACTGCTGCTTTAGGGAGTAAGTGTGGATGCAGCCTAGTAGGGGAGACTGTCAGTCAAACCAGAGCAATGCAGAATCTACAAGAGTCAATCAGAAACAGGGACTAGAATATTAGCTGTCAGAGCCTAGAGGGTGCAGCTGGGAAGACGTGGATACTGAGACATAAGCTTTTAGTTGGATAAAAGAAATAACACCATCGCTTCTATGGTGCATCCTGGAGACTATGAACGTACCAAGGGGGTAAATTTAATGTTTCTCTTTTCAAAGTAGAATGTGAAGCCATACATATGCTGATCAGCTTAATTACGGATAGTTTATAGTGTAAACACATGTCAAGTCTGCGTGATGGACACTCTGATTATATACAGCTTTATTTGTTGATTTAAAAGGGAAGTTTCACATGGGGCCAAGATGGACGAGCTTGAGCATTAACACAAGAAAGAACTGGAGTCCGTGTGAGGACATCCTATATGCTTAACTCAATTCATAATGATGCTAAACAAAATTAAAGAATCCTAGGAAATAAAATTGTCTTGAAAAAGATGATAAAACAAAAATCATGTAACTAACCTCTCTTCATAAATTATCCAACTGGCTTTCCCAGTGGTAGAGATGAGTGCTCTATAAGAGGATAAGAGATGATATATCGAAGCACAATTAATAAAAACTCAGAGAGAGAAATTGGGGTTCAACCTGAAGATCCAAAAAGCAAAGCAGTTAGCCATTGGTTCTAACCTCGACCTTAGTCCCAAATGGCGATCCTGCCTCCAAGACTCTCAGAATGAGACTGCATCTGAGAGCTGTCTCCTCCCATTTTATACTCCTCTCTAGGGATGGGATTAAAGATGTGCACCACTGGGATTAAAGGCGTGCACCACCCAGTTTCTCTGGCAATTAGTATGGCTACTGGGATTAAAGGTGTGTGCTACCTTGCCTGGTCTGTAAGGCTAACTAGTGGGGTTGTTTTACTTTCTGATCTTCAGGCAATCTTTATTTATTAAAATACAAATGAAATGCCACTACATTTTCCCTTTTTGTCTAAAAATTTTAAAAAAAGGCTGTAACTAATATAAAAAAACTGTATTAGTAAAATAACCATATACAATATATACAGGCAATAAATATATCAAAAGCGTCTAGTCCATTTGCATTTGACTAATTCATAGAAAATACTTCATATCTATCTTATCTTGGTGAGTCCAAAGTCCTGTACCTAATTTACTTACTATCATAACTTGCTTTCTGCATCAGGTAAACAAGGGAAAATATAACTATATGTAGTCTTCAACTCTCTCAGAGACCCAAGAAGGAACCAACATTAACTGAGTAACAGGAAGTGCAAGCAAGCGACTTCCAAAAAATGTGAGTAATGGCAGAAACAGCTGATTGCCTGGAAAGTCACCCAAAGCCCAGCAAAACCTCTTCTCCAAAGTAACATATCTTTTGACTTAGATTTTGAAGTCAAGGCATTTTTAAAATATATAGGTTGAATTAATCCCGCAGCATTTATATTCAAATGTGTGGCAGCAGTTACTCCTTTCTCAGCAGTCAAACAAATTGCCACAATAACATACAGTATCCAGATGCTCTGTGTGTCTGCCATCTTCACATGGAAGCTAAACCAGGGTGGACGGGAGCAGGGAGCACTAGTTTTTCTCCTGAACCCAGGTGCCTGGGTTTGGGTCTGGCCTGTGCCGGTGGCTAAAAAACCTCAGGCAAACAGCTTTTTCATAAATTTGTACCCAAAAATTTGGGCGCCAGATGAAACACGACAATTTTCTTTGAGGCTTTTTTTTTTTTATTGATTTTTATTGAGTTCTGCATTTTTCTCTGCTCCCCTTCTTGCCCCTCCCCCTTCAGCCCTCCTCCAAGGTCCCTATGCTCCCAATTTACTCAGGAGATCTTCTCTCTTTCTATTTCTTATGTAAATTACAGCTATGTAAGTCTCTCTTAGTGTCCTCATTGTTGTCTAAGTTCTCTGGGATTGTGGTTTGTAGGCTGGTTTTCTTTGCTTTATGTTTAAAAACCACCTATGAGTGAGTACATGTGATAATTGTCTTTCTGTGTCTGGGTTACCTCACTCAAAATAATGTTTTCTAGCTCCATCCATTTTCCTGTAAAATTTAAGCTATTGTTTTTTCTGCTGTGTAGTAATCCATTGTGTAAATGTATCACATTTTCCTTATCCATTCTTTGGTAGAAGGACATTTGGGTTGTTTCCAGGTTCTGGCTATGACAAGCAAAGCTGCTATGAACATAGTTGAGCACATGTCCTTGTGGCACAATTGAGCATCCTTTGGATATAGACCCAAAAGTGGTAGTACTGGGTCTTGAGGAAGGTTGTTTCCCAACTTTCTGAGAAATCGTCACACTGACATCCAAAGGGTTGTACCAGCTTGCATTCCCACAAGCAATGTAGAAGTGTTCCCTTTTCCCCACAACCTCTCCAACATAAGTTGTCATCAGTGTTTTTGATCTTGGCCATTCTTACAGGTGCAAGATGGAACCTCAGAGTTGTTTTGATTTGTATTTCCCTGATGACTAAGGATGTTGAACATTTCCTTAAGTGTCTTTCAGCCATTTTAGATTCCTCTGTTGAGAGTTCTATGTTTAGATCTGTACTTTATTTTTTTTATTGGATTATTTGTTCTTTTGATGACCAATTTCTTGAGTTCTTTGTATATTTTGGAGATCACACCTCTGTCTGAGGTGGGGTTAGTGAAGATCTTTTCCCATTCTGTAGGCTGTCGTTTTTTCTTATTGATCATGTGTTTTGCTTTACAGAAGCTTTTCAGTTTCAGGAGGTCTCTTTTATTAATTGTTTCTCTCAGTGTCTGTGCGGCTTGGGTTATATTTAGGAAGTGGTCTCCAGTGCCAATGCGTTTAATTGTACTTCCCACTTTCTCTTCTACAAGGTTCAGTGTGGCTGGCTTTATGTTGAGGTCTTTGATCCATTTGGACTTGAGTTTTGGAAGCACTACAATTTAAAAGTTAGAATTTTGTCATTTTGTAAGTCCTCAGTGACATAGTGAATCACAGTACTGAATGTCAGTCCTAGCTAACGTCACAGGAAAAGAGGGACTGGCATCAGGGCATCCCTGAGGTAGAAGGAAAGCAAACCTGTAAACATTAAGCTTAGACGTAATCAAGGCCTAAGAAGGCAGAGGGACTTGTCCTATCATGCAACTGAGCTCTGTAGAATCTCTGCAGATTAAAATGTCCAAACAGCTTGTTTTTTCTACAGATAAACTAAAAGGAAACTGAAGGGAACATGCTGGTTAAAAACACATTGTAGAGCTATCATCCTAACACAATGTGGGGAGCTCACTTGGATCCTGATCTTTTAAGACAAGATCTACTTATTTTATATTTATGATTATATATGTGTGTGCCTGTATGTGTTTGTTATTTTATTCATTTATATATATTTATGTTTATGTTATTTTGTTATATTATGGTGTCTATGTTATTTTTATAATACATAAAACTTTAGGAGAGTATTTTTACTTATGTCCAATAAGCAATGAAGATCACAAATATTCAATCCCTTAAAGCAAATAAATAAATTAAAAAAACAAGAAAAGAAAGCAGTCCTGAGGTAAGAGCCACTGAAACAAAAGAGCATCACAGCCGACATGTAATACACAGGGTTTTTCAATTCTCACAATTGCACACTTTAAATCACCTGCACCATCGAGCAGATCACACTGAAGACCTATGTCACTGCACAACCACACGGGTCACAGTGAAACATTAATCAATGTTGGAAAGTGAATGAAAAAAATAAATAATGAAGGACAAGGACATGACTGCTCCTGGGTATGGTAGAGGAGAAAGTTTATTCTAGATATGTGGGAGAACGTAGCCAGAGACAGAGACATCTCGGAGAGTCCAGAGTGGACATGGCCCTAAGTCATATGAGAAGAGGGAGGAACTAGAGCAGCAGCCAGGAGGCCCAAAAGAGGATGGATAACCAAAATGACTGGGTTCTATAGGGAAAGGCAACCCAGTGCCTGGGCTGAAGAGTTTAGGGGAGAGAGTGGGGTATGCCAGTAAACTGGTAGGAACTGAGGGATGCTGGGAGGACCTGAGGGCCAGGTCCACTTTTCTATGTTACATAGGCACCTCAGCCCTGTGTCCCAGTTTGAAAGCTAGCACTAGGTTCCTATATTTCCTCAGATTTTCTCAACCAAAAAAAGTTTGATTTTCATTTGTGAACATAATATAATATTATTTTAGAAAGTCCAGCTAGGCATGGTGATGCACACCTGTTTTCCAAGCATGGGGGTGCGGTGGGGGTTGATGGAGACCAGAAGGTTGGGAATTCAAGGTCATTCTCCATTACGTATTGAGTTTGAGATCAGTCTGGGTTATATGAGGACCCAGTAAAAAGGAAAAGAAAACAAGAATTAAAAAAAGGAAGCAAGTTATAAAAATATAAAAAATTAAACAAATATAAAAACCCATCTTAGCAAACAGAACATTCATTCAACTTTATTCGGGGAAGCTGGAGTACAAAACAGGAAATGGAGCTCATTTTTGCACAGTGCCTGTATTTGCCAAATACCTGACAAGAAGTTGATTAAAGAAGAGAGGCCTGATCGGAGCTCACAGCCTGAGGAAATAATCTATCACAGCATAAAAGCAGAAACAGATCAAGGCTGTGCCTGTGGGAGGGGAGACAAAAAGATTTTTTTAAAAAGTAAATACAGTAGGAAAAACCACGATGATTAGATTCTGACTTATTTATTCATTTAGTGATTTACTTAAAGCACTGCTTCTACTGCCCACTTACCAAGCATGACTTCACTTGCTACCTGGAGCAGAACGGCCTGGAGGAACCTTATGTGTCCCCAACAGAAGAAATGGGTTGTTGACCTTCATAACCTGGGGACTGCCTCTTTTGCTTAGGTAAAATCTCCCTTGACTGCGTACCCCACTTTGTGGTTTTAGAGGACAAAAAATGAGAATGCAATCTGTACATGATAAATCAAGGTGTTTCAGGGGCTGACCTGGCTTCTGTGTACTGGTGACATCTCTTGTCCTCTCTCATGGGTGTCAGAGTGCTTGTTCCAGAAACATCCCCCCAACAGAAGAGTGCTGGTGCTTGTTAGGTCTCCATCCTGGATAAATGGCTGAGTGCCTACGTAACGTATTAAAATGGACCTGGCTGCCAGTTTCTCCCAGCATCCCTCAGTCCCTACCTGGTACAGGGTCCTTTTGGCTGGCATATCCCACACTGTACTGCCCTAAACTTCTCCAGCTCAGGGGCTGAGCTGCCTTCCACCAGGTACCCTTTTCTATAGAATCCAACCATCTTGGTTACCTGGACCTTTCTGTCAACCCTCCACCCTCCTGGTCTTTTGGCCACTCTTTTGTGTCCTCTGGCTCAGGGGCTCTTCTCTTGCTCTCACCCCCCATTTCTCCTCACATGGTCCAGCTCAGTCTGGCCATTTGCACTCTGGTCTCTCCCAGATGTTCCTGCCTCTGCTGATGCTCTCCCTTTTATCCACAGCAAACCTTCTCCTCCACCACACACAGGAGGAACCATGTCCTTTCATTTTTTATTTCTTTTTCCCATCAGTGCCCATTTTTCCTTTTGCATCTTCCCAGCCGTGATAACTATTCTTGGCTGTCAATTTAGCTATATCTGGAATTAACTAAAACCCCTAAATGGTTAGGCACACCTGCGAGGAAACTTTTGCTTAGTCGGATCTTTTGAAGTGGGAAAGATGCAGCTCTTTTTGTTTGTTTGTTGTTGTTTGTTTGTTTGAGACAGAGTTTCTCTATTTAGCTGTCCTAGAACTTGTGCTGTAGACCAGGCTGGTCTCGAACTTAAGAGATTCACCTGCCTCCACCTTCCAAGTGCTGGAGTCAAAGGCAGGCATCACCATGCCCCGTTTGAAAGATCCATTTCTAATTCAGATCTTTGAGGTGGGAGGAAATGGAAAAAGGAAGTTTACTCTTTGCCTGTTTGTCTTGGTCTTGCTAGCTTCACCGGTATCAGAGGCTACTTTTAAGGGAGTCTGGCATACACTGAAGACCAGCTGTCCACATTCAGGAAGTCTTTCCCCCCCTCAGTAAATCCTGTCTTAAACTCTTTCATAGACATACAGAATTGTGTCTCAATCTTCTAAATCATCCATGTTGACAATGAAGATTAACCATCACAGAACCCTCATTATTGTTTTAATCTATGGTTTAGAATGGGTCATTCTGGCCAGAAAGTTGTTCTGCCTTCAATTTAGCCAATCTGAGAGGCCATGCAATGGTCTAAGTTTCTTTCTGTGACTAACATAGAATAGTTGTGACATATAAGAATAAATAAAAACAAAAAATAAAAAGCTTTTAAAAAGAGAAACTTCCTTTGCTCTCGGTTCTGTCTTCTTTTCCTCCAAACACATAAGATGTTTCACTCCTGTAGAATATTCTGTCACTGTGTCCTGATATTCAATCCAGAAAATTCCCAAAGATGGTCCCCTGTGTAATAGAAAAAGAGATGATTTTAGCTTTGGTGGTGCCTAAGGCTGGCGACATTACCTAATCTGCTGCTTCAAACTGTTTCTCCCAGAGATCTCTGGGTCTCTGCATCTCCAGCTCTGGGATTACAAGTGTGCACCAACACACACCTTGTGTTTTAGTGGGAGTTCTGGGTATCAAACTCAGGTTCTCCCCCTTGCTTGGCAGACGCTTTACCGACTCACCCATCCCCTCAACCCTATTATCGTTCTTCACATCTCTCAGTGCCTGACTTAGAAGGCAAACAGGAAAAAGCACAGGTGGATTTCGTACGAGGTAGGCTTCTGCAAGTCGAGGAAGGCCAGGGGCTGCCCGTGCCCTGTGAAGCAAGAAGAGAGGTGTGGGCTGGACCTCCCTCAAAACCTCAGGAAGGAAGCATTCTGCCCACGTGTCAACCTGGCATGTCATGTCTGCCCGCCAGATCCGTGAGAGGTGAGCAGAGCACGAACGTTTGTGAGGGCCGTTCTCGAAAACTGGCTTCTGAGCTTGCGGAATTTTCCTTTCCACTAACTGCTGAGAGCTGGGTGGAGAGATGGGAGACCACTGCCTGCCGTGGTGGCCAGGTGGCAGCTTATGTGGAAGTGCCTCGATTCTAGATGGCCTGGCTGCAAGGATCAAATATTTAACAGAGAAGCCGTTTATGACCATGATGTCGCTTCATAAATCACCTTTGTCGCAGCTTGCACTCAGGCGCCCGCCTGCCATCTGTTCGCCTCTGGAGCCTAGCTTCTGGGTGCCTCCCAGGGCTTCTCGCCCCTTCCATAGTATAGCTTCCTCCACAAAGGCTGAGAGTTTTCACACAATCTACTGATGCCAAGTGTGATGGCTCAGCCTGCCATTCCAATCCTTCGAAAGCTGAGTCAGAAGGACTCCTGTGAGTTCAAAGCCACCCTGGGCTACACTGTGAGACATCGTCCCAAAACAAAACAAGAAACAAACAAACAATAAAATAAAATAAAAGGGGATTTATCTTAGAAGTATACTTTATGAGTTGAAGGATATTTGTGTTTATTTTTAAAAGATTGATTTACCTATTTTTATTTTATGTGTGAGTATTTGCCTGCATGTATGGATTTGTATCATGTAGGTGCAGTGCCTGTGGGGGCCAGAAGTGGTTGTCAGAACCTCTGGAACAGGACTAAGGTTATGAGCTCCCATGTGGGTGCTGGGAAATTAATCCAGCTCCCTTGTAAGAGTAGCAAGTGCTCTTACCACTGAGCTATCTCTCTAGCCCCAGAACGTTCGCATTTAGATGGTGTCAAATTGCTAGTCTTTGCTCTTAGGCATTTGATGATGACTCTGGTCACCCAATGTGCTACCAACACTGGCTGTTATCCGTACCTCACACATTCTGCCAATATGAAGACGACTCCGTTAATGATAGTTGCCTGGGGAGGGGTCACTTGAGAAGATTATACTAATTTTCAATTTGTTTCTGTATGTCTAAAAGGAGCTGTCTCTGGACAACCTGGCCTTGGGGACTGGGCCAAGCTGTGATGGTGCTGGCATCCCAGTTACTCATAGGCTTCTGGCGATTGCTCTTCCAGCCCTCTGTATACACACTTCCATCCTTCTTGCAAACCTAGGCATTTGGGATGCATTTTTCCGTATTCCTGGGCCCAGTGACCCTCTTTGCTTAGCGAGTCATATAGCCCTTAGGCCCTCCAAATTTCACCTAAGCTCTTGCCACCTCACACGAGCTGCACAGTGTGATCATAGGTCTCTTGACCTGCAGTGGTATGCATTGGGCATCTTCCTGCAGCCAGAAGCTGTCTTCCTCTAAGGCATATAGTCTTTTGTGCACACAAAATGCCTTGGCCACCTTCACATTGCTGTCACCAAATACCTGAAAAGATGCTACCTAAGGATGGGTTTACTTTGGCTTATGGTTGAGGAGTACAATCCATCAAGGAGGGGAAGACAAGGCAACAGGAACTTGAGGTTGCATGCTTGTGTAAGGACAGGCCAGGAAGCAAAGACAGAATCAGACAGGAAGCAGGGTCAGCTTATACACCTTGGGGTCCCCAGAGATCTACTTCCTCCAGCCATGCTTTACTTCCTAAAGGTTCTTCAGAATAGTGCTACCATCTTGGAATCAAGTGTTTAAACACATAAGCCCTTGGGGAGCATGCAAACTTAGTACCGATTCTGCCTAGCTAGGGCTGTACAGTTGTGAGCGTGTGCAAGCTCCAAGCACACGGCTAGGACCCTGGGCTGCACCTGTTCCACATGATGTTACTGGCATCTGTGACCTCTCACATGACAATACCTGTAACATTTTCACTGTATATAAGTGAAAATAAAAGGATCACCAGAATGTGTGCTTGTGGGTGTATGATACTAATCATTGAACCTACTCGTGAAGCCAGTGGAAGAAACTCAGTACAGTGCAGCGGAAGCAGCTGGCTTCTGCTTTGTGCTCTTCGGGTCTCAGAGAAGAGATTTTAGAGGGCGGGGTGGGATTGTTGAGAAGTTCACAGTCTCATGTGTCTGGGGTCAGGGAAGACTAAGTTCTTAATTGGGATCTTCGCCAGACACTGATGTATGGATCCTGCCTGGGAGCCAGGCTTCCTTATAACCCGGTACCTTGCCTCTGAGCAGAATTCCAAACAGAATGGGCCAGGTAGGTCCCTTACCTACTTCATGCCTAGTTTTACATGGCCCTGATGAGACGCAGAGACAGAACAGGAGAAAGGCACACGCCTGCCCTGAATGATCCATATCTTCCAGCTTGGTCCCCCACCTCAAAGGCCCCACAGCCTCCCCCAGCAATATAACTATCACCTTTATTCTATTCCATTGTCTATACAAACTCCCACCCAGACACATGGGATGGGACAAAGTCTCCTCCCCTCAGTGGGAAGAATGGTTTTCATGGTCTAAGAAGCCTGTGGGAAGGGACACGGAGCTCAGCAAGCCTGGGAAAAGAGCCCACCAGACTCTGTGATCATGGTGAATTCACTCTTTTCATCGCCCAACAGGAAGACGGCCAGTCAAATATTTACCATCGGATAAGCATGCTCTGAAGTGATGGCTGGGAAGTCCGGGGGACCTGACACACCTGTCTGACCTGGAGGCTCATTCTTGTAGCTAGGAATCATGCTTTTTTTTTTTTTAAATCTTTTCTAGGTCCTTTGAATGTGAACACCTGAGCAAAATAAATTCCTTTATCTTTACTACCACCTTCGAATTTCCTGCCTCTGTGCTTCCCATGCAGGAGGGTGAGAGACTCTTCGCTTTCTCAGGACTTAGAAAGATCACTGGGATGGTGAATCGGTCCAAGTGTGTTTGCTGCTTGCCAGTTCTGATCTCCAGGTTCAAAGCCCAAACACAAAACCCAGCTGAGCAGAATGTAGCTATGCAATGTGAAGTTCCACTCAGCAAATGTTTCTCAATATCACAGTCTTCACTGGGTTTCCTTCTGTGTTTTCCATTAGGATTTAACATGTGGTCTTTAACCTTAGAATTTTTTTTCCTCTTTGTTTATTATGTATACAGTGTTCTGCCTGCGTGTATCCCTGCAGGCCAGAAGAGGGCACCAGGTGGTTGTGAGCCTCCATGTGGTTGCTGGGAATTGAACTCAGACCTCTGGAAGAGCAGCCCTTGCTCTTAACCTCTGAGCCGTCTCTCCAGCCCCTAACCTTACAATCTACAAGCATTCCACTTGCATAGCACATGTAAGGCCCTAGTTTCAATATCTAGCACAACAGGAGGAGGAGGGGGAGGAAGGGAAGGAAGAGGAAAGAAAACAAACTATAGTCATACTTACACAATATTCATCTCATTTAAACTTAAAATAGAGTCAATTTAGAGTCGGTTTAGGCTGGGGAGAGAGTTCGGTTGGTAAATTGCTTGCCTTCTATCTCTAAGACCCGAACTCAACTCCCCAGAAACCATGTGAGAAAAGCCGAGTCTAGAGTTATGTGCTCACATTGCTCACACTGGCCTGGTAGAGACAGGCAGAGCTCTGGGGTTTGCTGAGCAGCCAGCCTCATCTATTTCACAAGTTTCGGGTCAGTGAGAGGTCAGTGAGAGGCCCTGTCTCACAATAAAGAGATGGATGACATCTGAGGAATGACACTCAGGGCTGTCCTCTGGTCACTGCAGACACGTAATCCTCCCCACCCAGATGAATGCAGAAAGCATCCACAGTGGGTGTGGGTGGGGAGAAGGCGTGCTTCTAAAAGAACACTGTGGAGAAATGCTCTCATCTAGTTAATGTGCTGATTTTTGCACTGCATTGTAGTTTTGGAGTGTTAACATGGGTGGAACCTACATGAAATGTTTCTGCACTGTTTCCTATAGGTACATGTAAACTTAGGGTTATCTGTAAAAGTTTAATTTAAAAAGGAATCTGTGACGATAGAGAAATCAGTTCTAGGTGGCTTGCAAACTTTCTAGGCTTCCTAAGGAAAACATGTGCAGGTTCAATCCTCACGGCGCTGTGAAGAGCCAGTCTGGGGAAGCTCAGACCCAATGGGTCCTTTTCCTATGTGAATGGCAGGTTCTCCCTTAGAACCTTAGGGTGCAAACACATCAACACAAGAGGCAATCAGAAGGTTTACTCAAACTTCTGTTTCTTGAGGCTACAACAACAGCTCAAACACAGCCTTTTGCTTAGGAATTTTGCAATTTAGCTGGGTGGTGGTGCCATACACCTTTAATCCCAGCACTTGAGAGCCAGAGGCAGGCAGATCTGTGTGATTTCAAGGCCAGCCTGGTCTACAAGAGTTAGTTCCAGGACAGCTAGGGTTGTTACACAGAGAAACCCTGTGTAGCATGGGGACCATGAGAGAGGGTAGAAAGGGAGAGGGAGGAAGGGAGGGGAGCGAAGAAAAATATATAGCTCAATAAAAACAATAAAAAACAATAAAAATGAAATTTCATAAACGGCCCATCTGTCGCATTGATCTTTGTTAACAGAGACAGTTTCTCCTGAATGACAGGTCTATGTTCAAATTTCATAATTTTTATTGAGTGAAAAGTTTCTTCTTTAAAAAGAAGAAGAATTTTGCAATTTTCTTGCCCTCAGTCCGTTTCAGACCACAGCTCATGTTGGCACTTTCCCAGAAGTTCAGTAATGCTTCCCATTTGATGCTGACCGCAGCCAGCCGGAGAGGGCCCAGGAAGTGCTCTGCCGTCTTTGAAATGTGGCAATAGAGGAAGTGGTGATGGCGAGAGTGTCTGAACGCCAGTGAGCGTGGACAATGGGAGATGTCGCCGGTGGACCCAAGCCAGGACAGCTCCTGAAAGGTCTCCTTTCAGGTCTGGTGTGCATTCTCATTTTCTGCTCTAGACCCAGAAGGCGGGAGTGGGCAAGTGAGCAAGATTCCATAGAAGGGTACGTGACAGTCAGCAGGTTGTTAAGGACAACACCCCATAGTTCCAGCTATCTCCCCACCACCCCGTCAGTCCATTAGAGTTAGCACACAAAATTAGGCTTTGAAAATGAGCAATCCAAGCGGTGTTCTAAGTAAACCACTACATAAATCAATAGACCAGCATCTAATAATTGGTCTTTCCTGCCTTATTCTACCCCTTCCCTTCTCTTCACCTTCATAACAGCTCATGGATCTGTCCTGAAGCAATGGGTTGATCCTTCTGGTGTATGGTCTCCATAGCTCACACCTGCACCTCTGGCCCTTAATCCCTTTAAATAACTCTTGGCATTTTCTCATACTATTCCTGATTGATTAGCACAAAGACAGCCTTCCTCACTTGAAACCACGCATGTGCCTCCCCCAGGGGCGCTCACATCCAGTCCCCTGTGACTTGGAAGGGGTATTGCTGCAAAGGAACCCCTCTGCTTCTGAGTGGTTATGCTTTCCTGAATGATAATTTTTGTTTTGGTTTGGTTTTTCCTCGAGCTGGGTAGAGAGTTGGTGGTGTTGGATTTGTTGGATGCCTATTGCAGGGCACTGGTGGGCTTGGACCCAGCGAGGGCCATTCCTTGCAGGTCTAGTGAAAGCGTAGCCGTTTTCTCATTTCTTGAATCTAAGGGATGCAAGCACGACTGCACCGCTCTCTAGGAGCACACGAAGTCAAGTGTCAAGAAGACTGTCTCCTGGGTAGCAGGTGTCAATACCTTGGGGGCAGGAGAAGTATGTACCATCAGGAACTACTGTTCTTTTAGCTAGTCTGGTACAGCCCTTTCTGGTTCCCACACATTGGGCTTTTCCTATGAACTGAATAGGTGGCCCAGTTAAAAACTTTAACTTTAAACTTTTGTGTTTAAAGTTAGGCTTTGCCGAGCCTTTCCCACTCCAGTAGAAGTAACCTGGCTTGCCTTTAAGCACATCCAGCAGGCCTGACCTAGGTTAAGGAGCCCGAGGATGGCATTTACTAAAGCCAGCATTTTGAGACATGGTTTTCCCACATGAAAAGCTTCTCTGTGGTCTATTCCCATGTTAGTCCTCCCCCAGGGCCCGTTACAGTCTTAACTCCTTGTCCCTCTGTGGGCGCTCCCTTCCAGCTTTCTGTGGTGGCAAAGCCCACAAATGACCAGTATTTAAGATAAGGTCAATAGTCTCCCCCCACAGCCCATTCTCTGTCTGCTGGACACTTGTCTATAAGGTATCACTAGCTGGTACCATCTCCAAATAGAATCACAGTCTGATTTTCAAGCATGGGCAGCATGGTGTGGTCCAAAGGGTGTTCTGTGGCTGGCCTGGTCCAGGAGATAATGCAGAACTTCTCTTGGAGGCAGTTAGATATACAGATGGATGTTGGAGATGCCCTGGAAAAGTCTCCAGATTAATTTATTTGACAAGGTCAGAGAGACTGAATAGGGGTGGTTCTGATGTGCATCAAGATCAGGAAGGACGGGACTAGAAACATGGTTCAGAGGTTAAGAGCACTGGCTATTCTTCTGGAGGGCTGGGGTTCAATTCCCAGCATCCACACAGCAGCTCACAACTGTTTATGACTCTAGTTCCAGGGGATCTGGCACCTTTACACAGCCATACATGTAGTCAAAGCACCAATGCTCATCAAATAAAAACAGAATAAAAATGAGCAGGAAGGACATCAAGAGACAGAGAAGGAGCTGAGCTATTACTCCCATCCCCAGGTTGTTTTGAGATGGTCAGTTTCAGAGGCTGGTCTGGGTCAGTTCTTACAGAGCATTCCTGGTCCAGAGCAGCCTTGGCTAGACACTGTGTGTGTGTGTGTGTGTGTGTGTGTGTGTGTGTGTGTGTGTGTAGTGTCAGCCAAGAAGAACTTTCAAGAACTGCTGGAAGCAGGTGTGTGCATCCATAATCTCAGAGGTTCCCTAAGTCCTTTGGAAACAGTGGAGCTGGGAGGCCAAATATGATCTCAGAAGGATAGGAACTCCTTTTCCAGGGTACACAATGCTCCCTAAGCAGTAGAAGTGGCAGAGTTTCTGGCCGAAGGAGGTCTGTTTCTTAGTAATGTTTGGCCAGTGTCATTTAAAAAGTCCTATTTATTCTATTGACCTAGGCTTATCACTGTGGGTAGTATTGTATGTGCACATTCAAAACTAATTGTTTGTGCAAGCAGGAAAAGCTTCTACCCAGGCTGTAAAGTGCACACCACTAGCATCAAATATTGGTCCCCTCTTCCAGGCTGAATGGCAGTCAAAGTTCACTTTTATATGTTCAAATGGGTGGGGCGCCTGTTTATGCGTCAGGATGGGGCCTTGAGTCCCCCCCTTGAGATTGCTCCAAACACACTGCAGAGAGGATTTGCTAACCTTTCGGGTCGGTGTCGGTAGCTTCAGGATCACCAAGTATCTTTGTAAGAATTTTTGGAGGACGGTGTGAAGGCTATTCTTGGTTGTCAAATGGAGTTAACTAAAACCCCAAAACAGAGTGGCACACTTGTGAGGGATTTTTGCTTCATTGGAAATGGGAAGAATCACTTCTAATCAGGATCTCTGAAGTGGGAAGACACACCTTTCATCTGGATCTTGAGGTGAGAAAGCACACCTTTCATCTTGGCCACTCCTTCTGCTGGAAGCCTATATAAGCACATGGAAGAAGGAAGCTTTTGCTTTTTGCCTGTGTGTTCTCACCTCACTAGCAAGCCCACTCCTTCACTGGCATTGGAGCCCACTTCCTTGGGATTGAGGCATATATTGAAGACCAGGTGAAACATCCAGCCTTGTGATGAGAAACTACTGTTCATAGCCACCCATGTGGGATTAGCGAAACCACAGCCTGTAAGTCATTCTAATAAATCTCCCTTATTTATATATAAATATGTGTGAATACCATCTATCTATCTATCTATCTATCTATCTATCTATCTATCTATCTATAGATCTGAATCAATAAATCTATCTATCTAGAGATCTGAATCAATAAATCTATCTCTATCTATCTATCTGTCTGTCTGTCTGTCTGTCTGTAGATTCATTCTATAAGTTCTGTTAGTCTAGAGAACCCTAATGAACACAGGCAGTTTTTCCAGAAGGGCTGGTTCATGAGCTTGCCAGACTAGGCTGAACTGTCATCGCAAGAATTATTAGTTTCCTGTCAGTGGTAATCAGCCAACCTTCTTGATTTTTCTCCCTTTTATCAGTTGTTATTTTCCTTTCTCCTGACTTATGTGACAGGAAGTCTTGGGAGCACGGAGAGTACAAAACATACTTTATGCAGGACACTGCAGAGCTATCTCTTCATGGAGAGTGGTTTGCCTGACCGCTTTGTTTGCTGGTTGGTTTTCCCCACTCATTGGCCCCTGTCTCTGTGTGAGCCCGGCACTCACCACTACCATAAAAGGAGCCCAAGCAGCTTCTACGAGGTGTAGGGTTTGATCTCTGCTTCAGTATCTTTGCTTCTGAGGTAAGCAAGTCCCCTTCTTTCTCCAGGTACTGCTGCTTTGAATCTCTTGATGCGAGAGGCTGTTCCCCCATTGTAGGCTTCAGCTCCATCAGTAAAAGTTTCTGTATCTAAATTCTGTATCTTCACGCTTAACAGTCTCCACAGGACTATACAGGTCTCACATCGGACTCTTCAGGCCCCATGACCAGAAGTGTCCCTAAGCAGGAGTTGGGAGGGGTGTATGTTCAAACCTAATTCTGTGTGATTTGTAGGGTACACTGGAGAAGCCCAGCTTCTCCCTCAAACAGGTGCCCACTTGGCCACCATCTCTCTCCAACTTAGGAAACCATACCTTAGGACCACACGTATAACCCCATGCTCGGTCACCTCCTATTAGGAAAGGTGAGAGCTGCTTCAGAGAAAAGACCTCAGTGCAAATACAGGTGGGGACTTAATCAAACCCATGTCCACAAGGTGGGGATCATTATAGGCACTCACACAATTGTTCCCCTTCCCCTTGGAGTTACACGTTCTTATTTTCAATTCCTAGTCTGTGTATTTCTCTGGAGACAATACCAGTGACTCAGTATCCCTTTAAGACTTTTCCCTGAAAGCTTGTGTTACCTCAGGATCCTCCTGAGAGGTTAACTAGTCTCGAAAATACACTTATGCACTAGGACTGTATGATGATTAGGTGGTAGGTTTTATGCTATGTATATTTTGTCACGATGAAAGGATAATACTCCAACATTTTCTGCTTCTGCCAAGGAGGAACTCTTTAGTACACTAAGTTCCTGTTGCAGCAACAAAGTCAAACAGAGATAGCAAAGGAAGAAGGATTCCTAAGGATGTTCAAGTCACGCGCAACAAGGAAGAAGCTGAGGGACAAGAACCAGCCAGGAAACAAAATGC
This sequence comes from Myodes glareolus, assembly GCF_982192425.1. Classification (NCBI taxonomy): domain Eukaryota; kingdom Metazoa; phylum Chordata; class Mammalia; order Rodentia; family Cricetidae; genus Myodes; species Myodes glareolus. Next base: position 41,957,698 of record NC_142039.1, read on the forward strand.
AAAGTAGAATGGTAAATATGGCACAGGAATGGTTACCTTGCAGGGTGAGGTGGCACACACCTGGAGTCCTAGGAGCTGGGAGTCTGAGGCAACAGGATTGCCACAAGTGTGAAGCCAATCTGAACTACAGAGTGAGTTCTAAGCCAGCCTGTGCTACATTGTGAGATCCTGTCTCAAGCAAACAAACACCTTAAAAATAAATGATCTGAGTTCCAGGACACAGAGGCAGAGGCAGGCAGATCTCTGAGTTCGAAGTCAGCTTGCTCTACAGAGTGCGGTTCAGGACATTGCAGGACCACACAGAGAAACCCTGTCTTGAAAAACCAAAAGAAACCAAAACAAGACAGAATTTGGAGGAAGTGATTTAAAGACATTTTGATAGTCTGTGGTCATACCCACCTCAACTAACAAGATCTCATCTAAAGGTGACCCATCCATGTTCTGTCTGCAGAAATTCAAGAAAAACACCGGAAGGCTGGAAAAAACAGAACAGAGAAAAGAAACACTACTCACATCGACCGAGAAAGAGCAGGAGAGCTGTCTTACCTCTGTCCACTCACCAACAGTCAGCTGTGGAGCTCCTTACACCGTGAGGCCTACTAATGGTTCTTTCGGTTTGCTTTTTAAGCGCTGTATGTTCTCCATAATGGCAGTACTAAGTGGTATTCTCCCCATCAATAAGAAAGAGCCCTCCTCCTTTTCTCTGCAAGCCCCCAGCACCTGCTTCTTCCTGTGTTTTGATAAGAGTCCTGTTACTTACATCCCCTGGAGTTTTGATTTGCATTTCCTTCTGGATTAGTGGGGATTGTGGTCAGGGACTTTCACACAGGTTTTCGTGTTTGCATAGTCTTTCTGAGCGCTTACTAGTCAGATCATTAGTTCTTAGCTGGATGATCTGGTGTTCTCCAGTGAGTAGCTAGAGTTCTCTTACCCTGAGCTTCAACCCCTCATTGGATAAGTGACCTGCAAGCGCTTCCTTCCATTCTGCACACTGTCTCTTACCTGTTTTCCCCGTTGCTGAACAGAGCTTCATAGTCTGACTTGATCCTGGTTGTCAGTTTGGACTTCTGTTGCCTCACATTCGGAGTCACATGACTCCGAATCTTTGCTCAGGCTGCATCTTGCTTTCACTGAGCAAGACTGGTCACTCTTCAGGTGCAGATCTTGTTCTTCAATCCTGGCTCAGTTTAAATAAATGTATATGGAGCTGATGAGTGCGCTCTGAACACATGTATTGAAGTGCATGTTCTGAGGCAGAATAAGGTAGGAAAAAAGGCCAATTAGATGGTGCTCTGCTGATCTATTCACGTTCTCCTTAAAGCATTGTTTGTATTGCTTACGTGGCAAGCATAGCTTCACTTGCTTCCTGAAACAGAATGACAGGGAAAGGAAGCCTAAACCATGGGTTGGTGCTCTTAATGACCTGCTCCCTGCTGCGTAGGCTTTGGTAGAATCTCATTTGCTTGTCCACGCCACTTGCCACCTTGTGATTTTGGAGAGTATAAAGTGAGAATGCAAACTGGACCTGAGCCAAGACCTTTCAAGAGCTGTCCTGCCATGGGTGCACCAGTGACATCTCTTCTGCTCTCATTTGCATCAGAACGCTTATTCTAGAATGGCTCCCCAATATTTCCTGAGGTCCCCTAGCCAGCCAGACCTCCTTCACCACAACTCTGGCTGGTCTGCAGAGTGGTTAAGTATGATGCCCGATAGCACAGCTTGGATAAGGAAGGACCTGGCATTTCTCTCAGTGGTAGGTGGATGCCACTGGGGAGACCTGATCTGGTGGCCTGCTCCTGCCTTCGTGCCTTGTGACCCTGACAATTGGAGCCAGTTGGAGGTGCCATCACGGCAAAATTTCATGCTCTGGGGAGGCTAATTGGGGCTTTCTTGATGTCTTCATCCTTAACAGTCTTTGCTGGACTACATAGGTCTCACATTGAACTGTTCAGGCCCCATGACCAGAAGAGTTTCTAAGCAGGAGTTGAGAGGGGTATATGTTTAGACCCAATTCTGTGTGATGTGTAAGGTGGACTGGTCTCCCTCAAACAGGTGCCCACTTGACCACTGCCTGTCTCCAATTTAAGAGCCCTTACCTTAGGACCACATGTCCTAAGGTCACCTCCTATTAAGAAAGGCAAGAGCTGCTTCAGAGAAAAGTCCTCAGTGCAAACACAGGTTGGGCCCTAACCAAACCTGTATCCACAGGGTGGGGATCCTTACAGGCACTGACACAGTCGTTCCCATTCCTTGTTCCCCTTCCCCTTGGAGTTACATTCTTATTTTCAATTCCTAGTCTATGTATTTCTCTGGAGACAATACCAGTGCCTCAGTATCCCTTTAAGGCTTTTCCCTGGCAACCTGTGTCACCTCTGGATCCCAGTGAGGCTTCCAATACAATGTCCTGCAGGGTGGTCAAGCCTGCGCTTAGCTCTTCCTGCCTGTATTCATTGCCCAGTCTCATCTTCTTTTACTCAGAGACGCTGGCCCTGGGTCTCACCTACCCCTTGCCCCCTGGAAGGGGACCCTCCGAATCCCATTGGGGTCCTGGCTTCCTGGGCTGAGAGGGTCCAAGCTGCAGCCTCTGCAGATCAGTTGAGATGGTGGTGAAGGACGGCTGGCTTGGGGACCTCAGGAAATGTTGTGGGAGTCCTTTTGGCATAAGCGCTCTAACTCCAATGTGAGTGGAAGAAAGATGTCACTGGTGGACCAGGACAGCTCCTGAAAGGCCTTGGTTCAGGTTCAGTTTGATTTCTCATTTTATACTCTCCAAAACCACAAGGTGGCGTGGACAAGCAAATGGGATTCTACAAAAGCCTACGTGGCAGGAAGCAGGCTGTTAAGAGCACCAGCCCATTGTTTGGGCTTCTTTTCCAAGTCTTTCAGTTCCAGGAAGCAAACGATGCTATGCTTGCCAAGGAGGCAGTGCAGGCAGTGCTCTAAGTAGATCATGAAATAAATCAACAAAGCACTATCTAATAATTGCCCCTTTCTACCTTATTCTGTTTCAGAGAATGCACCGTCATAAATTCTTTAAAATCAGCGTGAAAAGAAGTCACGGCATACAACAGGGCTCACATGGGGGTTTATTGGAAGAGGAGAGAGAAGGGGCAGAGATGGGGGCAGAGAGGATGGCGGGGACCTGCCCCTGGGTACAAGAGTGGTGGGGGAGAGGGAGGGAGAGGAAGGGAGAGAGAGGGAAAGAGAGGAAGACACACAGACACACACACACACACAGACACACACACACACACACACACACACACACACACACACACACACGGTCGGCAAAGTCTGCCTTTTATAAGGAAACTTAGTGAATGTGTACAGGAAGTGCTCTTAGTGGCTGCAGCTGAGGACGTAGCCTGTCAGGACCCCAAGGGCAGGCCAGCAAGATGCCTGAATACTAACATGCGCTTCAGTACAGGTGTGTAGAGTACACTTACACCCGCCTCTCGTCATACTAATCAACAAAGATTCATGAAAAGAGAGTTAAGAATGAAGTACAAGATCTGCAACTGCGGAGTGACCAGTCTTGCTCAATGAAAGCAAGATGCAGCCTGAGCAAAGATTTTGGGAATGTGACCCCAAATGTGAGGCAACAGAACTCCAAATTGACAACCAGGATCAAGTCAGACTGTGAAGCTTCTATACAGCAAAGGGGAAACCAGCTAAGAAGAACGGGAGAAAGCATTTGTAGGCCACTTATCCCATGAAGGGTTGAAGCTCAGGGAAAGAGAACTCTAGCTACTCACTGGAGAACACCAGATCATCCAGCTAAGAACTAATGATCTGGCTAGTAAGCGCTCAGAAAGGCTATGCAAACACGAAAACCTATGTGAAAGTCCCTGACCACAATCCCCACTAATCCAGAAGGAAATGCAAATCAAAAACTCCAGGGGATGTAGGTAACAGGACTGTTATCAAAACACAGGAAGAAGCAGGTGCTGGGGGCTTGCAGAGAAAAGGAGGAGGGCTCTTTCTTATTGATGGGGAGAATACCACTTAGTACTGCCATTATGGAGAATATACAGCGCTTAAAAAGCAAACCGAAAGAACCATTAGTAGGCCTCACGGTGTAAGGAGCCCCACAGCTGTCTGTTGGTGAGTGGACAGAGGCAAGACAGCTCTCCTGATCTTTCTCGGTCGATGTGAGTAGAGTTTCTTTTCTCTGTTCTGTTTCTTCCAGCATTCCGGTGTTTTTCTTGAATTTGTGCAGACAGAACATGGACGGGTCACCTTTAGATGAGATCTTGTTAGTTGAGGTTTGTTATGATCGCAAACTTTCAAACTGTCACCTCCTCCAAATTCTGTCTTGTTTTGGTTTTTTGAGACAGGGTTTCTCTGTGTGGTCCTGCAATGTCCTGAACCTCACTCTGTAGAGCAGGCTGACTTCGAACTCAGAGATCTGCCTGCCTCTGCCTCTGTGTCCTGGGTGGGACTCAGATCATTTATTTTTAAGGTGTTTGTTTGCTTGAGACAGGATCTCACAATGTAGCACAGGCTGGCTTAGAACTCACTCTGTAGTTCAGATTGGCTTCACACTTGTGGCAATCCTGTTGCCTCAGACTCCCAGCTCCTAGGACTCCAGGTGTGTGCCACCTCACCCTGCAAGGTAACCATTCCTGTGCCATATTTACCATTCTACTTTGCATTTTGTTTCCTGTCTGTCTCTTGTCCCTCAACTTCTCCTTCTGTACCTTGCTGTGGGTGACTTGAACATCCTTAGGAATCCTTCTTCCTTTGCTATCTCTGTTTGACTTTGTTGTTGCAACAGGAACTTGGTGTACTAGAGAGTTCCCTCTTGGCAGGAGCAGAAAATGTTGGAGTATTATCCTTTTATTGTGACAAAATAAACATAGCATAAAACTTATCACCTATCCATCATACATTCCAAGTGTATAAGTGTATTTGCAAGACTGGTTAACCACTCTCAATATCTCACCTGGAAATTCTTTGTTATTTCAAATAGAAATGAGGCCTACAACAAACAATAACCTCACATGATTGCTTCTCCCAGGGTATAATCTCTCCTCTGCATTCTGTCCCTGGGAGCTTGTTTGTTGTAATTGCTTACTCACAGCGGAAGAAACATACAATGTGGCCTTTTGTGTTAAACTTATTCCACCGAGCACAGTTGTCTTCAGTTTCTCCTCTGCTGGAAAGTATGACAGAATTTTGTTCTTCCTTCTTCTTCTTCCTCTTCTTCTTCCTCTTCTTCTTCCTCTTCTTCTTCCTCTTCTTCTTCCTCTTCTTCTTTTTCTTCTTCTTCTTCTTCTTCTTCTTCTCCTTCTTTTTCTTCTTCTTCTTCTTCTATATTCTTTTTATAAATATATTTTTATATTCTTTTTTTATATTCTTTTTATAAATATGTACAAACCATGTGGTGATCATCCATTTTTGTATTGATGGAAAATTGGACCTTTTCTACCTTCTGGCTATTGTAGATTGTGAACACAGATGTGCAAATCTCCATTTGAGTCTTTCTTTGAGTCCTTTTGGATATTATCTATGTATCTATGTATCTATGTATCTATCATTTACTTACCTATTAATCTTCTCTCTGATATTTATCTATATTCTATCCATTGGTCACCTATCATATATCCAGCATCAACCTATTATTGCAATCTATATTGTATTTCTCTATAATTTACATCTATAATTTATTTATCTATCACCTCTTTCTAATGTATCTATTATCATTATTACCCACAATCTATCATTATAATCTATCATCTATCTATTGATCTATCCAGGATTGAAAATTCTGGTCATCTTTATCAAATGTTTAAAGCACAAGAACTTTCTCAGTAAGAGACCGATTTTCCCAGAAGTCTGAGCAGACAGGAGGGGCCAGGCTCCACAATGATCTGAATTAGAACACCACTGCGGACCTCCTCAGACCCCCGGTTCTGTCCGTCTTCAGCTCTTAAGCCACCCAGTGGTGGGTCTAAGGGTGGTGGCGTTGGGATCGTCGGCACCTAGTCTTTCTCTGCGTAGAGTAATCTGTGTGGGAGTCAAGTTCAGAGACAAAAGGAAGCAAAGGATTTCTAGGAATCTTTTTCTAGGCTGTGGTGTTGTGAAGTTTCATTGGGATTTTTGGAATGGAAATTGTAAAGAATTCAAATTTATTTACAGAGAAACCTGATTTCTGTGACTAGATTTGTCACTGGAGAGCTGTAAACAGCCTTTCTCTTCTGGAGTATCTGTGTCTACACACAGCATCTTCACGATGTGCTGCATTGTTGATGAACTAAATGCTCTTTCCCCATAGGTGGGGCACTGGCTCAAGACAATTTAGCTCAGTGCCATTTATTGCCTTTCATCTCATCCTTCTTTTGACGACAGGTGGTAGCTACAGTTACGAGAATGAGGTACACTGCATAGAGGCCGTTGACAATCCCACGGATGTTATATAAGGTGTTCGTGTACTATTTGAGATTATTTTCTTTTGGCTTACTGCCTTTACAAATAGCAAAATTGTAAATGTGTTCCCCTTACACGCTAATCTTATTTTTGGTAGTGCTAGTCTAGGTCAGCTTAATTATTGGAGGAAAGCCCCAGAGTAAGGGCCTCCCAGAGAGCATCCTTGAGCCCACTCCCGTCTGAGGGATAACTATTAAACACTGTTATAGACTGCTTCTTGTTTTGTTTGTTTGTTTGCTTTGTCATCCTCATCCCCCATTTTGTTGGGCGTTTTATTATAAAGAAAACTTTTTTAAAAAATTAAAACTGTAATATCAGATAAAAATTGGAACTCAAGACTGTGTTTGGGATCAAATCTATTTTCATAATTGGCAAGTTTGTAAGGAACAACTAAGAAATGGGAGACAGGCAAAAATCTAAAACCCCAGAATGCTTAAATGTGCTGTAAAACAACTGTAGATATTCACTGGGTTTTTCCGAATAATAGCCTTCCTTCCTTTTCTGTCTACTGTGACTTTTCAGTTAAAAATTTGTTTTTAAAAGTATTTGTTACAATTCTATCTAGAAAAAAAAATGACTCAATTTCTTGGCCTCAGCTTTCCGTATTGTATAAAGCCGGAAGGGAGAGGGCACAGGATGTGTGGCCCAGTGAACCTGATTAGCATGCTGCTCTAGATGGCTGCACTTCACAATACTTTGTGGAGTGGTTTTCATGAGACAGCATCTCCTTCTGTGGTTCAGGCTGTCCGGAACTCACTATGGATCCTAGGCTGATCCCAAACTCACAACGATCTCCTCGTCTCAGCCTCTCAAGTACTGGGATTACAGGTGTAGGCCATGATGCCCAGTAATTGTTTTTTGTTGTTGGTTTTGTTTTGTTTTAAGTTTCATTTTGTCAGTGGTCGAGGCATGAGCAGTTCTTTGCCCAAAGGTCAGTTTTACCAAGAAGAAAACAAGCTCCAAGTGGAGTGTCTTTGGTGCGAAACATTTTCTTGTGAATAGATTGGTGCTGCCAGGAGCAATCGTGTCTCACTTCAGCAGAACCCTAAGTTATTTAAATGCCATGTTCTACAGTTCTTTGAAATGGTTGAAGATTACCTATCTATATGGAATACAATCTCTATATATCTAAAGAACCTGATTAGTCAAACTCTAAGTATAACAAACATGGGTGACTATTGACCTATAATTCTTAATACCTTTAAAATTCTTTAAAAGCTTAAAGACTAAGACTTCATATCAAATTATTAAATAATCTTTAAACAACTGTGCAGCAAATGAGGACAATGGCCTCAAAATATAAACATGTATAAGTATCTTGATCAGAGGTAGAAATGTATAGTGTAATATGATAAATACATTCTAAAATTGTATCATTATACAAAATATCTTAAGCAAAGGAAGAAACATGCATGCATATAATATGACAAAATAACTTTGCCTAGGTGTACACATATTGTAAACAGAAATAGGAGCATATTCAATATAACAAATATAATTTGAATTTATATCAATATGCAAGAATCTATACAATGTAAATTGTCTATAAAAATAGCTCACAAGTATTCATTCTATTACTCAGTATTATTAGTAGTATGAGTAAGCTCACACAAATCTATTATCCCATCCAATTCCTTTTTTTTTAATCAAAAAAGATCCCCGAGTCTACATAATTTCCACCCTAACCTCCAGCCCTATACCACTTTAATCAACTCCCCTAATTGATGTTCCTAACCCTGAGGGCAAAGTTTGTTGGGAGAGGGGACATTGTCTTCGAGAATTACTTCCAGCAGTTATGGGGGCAATGTTCTTTCTATGGGATCCTGGAAGACTAAAATGATGGTGAAGTTTCAAAATTACTGTCTGATATAACTGCAAATAATCTCTGAGTACTCGGTAGGGTTTTTCTGAGGTTCCTATTTGAAGTTCTGACTAGAATGTTGTAGGAAGGTGCACTATTTAAGCTAACTAATTTGGAATCATCTTGAGCAGCTGGTACACAAAACCATTCTTAAATTAGCTCTATTAGCATCATGAAGTCATATGAACCCAGTGGAATTGTGGCACTGAGGGAGAGAGAGAGAGGGAGGGAGGGAGAGAGAAAAGCTCATTCCATGGGGAGATACAGAGAAACATAGACAGAGAAACATAGAGCATTAACAACAAACTGACTTGGGGAATTAATGAGCTTAATGGGCATACGTGAGAGGTTCCATCCACTCGGAGTGAATGTTCCATCCACTTGGTAGGTAGAGGCAGCTGGATCTCTGTGAGTTCTAGTCCAACCTGGCCAAGACAACACAAAGAGATCCTGCTTCAAAAAAGGAAAGAAAACGACAAATAGTCTTGTAAGTGTCACCCTCCACACACACCTATTTACTCAACTGCCACAGGGTGGGGAGTCGCAATGCCAGACAAAGGAACAACTGATAGCCCAGGCAGCTGTGCTGGGGTGGCAGTTTAATCTATTCTTTGAAATAATAGTTTAAAATGTATAAATTGTTTACTTTTGAAAATTTCCACTCATGCTCCTTCCAGACTGCAATTGACGAGAATTGTGGAAGACAGGCCTGTGAGCAGGAAAGCTGGGGTATCAATCCATGCCTCAAAGACCCACCTCAGCTAGGGCTTCTTTTTTTTTTTTTTTGAAAGTAATTTTATTAAATTATAAAAGTTTCCATTTACGCCCCTCTTCCCAACACCCTCCCACTCCCCCCCCTCCCTCTCCTCCTCCCTCTTTGTCCCTAAGGGCAGTCAGGGTTTCCAGCCCTGTAGAAAGTTCAAGTTCGTCCCCCCTCCCTCCAGGTCCAGGAAGGTGAGTATTCAAACAGACTGGATCCCAAAAATCCAGTATATGCAGAGGAAACTAGTCCCAGTGTCATTGTCCATGGCTTCTCAGAAAGACTCCGGGCCAGCCACATTCAGAGAATCCGGTCACATTCAGAGAATCTGGTTGGATCACGTGCTCGTTCAGTCGCAGTCCAACTGTCCTTGGTGAACTCTCATTAGATCAGTCCCCTTGTATCAGTGGGTGATAGCATCCCTCGCAGACCTTCGTCATTTTCTTCGTCCTTCTGCTCCTCATTTGGACCTTGGGGGGCTCAGTCCGGTGCTCCAATGTGGGTCTCCGTCTGTATCGCCATCCATCGCCAGATGAAGGATCTATGGTGATAAGCAAAATATTCATCAGTATGGTTATGGGCCAAGGCCGGTTCAGGCACCCTCTCCTCTGTCCAGAGAACAATCTGGGGATCTCTCCTTGGACCTGAGATCCCATATATAATCAAGTTTCCTATAAACCCTAAAATGACTCCCTTAGTTGAAATATATTCTTCCCTGATCCCATATTCATCCTTCCTCCCTTCCCCCCATCCCGGTCAACCGAGCTTTCTCCATTCCTCCCCTACTCCCTTCTCTCTAACCCTCTCCCCTTCCAACAACCCTCCCCCCCCCCATGCACCCAAGGTTACCTGGGACTCTTGACTATTTCCTACCTCCTGGCGGATAGCTAAACAATCTTCATCAGGTTCGTCTTCTTATTTAGCTTCTCTAGGATCACGAATAATAGGCTCAAAGACCTTTAAATTATGGTTAGAATCCACTTATGAGTGAATACATACCGTGTTCCTCTTTTTGGGTCTGGCTTACCTCACTCAGTAAAGCGTTTTCTATGTCCATCCATTTGCATGCAAAATTCAAGATGTCATTATTTTTTACCGCTGAGTAAAACTCAAATGTGTATATGTTCCACACCTTTTTTAACCATTCTTCTATTGAGGGGCACCTAGGCTGTTTCCAGGTTCTGGCTATTACAAATAGTGCTGCTATGAACATAGTTGAACAAATGCTTTTGTAGTATGCTAGGGAATCTCTAGGGTATATTCCCAAGAGTGGAATTGCTGGGTCCTGAGGGAGGTTGACTCCCAGTTTCCTGAGAAACCGCCACACTGATTTCCACAGTGGCTGCACAAGTCTGCATTCCCACCAACAATGGATGAGTGTTCCCCTCACCCCACATCCTCTCCAGCATAGGCTATCATTGGTGTTCTTGACTTTAGCCACTCTGACAGGTGTAAGATGGTATCTCAAAGTGGTTTTGATTTGCATTTCCCTGATCGCTAAGGAGGTTGAGCATGACCTTAAGTGTCTTCTGGCCATTCGAAGTTCATCTGTTGTGAATTCTCTGTTCAGTTCAGTACCCCATTTTTTAATTGGGTTAATTAGAGTTTTAGTGCCTAGTTTCTTGAGTTCTTTGTATATTTTGGAGATCAGACCTTTGTCTGATGAGGGGTTGGTGAAGATCTTCTCCCAGTCAGAAGGCAGCCTTTTTGTCTTACTGACAGTTTCCTTTGCTTTACAGAAGCTTCTCAGTTTCAGTAGATCCCATTTATTCATTGTTTCTCTTATTGTCTGTGCTGCTGGGGTCCTACTTAGGAAGAGGCCTCCTGTGCCTATATCTTGTAGACTACTTCCCACTTTCTCTTCTATCAGGTTCAAAGTGGATGGATTAATGTTGATGTCTTTAATCCATTTGGACCTGAGTTTTGTGCATGGTGATAGGTATGGATCTACTTTCATCCTTCTACAGGTTGAGATCCAATTATGCCAGCACCATTTGTTAAAGATGCTTTCCTTCTTCCATTGTATACCTTTAGCTCCCTTGTCAAAAATTAGGTGCTCATAGGTTTGTGGGTTAATATCCGGGTCTTCTATTCGATTCCAAAGGTCGATTTCTCTGTTCTTATGCCAATACCAAACTGTTTTCAATACTGTAGCTCTGTAATAGAGTTTGAAGTCAGGGATGGTAATGCCTCCTGAAGTTCCTTTATTGTATAAGATTGTTTTTGCTATCCTGGGTTTTTTGTTTTTCCAAATAAACTTGATTATTGTTTTCTCAAGGTCTGTGAAGAAGTTTGATGGGATTTTGATGGGGATTACATTGAATCTATAGATTGCTTTTGGTAGAATTGCCATTTTTGCTATGTTGATCCTCCCAATCCAAGAACAAGGGAGATCTTTCCATTTTCTGGTATCCTCCTCAATTTCTTTCTTCAAAGACTTAAAGTTCTTGTCAAATAGGTCTTTCACTTCCTTGGTTAGAGTAACCCCAAGATATTTTATGCTATTTGTGGCTATCGTGAAAGGTGATGTTTCTCTGATTTCCCTCTCTGCTTCTTTATCCTTTGTGTATAGGAGGGCCACTGATTTTTTGGAGTTGATCTTGTATCCTGCCACGTTACTAAAGGTGTTTATCAGCTGTAGGAGTTCTTTGGTAGAGTTTTGGGGGTCACTTATGTACACTATCATATCGTCAGCAAATAACGAAAGTTTAACTTCATCCTTTCCAATTCGAATCCCCTTGATCTCCTTATGTTGTCTTATTGCTATTGCTAGAACTTCAAGCACTATATTGAAGAGGTATGGAGAGAGTGGACAGCCTTGTCGCGTTCCTGATTTTAGTGGAAAGGCTTTGAGTTTCTCTCCATTCAATTTGATGTTAGCTGTCGGCTTGCTGTATATTGCTTTTATTATATTTAGGTATGATCCTTGTATCCCCAGTCTCTCCAACACCTTTATCATAAATGGGTGTTGAGTTTTGTCAAATGCTTTTTCAGCATCCAATGAAATGATCATATGGTTTTTTTCTTTCAGTTTATTTATATGATGGATTACATTGATAGATTTGCGTATGTTGAACCATCCCTGCATCTCTGGGATGAAGCCTACTTGATCATAAAGGATAATTTTTCTAATGTGTTCCTGGATTCGGTTTGCCAGGATTTTATTGAGAATTTTCGCGTCAATGTTCATAAGTGAGATTGGCCTGTAATTCTCTTCTTGGTTGTGTCTTTATGTGGTTTTGGTATTAAGGTAACTGTAGCTTCATAGAAGGAGTTTGGCAAGGACTCTTCTGTTTCTATATTATGGAATACATTAAGGAGTATAGGAATTAGCTCTTCCTGGACGTTCTGTTAGAATTCTGCATTGAAACCATCTGGTCCTGGGCTTTTTTTGGCAGGGAGATTTCTGATAACAGCTTCTAATTCTTCGCGACTAACAGGTCTATTTAGATTGTTCACCTGTTCTTGGTTCAACTTTGGTATATGGTACTTATCTAAAAAAATGTCCATTTCTTTTACATTTTCCAACTTTGTGGCATATAAACTTTCGTAGTAAGATCTAATGATTCTCTGAATTTCCTCTGTGTCTGTGGTTATGTCCCCCTTTTCATTTCTGATCCTATTAATTTGCATGTGCTCTCTCTGCCGTTTGATTAGTTTGGATAGGGGTTTGTCAATCTTGTTGATTTTCTCCAAGAACCAGCTTTTTGATTCATTGATTCTTTGGATTGTTTTCTCTGTTTCTATTTTGTTGATTTCAGCCCTCAGTTTGATTATTTCCAGTCTTCTACTCCTCCTGGGTGAATCAGCTTCTTTTTTTTCTAGAGCTTTCAAGTGTGCTGTTAGGTCTCCAATGTGTGCTTTCTCCGTTTTCTTTATTTGGGCACCTATTGCTATGAACTTTCCTCTTAGCACTGCTTTCATAGTGTCCCATGGGTTTGAGTATGTTGTGTCTTTGTTTTCATTAAATTCAAGGAAGACTTTAATTTCTTTCTTAATTTCGTCCTTGACCCAGGGGTGATTTAGTAGTTGACTGTTCAACTTCCATGAGTTTGTTGACTTCCTGGGGGTAGCATTGTTGTTGAATTCTAATTTTAATCCATGGTGATCTGACAAGACACAGGTGGTTACTAATATTTTTTTGTATCTGTGGGAGTTTGCTTTGTTACCGAGTATGTGGTCAATCTTCGAGAAGGTTCCATGAACTGCAGAGAAGAAGGTATATTCTTTCCTATTTGGGTGGAGTGTTCTATAGATGTCTGTTAAGTCCATTTGATTCAATACTTCCAATAAATCTCTTAATTCTCTGTTTGGTTTCTGTCTGATTGACCTGTCCATTGGTGAGAGAGGAGTGTTGAAGTCTCCTACTATTAGTGTGTGTGGTTTGATGACTGCCTTGAGTTCTAGAAGAGTTTCTTTTACATATGTGGGTGCTTTTATATTAGGGGCATAGATATTCAGGATTGAGACTTCTTCCTGTTGAGTTGTTCCTGTTATGAGTATGAAATGTCCATCTCCATCTCTTCTGATTGATTTTAGTTTGAAGTCGATTTTGTTAGATATTAGAATGGCCACACCCGCTTGTTTCTTAGGTCCATTTGCTTGGAAAACCTTTTCCCAACCCTTTACTCTGAGTAGGTGTCTGTCTTTGTGGTTGAGGTGTGTTTCTTGTAAATAGCAGAATGTTGGATCCTGTTTTCGTATCCAATCTCTAAGTCTGTGCCTCTTTACAGGTGAATTGAGTCCATTGATATTAAGAGATACTAATGACCATTGGTTGTTGACTCCAGTCATTTTTTTGGGGGGAAATAGAGTGTATGTGTTTTCCTTCTTTGAATTGTGCTAGTGAAGGGTCGCTAGATGTCTGAATTATTGTAGTCAGTGTTGGCAATGTTGGATTCCTTGGGATGTAATTTTCCTTCTAGTATTCTCTGTAAGGCTGGATTAGTAGTTACATATTGTTTAAATTTGTTTTTATCCTGGAATATTTTGTTTTCTCCATTGATAGTGAATGAAAGCTTGGCTGGGTAAAGTAGTCTGGGCTTGCATCCATGGTCCCTTAATTTCTGCAGTACCTCTATCCAGGACCTTCTGGCTTTCATGGTTTCTATAGAGAAGTCTGGTGTAAGTCTGATAGGTTTACCTTTATAGGTTACTTGACCTTTTTCCTTTGCAGCTCTTAATATCCTTTCTTTAATCTGACTGCTTTGTGTTTTGATTATTATAAGGCGAGGGGATGTTTTTTTCTGATCCAGTCTATTCGGAGTTCTGTATGCTTCTTGCACCTTCATAGGAATATCCCTCTTTAGGATGGGAAAGTTTTCTTCTATAATTTTGTTGAATATATCTTCTGGACCTTTGATCTGCAATTCTTCTCCTTCTTCTACTCCTATTATTCTTAGATTTGGTTTTTTTTTATTATGTCCCATATTTCCTGAATGTTTTGTGATGAGAATTTGTTGGATTTGCTGTTTTCTTTGGTCAGGGCGTTTATTTTCTCTATGGTGTCTTCATAATCTGAGATTCGTTCTTCTATCTCTTGTATTCTATTGGTTAAGCTTGATTCTGTAGTCTCCGTTCGTTTACCTAGATTTTCCATATCCAGCCGGCCCTCGGTTTGTGTTTTCTTCACTGCCTCCATTTCAGTTTTCAATTCTTGAACTGATTCCATTACCTGTTTGATTGCTTTTTCTTGGTTTCCCAGGGTATCATTTACGAATTTACTCATTTCTTCAAACTTTTTGTTATATTTGTCTTCCATTTCTTTACTCATTTCTTCCATCTTTTTGTTATATTTCTCTTCTATTTCTTTAAGTGAGTTATTCATACCCTGTTTAAGAGACTCTATTGCTTTCATAATGACACTGTTTTCCACTTCTTCCGGAATAGCGCGTTCAAGTCCTTCTGTCGTAAGATCGCTGGGATCTGGCGTTTTCATGTTGTTTTTCAGATTGTTGGAGGAATTCTTGCCTTGGCGCCTGCCCATCTCTTCCTTCAGATGCTCTCCAATGGCTCTTCCCTCCGCTGGGTCTTCTTCTACTGGATTAGTGTCCCTTGCTTTCCAGGAATCACTTTGCCTGCTGTCTTAGCTAGCTGCAGGCAGGCTATTAGAACAAAGGGACTTCCTTCCCTTTGCACTCACCACCTGTCCTGACCCGCGGTGCCCACCCCGGCTGAGATGGAGGAATTTAAGCCCCAAAGAAGGGAGAGAGGAGGGAGGGGTTGGAGGCCGAAAGCTGGGATGGCGTAGCAGGAGAGAGGGATTAGCTGGGGGAAGCTGCCCCTTTGGAGTAGCCAGGGAGATAAGGATGGCGGGAATATTGTGTGTTCCCTAACCGGTCAACACACTTACCACTCCACAGGATCAGAGCCCCTCGCTGGTCAGAAGACTCCCTGCCTGCGGTCTTAGCTTGCTGCAGGCCGGCTATCAGAACAAAGGGACTCCCGTCCCTTTGCACTCACCGCCTGCCCCGGCCCGCGGTGCCCACCCAGGCTGAGATGGAGGAATTTAAGCCCCAAAGAAGGGAGAGAGGAGGGGAGGGGTTGGAGGCCGAAAGCTGGGATGGCGTAGCAGGAGAGAGGGATTAGCTGGGGGAAGCTGCCCCTTTGGAGTAGCCAGGGAGATAAGGATGGCGGGAATATTGTGTGTTCCCTAACCGGTCAACACACTTACCACTCCACAGGATCAGAGCCCCTCGCTGGTCAGCTCAGCTAGGGCTTCTTGAATTGATTTTTGTTTCTTATATATTTTGAGATAGGGTGTCATATAGTCCAGGCTATCTTCTAACTCACTATGTAGCTGAGGATGACCTTTAACTTCTGATCCTCCTACCTCTATCTTGTGGGAATTGACTAACTTACTGAAGCATTTACATCATATTAGAAAGTTTCATCTACACGGGCAAAGGAATTATTCCTGGGCTATGGAAACAAACTAGTTAATACTTCTAAGAAAAGTATGTCCCCGGTGGCACACATCTTTAATTCCAGCACTTGGGAGGCAGGAACTGGTGAATCTCTATGAGTTTGAGGCAAGCCTGCCTAGTCTACAGAGTGTAATTGGTTGTTTTTAGCTCTTTGATTCTTTTGGGGGCCAGTCACCCAGCTCCCAAATAAATACACAGAGGGTTATTCTTATAAATGCCCTGCCTTAGCTTGGTTTGTATCTACCCAGCTTTTCTTAAATTATCCTGTCTACATTTTGTCTCTAGACTTTTATCTTTATCTTATATACCTTTCTTTATTTCTTGCTCTGTGACCGACTGTGTAGCTGGGGCTGGCCCCTGTTCTTCTCCGTCTTTCTTCTCTCTCCTAGATCTTCTCCCAGATTTCTCCTGTTTATTCTTTCTGCCTGCCAGCCCCACCTATCTTTTCTCCTGCCTTGCTACTGGCTGTCCAGTTCTTTATTAGACCAATCAGGTGTTTTAACAGACAAAGTTAGACAGCTTCACGGAATTAAACAAATATAACATAAAAGAATGCAATACATCTTTGCATTGTTAAACAAATATTCCACAGCATAAACAAATGGAATGCATTTCAACTAATATTCTACAACAACAGAGTGAATTCTAGACTAGCTAAAGCTACATAGTAAGACCGTTTCAAAAAAAGAAAGAAAAGAAAATGGCTATCCATCTGCTTGTTCACTATTTTTAAAAAGTTTTTATTGTTTTTCTGTGAATTTCACATCATGCACCCCAATCCCACTCATTTCCCTGTCCCTCCATATCCTCCCTTCACCCTTCAACCTCCTGCCCCAAACAAAACAAAACAAAACAAAATTTTAATTAAAAAAAACTTTCAGGGGAAGCTGTGATTTGTCACAGTGTGTCACACAGTATATCTTTTTGTCCAAACAGTTTTACTTGCCAATATTCATTGCAATAAGTCATTGGTCTGGGTTAAGGTCTCTGACTTCTGCTATAGTCTCAGTACTGAACCCTCCATGGGGATATCCTGTTGTTGCCCTGTGTTGTGGAGATCCTGTAGCTTTGCTCTGCAGGACTGCCCCTTCACACGCTCTGCAGGACCGCCTCCTTCACACACTCCAGCAGTTCTTAGATGGGGTAGAGGTTAGGGTGAATCAACTCAAAGCCCTGGATCTGGGCCTGGGTAGTAGCTGCATTGGTCAGTCATCTGCTCTTCTGCACCCCTGCCACTAGGATCAGCTCTCCCACTTTGCCCAGATGGGGGTGGGGCGGATTGGGGGGACCGCTTATCCTGCCTGTGGCATTCGGAAGAGATGGAGCCAGCTCTCTGGAACCCACACCACCAGGGTCAGCTCTCCTATGCTGCCAAGATGGGGCTGTTCACCATCTATTAAAGCTGGGTTTTGTCCTACGGTCAATCAAGGGCTTTCACTAGATATAAGTGATCAAAAGAAGAGAGTTCAGACTTCCAGACTCACAATTGAGCACAGTCCTACCATGAGGCTCCTTCCAGAACCCTGCTGAGGGAGTCCTCTAGGTGCTAGCAAGTTTGGGGGTCTGCAAACAGGTTAAGATCCCACAGAAAATGAGTGGAGGGCTAGGGAGACAGCTCAGTCGATAAAGCGTTTGCCCGTCCACAGGCATAACGACATGAGTTTAAGTCCTCGAACCCATGTGAAACTGCCAAGTGTGGAAGCTTATGATTGAAATTCCAGTACCGTGGAGGAGACAGGCCAGAGAGCCTCACCTACTTGGTGAGTTCCAAGAGTGGAGAAAGACCCTATCTCAAAAAATGAGGTAGACTTCCTCTGGCTTCTACACAGATGAGCAAACAGTCACATGTACCCACTCATGTACCTGAACATACCTCCGCCTCACAAATGGGTAGAAACAATAATCTTCATTAATTGCTGCAACAGCCTGTAACTCCCACATTAGCTGGCTAAAAGCAGGTTAGAGAACGTGGCTTCGGACAGTGATTCGAGCAGGGTCTGGAACTTTTCAACCTGGCTTCTGTTCGGAAACATACGTGTTCCAATGTGGTGACTCATTCTGTAGTCCTAGTATACAGAAGGCTGAGGCTAAACTATTGCCATGAATTAGAGGCTGGTCTAGACTAAATACTGAATTCTAGTCCAGCCTGGACTGCATAGCAAGACTTTGTCACCAACAAGCCAACAAGAGCTCCAGAACTGCTCCCTTTATTGACCCAGACAGGCAGAAGATGCATACAGAACAGTGACCCTGCCAAACTTCTGCACTTGACCTTGGGGGATGCCAGTGGTTAGTGCCATTATTCTTTTGTTCCCGGTGTGGAAACTTAGCAGAAAGGGGAACAAATGCTCTCTTTTAAGACTAATCAGGACCACTGAATCCTGCACCAGCCCATCTGGGCTGAAGTTCCAGTTTTGGAGTTTTCAGAAATATCCCTGGATTTTCCCAGCAATTTCTGCACACAGCCCCGCTCCCTTTTCTTGTGAGGGTTTCAATCTCTATAAACAAAGAGGACAAATAAGTCAAACAGGCTCACTATCAGGATAGAGCACCAAGGGAGGAATGCCTGCAGACTGTGAGATCCACGGACATACAGACAACATGAAAGGAAAACAAACAAAGAGAACCATGGAAACACTAAGGGAAAAAAGACATCTGGAGCCCCGAGGGAGGAGCAGCTCACCAGGAGGAGCCGAAGACCTGAGTGTGTACAAGAAGTCCAGGGAGGTAACGGGCTCTGGGGTCCCCACTGGAAGAGCATCATTGGCCTCCAGGTCAGAAGTCCAAATGGACCATGAAGTAGTTAGATCACCATGGTGAGGGGCATGAAGTCAGTGAGGGGAGGAGGGTGAAGGTTACTGAAGATATTTGGCAGAAGGGAGAGAGAAGGAAGGAAGGGAGAGGAAGGCACAAGAGAAGAGTAGCTGGGCTGAGGGGGGGGGGAGTTTCTGGACGTGTTAGAAATTTAGGGAGGAATGCTCTGGGGAGATGAGCTGCTCGGAGTCTCCATGGAGACAGCTGGAAGGACTGATTCAGCCATTAGGGCTGAGAGGAGGAGGAGGCTGTGGCTCTCCCCTTCTGAGCACAGCTGAAACCCTGTGTGTTCTGGACTAAAACGCCTTTAACCCATTTTCATTTTACCACTCTGAGCCACAGTGTGGGCGGGGACGTTCTCTCTGGGAATCCCCTGAGCAGCTCTCTAAGCCTGCAAACAAATCACAGGGCTCAAGGCAGTTCCTTTGTGTTAATGTGTCAGAGGCGAGTGGAGGGGACAGAGGGAAACTTTCAGGGCTCCCCTTCTCCTTCCCCTCATCTTTCTCTTCCTCCTCCTTCTCCTCTCTCCTCCTACTTCTTGACTTTTTTGTTTTTTGTTTTTTTAAGGCTAAGTATTTCTATGTCCTCTGGCTACCCTGGAACTCACCACGTAGCCTAGAGTGACCTTGACTTCAGTTTGTAGATCAGGCTGGCCCTCAGACTCCAACTCCTACCTCAGTCTCCCGAGTGCTGGGATTATAGCCATGTGCGATTATGCCCAACGTGTAGGATTTCTTGGCACTTTAAAAATGTTTTTGTCTGTTTTCAGCTTATAATATAGCTTCTCTTTGTGTCCTTTCAAAGCAATCATTAGGTCCACTAAATAGAAACTTGAGGTTTTCATCAGGTGAAGAAATGCTCTTCTATGATTTCCTGATCATTTGTTCTTCTGTTCTCTGGATACCCCATTGCAAGCCATGAATCGGGTAATTCTTCCTGTTTCTAGGCCCGATTTTGGCATCTTGTGCTACTCAAACCTCTGCTGACCTCTGGATTTGCTTTGATTCTCGTGATTTTGGCTAACAAATTTGTTTTGTCCTCTGCTTCTCTTTCTCATTGCACCTGCTTCATTTATGAAAACCCCCTTTGATGTTTTTCTGCGACCTAGCAGTTGCACATGAATCTACCGATATTTTAATTATCGTCTGGCGCCCCACGGCCCACAGTGCTGGCCTTGGAGGGCCTTGTGGAGCCGGCCGGTTCTACCACGGCTGCAATATGCAATACGTAGGTTTACACTAAGTCTCTATCATCCTCTTTACCAACAAAAACTCAGAAGCCAGATGTGGGGGTGAAAACCTGCTCGATCAGAGAAGCCAAGAAGCAAGCAGCCGACCTTGCATTTTGGCTGGAGGCCCAGCAAGAGACGTGTCTCTTCACTCATGCCAAAACCAAAAGACCCAGCGCAAGTCCCCGCCCCTTCCTTCCTTGCATCTTCTCTGGCCAATTCTGGTCAGTAAGTCACTAGCTTCGCCCCTGATTCAAGGTAAGCTTTATTTAACAGTCTTGGAGTGTCACAGTGTGATTAAATTCCCATTACACCCTTTCCTTGGAGATTTCAGGAAAAGGCTTAATTCTAAATTTCATCTGCCATCGTAATTTAATGCTTTTTATATTTATTTATTTTTCATGTTTATTTATTTATGTTATAATTTATCTGTTCTGTCTCTTTAAGAGACAAGCCACGCCCCCCCCAGGCAGGCAGGCAGATCTTCCTTCCTGCTTGCAGCCTGAGTCTCTTCCTTTTCTGTCTCCCTCTCAAAGAGGCAGTTTATCTCTTCCTTCTCTCTCTCTCTCTCTCTCTCTCTCTCTCTCTCTCTGTTTCTGTGCTCTTCTTCTACTTCCCCTTCCCTTCCATACTTCCATAACCCACTAAATAAATATCCAACCTCACTCTGCATGGCATGCCTCCTATCCATGTCTCTGTCTCTCAGCCGCCTTCGGAGACCTGCGGCATGATCTCGTGCACTGTCCCTGCCTGGGACTGGCTGCTCACGGGACCACTGCCCCCTTCCTGCCACCACATGGCCCACTGACTGTCACCGCTTGGAGACCTGCAGAATTTCTGCCACAGCGTTTCTGTACAGCATCTTATTTTTACCATTACAATAGGGTCTTATGTAGCCCAGGCTTACCTCGAAAGTCACTATGTAGCCCAGGCTGGTTTTGAACTCTTGACACACTCTGCCTCTACCTGTGAAATGCTCTAAGTTCAGTAGTACACCGTCATGCTCCCTAACTTTTGTTTTCTGGGTGGTGCTCTGGCTCCAGTTTTCTCTAGCTGGTGATCTCACCATCCCACCCCCTTTTTGCACCCCACCCTCACCCAGGCATGGTCCCATCCATGTTTGGTGGGACACTTCACTGAGGCTGAGGTGGGGAAGGTGAGGATTCCTAGTCCTTTAGACAGAATCCGCTTGTTCCCAGCAGGCCTCCGCCCTCACCCCCATCTCGGCTGTCGGAACTCCCTTTCCTCAACGTCCAGGTCTTCTTTGCTGTTTTGGTGGATAAGCTAAGTCACAAACCCTGTGCAGTCCTGTCCTCCAGTTTTAGAGGATTCAGATGGCTTCTGCCTCTAAAAACCAGTATTCTTAGCAGTGGAAAATAGGCGTCTCCAGTTTTTCCAGTATCCTTCATTAAACTGCTAGGGAACAGTTGTATAATGGGGGACCCGGCTTATTATTTCTGGCTGCTAATTCTCCCTACCTGCCTAGCCTTCCTCAGGAGAAACTAAGCTGCTCTTTCTTTTTCTTTTGTCTGTTTGCCTCTGGTTGGTTTATTTGAGGCCCAGACCTTCCTGCCCCCACCTCTCCAGTGCTGGCGCCGAGCTGACTGGTCGCCCTTGACCCTAAGCAGCTGCAGGCTGGTTTTGCTGAGGACAGACCGCCCACGGTCCTGCACAGCAGGACTTGGTTCCTGCAATGGCTTCCTGCTTCCTTTTTATTGCTTCTTCCTCTTCCTCCTCCTCCTTCTTCTTCTTTTCTGTTTTTGAGATAAAGCCTTGCTTTGTAGAGTTGGCCTGAATCACAGGATCCCCTACCTCAGCCTAAAAGAACAGGCATTACAGACGTGTTAACCCGCCCAGCTGCAGGTTTCTCTGTAAAAGTGAGACTCCAGCGGGGTGTGGTGTTGCGCACCTGGAATCCCAGCCCTTGACCAGAACCTAGTCTCTCTTTGTGTGCGGAGGCAACAGGATTGTCACAATTTCAAGGCCAGTCTGGTGTACGTAGAGAATTCTAGTCCAGCCTGGTGTCCATGGAGTTCAAGGCTAGTCTGTTGAGCGTTTCTAGTCCAGCCTGGTATACATAGAGAGTTCTAGGCCAGCCAGGGGTACACATAGAGAGACCCTGTCTCAAAGAGACAGCTATCTATCTATCTATCTATCTATCTATCTATCTATCTATCTATCTATCTATCCATCATCTATCTATCTATCTATCTATCTATCTATCTATCTATCTATCTATCTATCATCTATCTATCTAATGAATATAAAACTTCCAGCAATAAAATATGGACTCCCGAGTGCACTACTCTAACACAGAGTCCTAGCACTTCTCTCAGACTCTCAAATGCCCGAGCCAGGGCTGTGTAACAGGCTTAGCTCCCACTCTCGCCTTTGCCCCCCTGATCTGGATCCACTTTTGTGAAGCATTCGGTTTTCATCCCTCATCCCACATTTCTCAATCCTTAGCTCTCATTTCTCATCCCTCACAGTTGACCCTTCACTTTTCGTACCTTATCAGTCCTCCCCCATATCTTGTCCCTCACCTTCATTCCTTGTACTCCATCCCCCATTCCTCTAGGTGGAAGCTCACTGGGAGTGTCCTTGTTATGGCCTTAGTGCTGATAAACCAATCCCCAAATTCAGCCAGTGTGCAGTTGGCCACTGTCCAGTGTTAGTTATGGTGTCAAAAACCAGAAGTTAACACTGAAATGCTGCAAAACAAAAATTTAGTTTTTTTTTCTTTTCTTCTTCTTTTTTTTTAATAGCTGGGTCAAACTTACAATCTCCTTGAGATTAGGACAATGAAGTGGCCTTGACCAAAGGGAAGGAGGTCTTTTATAACAAGATTATAAAAGTGGATTTTGCAGTTAGCAGGTTTTTGCTTGTTTGTTTTGTTTTTTAGAGACAGGATTTCTTTATGTGGCCTTGTCTGTCCTGACGCTAGCTCCGTAGACCAGGCTGGACTTTAACTCACAGAGATCCAGTAGTCCCTGTCTTCTGAGCACTGGAGTTGAAGGCATGCATAGTCAGTTATTTTTAAGACTATGAGAAAAACACATGTTGTGGGTTTATAGTCAGTCATAAGGGAAACAATTCATAATGCACAGGTCACAAGATCATAGAGAAAGAAGAAGTTTCAAAAACAAGCAGACCTGTAGTTTAACCTTCACCCTGGGGCAATGATTAAAGCAAATACCATAGAGAACGATAGAGAAATAAATCAGAATTTGACTAAAGGGAAAATGGAATCAGCTGTTCCTTAACATCAGGTGCTGAAAGCCAGGGGTACTGCAGCGGTAATCCTTTTTGGTTTTGTTGCTAGAGGTGGGAAATGGGTTGACAACACCTGTGAAAGCTTACTGTCCGTCTGCTGTTTGGTCAGAGATTCTACCCTTGGATACATTCCCAATATAAATGGTACTTCTGTCCACCAAATATTGTGTATAAAGAGGCTAATATCCAATAATAATGGTCAAAAGCAAGGAATAACCCCAAATATCTAACAGCAGATGAACAGAGAAACAACATGCTGTCTATTTCTAAAACACAGTGCTGCCCGACAGCGAAGAGAACAAATCATTGCTCTGCGTGGCAGTGTTGCCGAGCACCATCGTCACCGTGCGGGACGAGAAGACCAAAGAGCAGGGGGTGCAACTGAGCGATGAGAGCTGTGTCATTCAAGAGCAGGCATCATTGCCTGTAGTGCCAGGCTTTGAGGGGTCCTTCTCTGGATGGGAGCTGACTAGGAGGGACATATTGACTTCTAGAAATTCTCTGTAATCTAAAAAAAAAAAATATTTATTTTTAAAATTTATTGTGTAGATGTATAATACATGTCTCGGTGTGTATAAGTCACAGGTGGGCAAGTGACAGTGGAGGCAAGAAGAGGGCGTGGGAGTCACTGTAGCTGGAGTTACAGATGGTTGTGAGCCACCTGACCGAGGGGCTGAAATCCAAACTCAGGTCTTTTGCAGGAGCGGCAAGAACTCGAAACTGCTGCGCCCTTTCTCCAGACCCTGCTCCATCTTTGGATGTGGAAGGCAGCTGGATGTGCACCTCTATAAAAACAAAAACAAAAAAAAGGCAGAAACACACACACATGAGATTAGAGAAGCTTTTTATAAGGAATTTAAATGGTTTTTTAAAAATGCCCCGTGGGGCCTTTGACTCGCTCTCTCAACAGTCGGGCGTCTGAAGCTGGAGCAGTGTTGGAGTTTGAGGCCACTCTGGACTACAGAGTGAGACGCTGACTCAAGAAACTGAAATGGGTATAAAAATATCAAAATAGTCACATGACACTGACTAGAAAAGGGGAAGCAAGAATTTGAAAAACCTTGACTGAGAGAAGAAATGGAAATTTTAGAGCCAGACACTGCCTGGAAGAATTCTAAGGTTAAAGTTGTCTCTGCTTTTCATCCTGATGGATATTTCTGTAACTGGAGATGCCATTAAAACTGCCCTTTTATTTTTGCTGGAGCCTTGCTGTCAGGTTGTTTCATGGTAAATGCAGGAGCAACGCTGTGTTTCCAGGGCTACCGATCTAATTACGGGGCAATCTAATTAGAGAGCAAGACTCGTCATCGAACCACAAACTTACAGCCCAATCAGAAATGTATAATGTCATTAGAGAGGCATGATGCCCATTAATAAAATATTTAGAGACTCAATATTAGTCTTTTTTTTTAAAAAAAAAAAATGGAAGTTTGGAGGCTCCCAGGAGTTAGGAGAAAGACTACTTAGTAATGGAGCATTAGTTATTTCTTTGTTGCTGTTGTCCTGAGATAGGATCTCATTTTGTAGTCTAAGTTGCCTGATTATCCTTTTGCATCAGCCTCCTGAGTGCTAAAGGACTGACATGGTGCACTGTGGGTATAGAGGACGCCGTGCCATGGAGCATATGTAAGGTCAGAGGGTAACTTTGGGGAGCTGATTCTCACCATCCGCCTTGTCAAGACAGGATCGCTCATTGTTTCTGGTGTTTCACCTCCTGCTCCAGACTAAGGTGGCCCAAGAGATTCAGGGACACTTTCCTATCTTCACCTCCCAGCTCACAGGAGTAATGGACTATGGAATGAAACTTTTGATATGGGTTCTAGGATCTGGTCTCGGTTTGCCAGACTTGTGGAGCAAGTACTTTTACTCAATGACCCATCTCCCTGGCCATTGTTCTGTTTTGGTATTAATTAATTAGCTAATTTGTTTATTAAGACAAGGTTTTACTATGGCCTCTTGTTCAGGTTTTGGCCTTTCTTTCTTTTATTTCTTTCTTCCTTCCTTCCTTCCTTCCTTCCTTCCTTCCTTCCTTTCTTTCTTTCTTTCTTTCTTTCTTCCTTTCTTCCTTTCTTTCTTTCTTTCTTTCAACAATGTTTTACTCCATAGTCCAGGATGGCCTAGAACTCACTGTAGCCCAGCTGGCTTCAAGTGCATGGTAATTGTCCTACCTCAGCCTCCAAAGCACTGGAGTTACAGACACGAGCCACCATGCTGGGCCAGTTGATTTCAATGGGAGCAGCTGAGCTGAATTTTTAAAACTAAAATGGGAGACACGATACCAGATATTTCTTGGCACTATTACATTTCTTAAAATGACCATAAAATGGACACCTTTTCAAGAACTGAAACAAGGATATTTGTCAAATGGGGGAAGTAGACTGGAGGTGTCTCATAAGATCTCGGCTTGGGCTCTAAGCCTTTGGTACTAGCAAGATAGAAGTATACCAACAGAGCATCAAGTGGATCAGAAGGCACTGAGCCTAGAACTAAATTCTATGTCCAGATCCTTGCTTTGTATAAAGGAAATATTGACGTTTTTCCTGATACAATTGAAAGTGTTTACAGTAGACTGATTCACTTCCAGAGAAGTACAACATTGGGGGAAGGTAAAGTTCTCCTTAGGATTTTCTGTTAGACCACATTTTCGTATCTATGATACACCCACACACATACACGCATGTATGCATAGACACACCCTTGCGTTGTCCTGGCAGAGAATTCAGTTTATCTAAACTTCCTAAACCCTTTGCTTGCGAGAGAGAGGTGGGGGGGGGCACTGTAGTTGGCAGAGACACAGAGATGAACAAAAGTCACAGCAGCTAGCTCAGCCTCCCTCCATGTCTCCAGAGGAACTTACGACTTCCCTCTTGTACTCTGGTAATTGTTTTTAGAAAGACTTCCCGGCCACAAGAAAATCAAATCAAATTTCTAATCAAGCAAATTAAAATTTCCAGGCTGCCTCGCTGCTGATTGTAAACATCATTTAAAAGAAAATCTGAACCTGGGCCTTTTGACGTTCCCTGACCAGTTGCTCTGATGCTGTGACCCTTTTCTACTCAGAAGGGAGTAAAGGTATGCTTTATATTTTATACTATTCGGTTAAGGATATCTATTCTATCTATATCTATATCTATTTCTATATCTATCTAATAGGCAGTTGCTTATTGAGATGGGTTGTCATGTAGCCTGAGCTGGCCTCAAACCCCCTATGTAGCCAAGGATTACCTTGACCTGATCCCCCTGCCGCTATTTCCCGAGTTCTGGACTTACAGGTACACATTACCACAGCAAGCTTAAGGGTTTACCGTTTTAGTAGTTTGTCTGTGACTAGGGAGGAGAACTGAGAGTTCTTGGTGGCAGAGTTGATGATACGAAAATTATCTTTAGAGATACAGCAGCGTCTACCTCAGGAACAGCAGGTAAGCAACTAACCGAGGTACTTACTCTAGGAGCTTGCCTCGCGTCTCCACCTTGCTTGCTCTTGCCACTCTGGCTTCCAGAGCCTGCTCTCTGCAATCCACATGCTCTCCACGGTCCACTGTCAGCAGCCACTCTCTGGCACATCTATTACTTTCAGTCAGCCGCCGTCTGATCTTCCTGGCTCCAGACAGCTCCTTCTGCGGCTGTGTAAATATTTTGTGCATTGCGCAGGAGTGTCACAGCCAAGAGAGATACTGACCTACAAGGGTTCCAGGGCTTAGAGAACTCAGGGTCTGGACCTGAGGGTGTTCTGGTCTAGGAGGTAAATTGAATTCAAGGATTCAAAGAGGATAGAAGGATCGAGGGTTCCTGGCCAGCTTTGGCTATTGTGTGGGACTCCTGTTCTCTAAA
Source organism: Myodes glareolus (assembly GCF_982192425.1). Classification (NCBI taxonomy): domain Eukaryota; kingdom Metazoa; phylum Chordata; class Mammalia; order Rodentia; family Cricetidae; genus Myodes; species Myodes glareolus. The sequence goes on from NC_142039.1 coordinate 41,984,820, forward strand.
CAAATGAACAACAGAGTGAATCAGTCTGAAAACACCTGCCGATAAAATGCTGAATAAGATTTAACAAGATAAGATTTGTCGGAAATGTACCACTTGCTTTCTATTTCTGTTGGGGAATATCAAACGCCATACAAATGATCCTTTAGACTACTCCCTAGCCAGCATTTGGGTACCTTCTGTTAAACCTTTGAATTTTAGAAAGTCAAATGTAACATTTTGTTGAGTTTTAGTTTTTCAAATAAGCGTGTAACTGTTGTGAAGATGCCCCGAGAAATGGCATTAGGTTTAAATTGAAGGTTCCTGGGAAGACTGTGTGGGAATCACCTCTGTGGACCATTAGGTGAAATGGTCACCAGTTCTTTCAAATAATGTTTATTAAAATTCTTTTGTGTGAACTCTCATTAGATGAGTCCCCTTGTATCAGTGGGTGATCGCACCCCTCGCGGTCCTGAGTTTTTTTTCATGTTCTTCCTCCTTCTGCCCCTCATTTGGACCATGGGGGGCTCAGTCCGGTGCTCCAGTGTGGGTCTCCGTCTGTATCGCCATCCATCGTCGGATGAAGGATCTATGGTGATAAGCAAAATCTTCATCAGTATGGTTATAGGCCAAGGCCAGTTCAGGCACCCTCTCCTCTGTCTAGAGAACAATCTGGGGATCTCTCCTTGGACCTGGGATCCCATTTATAATCAAGTCTCTTGTAAACCCTAAAATGACTCCCTTAGTTGAGATATATTCTTCCCTGATCCCATATCCATCCTTCCTCCTTCCCCCCATCTCAGTCCCCCGAGTTTTCCCCATTCCTCCCCTACTCCCTTCTCTCTAACCCTCTCCCCTTCCAACAACCCTCCCACCCACCAAGGCCAGTTGGACTGGGACTGAACGAGCATGTGATCCAACCAGATTTTCTGAATGTGGCCGAATTCTCTGAATGTGGCTGGCCCGGAGCCTTTCTGAAAAGTCACTGACAATGACACTGAGTCTTGTTTCCTCTGCATATACTGGATTTTTGGGATCCAGTCTGTTTGGATACTCACCTTCCTGGACCTGGAGGGAGGGGGGAGGAACTTGAACTTCCCACAGGGCTGGAAGCCCTGACTGCTCTTAGGGATGGAGAGGGAGGAGGAGGGGGAGGGGGGAGTGGGAGGGTGTTGGGAGGAGGGGTGGAAATGGAAACTTTCATAATTTAATAAACTTTGAAAAAAAATTCTTTTGTGTGTCAAGTTGGGGAGGTATCATGCAGACTCATGTATACTTATGGCTGTCAGTTTTCTAGGGTATGGAGAAATTAACAAGCATAGCTAAAAAGCAAAATGATGACTTTTGATATGTCTCCTCAAGGAAAAGGCCATGTTGTTGTGAGAGGGTCATACCTGTAGTGGGTTTCACCTTCTCTGCGAAATCTTTCTTGATGATCGTAGACTTGGGGCTAGGAGGTTAAGGAGCTAAATATGTGCAAAGGGATCAGAGACTATTCCAGGCACAGGGTTGTGCTTTGAGGAAATGGATGAAGACTAGATGTCATTGGGAGCAAGACTATAGATTAAGGGACAGGTACTGTAGGTCAGCAGGTGAAGGTGCTTGCTGTCTAGCTTGGTGACCTGAGTCTGAGACACATGGTAGAAGACAGACCTGATTGTTGAAAGTTGTCCTCTGACTTCCACATGTGCGTCATGGCACATTCCACATGTGTTTGCAAATATGCACACATACGTGCACATAAATAATACAATGAGAAATCAAATCAAATCAAATGGAGGAAGTGATCAGAATTTTCATGGAGACATCATGGTATATGTGCAACTGAAGTATGGACAATTGTTCAATGTGTCTAAGCCAAAATGTTTATCTAATTTGATATTATTATTTTTAGCTATAATTAGATATAATTATTATCTAATTAGATAATAAACTGAGTGGGAAAACCAAGTAAACCTATCTGCTCTGTACTGGTCTGTTTGTACACATTTCTTTCTCCTGACTTCAACACAGCATCTGTTGTGAAATATAGGTCTTAGGTTCTACTCTCAGACAATGCAAGCCAACAAATGTCTGTTTGTTTTTTGGGTTTTTTTTTGTTGTTGTTTTGTTTGTCTTTTTTTGGCTTTTTAAAGACAGGTATTCCTCTGTGCTGCCCTGACTGTCCTGGAACTCACTCTGTAGACCAGACTAGCCTCAAACTCAGAGATTCACCTGCCTCTCTCTCTTTAGTGCTAGGATTAAAGGTATGCATCACCACCACCTGGATAATAAGTGTCTTTATGGTTAGCTCTAAGACAGAAAGGTAGGGGAAGATGTGAGTACTATTTTGTAATTTATGGTTTGCTTGGGAAAATGGAACTCAGGTTTCTATGGCCTACCTGAAGAAGAGGAGTCAAAGGTCCAATAGCTAGTCTGTGGAGAAGGAAGTGGACAAAGAAGGATAGGTGGGGGAGATCAGAAGGAAAGATGCTGTGAAGCTTCTATATCTATCTATCTATCTATCTATCTATCTATCTATCTATCTATCTATCTATCATCTATTCAACCATGTATGTTTGTATGTGAGTATGTATCTATTTATCAATCTAACCATGTATTTATGTATGTATGTATCTGTCAATCTATCTATCTATCTATCTATCTTTATCATTATTATTCTATCCTATCCTATCCTATCCTATCCTATCCTATCCTATCCTATCCTATCCTATCCTATCCTATCCTATATGTGTCTGTTCATAAGGTGTGCAGGTATGTATACTCTCAAAGGCCAGTAGAGAGCATCAGGTATCTTCTTGTATGTTCTCAGGCTATTCCTTTGAGGCAGGGTCTCTCCTTGAATCCAGGGCTTCTGTCCTCTTGGCATGACTGGAAGTCAGCAAGTCCCAGCAACCATTCTGTCTCTGCCACACTCAGAGCTGAGGTTAACTGGCATATGCGGAAGGCTGTTTTGTTATATAGATTCTGGGATCTGAACTCCAGTTTGTATGATTGTGCAGTAAGCTCTGCTTAACCACTAAGCCATTTCTCCAGCCCCTACTCCTCATTCTTAAGAGGTAAGGGGAATGGAGATTAATCTTCCTAGACTATTTCTGAGTGGATGGACACTTTGCTGTCCTTCTTCTTAGACTAATATTCCCTTGCTGCTAAAGTGAGATAAATCTTAATATTACAATTGATTCCATAGTCTCAGTTCCTTTTGTAATTGTTTTAGCACAGTAGTTTAAAGCTCATCAAATTCCTGTTTTAAACAACTCAGAAAATATATACTTAATGTCCTGGGGAATTCAATTCTAAACATAGTTAGGCTGTCGACTTTTGTCAACCTGTACAGATCTTGTCTGCTGGGCCTGGGATCCGAGGACCTGAAAGAATGGGTCAGACTACAGGCTAATGCTTTAGACACCCTTACTTCAGTTTCAATGCATTTTTTTATACACGGATGTAACAAAGAAAGAGTTGATCCAAGAAAGTGTGTTTGAGTTCAAACACATTATCAGAAAAACATGCTAACAAAGGCCAGTAAACACATACTAAATATTAACAGAGCAGCCCTTTCCCAGAACTTTCTCAGGACAGATCAATTGCCTGGCACTTACTATAAATTCTTTCTGGGGAAGCACAGAAGCAAGGCAGAAGGCCAGATCCAGATTCAGGGTACATGGACCAGATAGGGTTCTATAGTTATGTTTTGACACCCAACCAGAAAAACATGTCTTCTAAACTGAAAGTAGATATTAGCTGCAGGAAGCATACAACCTTGTCTAAGAACAATGTGGGGAAACAAAATGCACCTGAGCTGTAAGATCTTCTGACTTTTTTCTTGAAGCGTCTGTCATCCGTCTCCAAGGCATTGTTCACCATGCATTATTCTTTTGACTGTGTTCCAACATAGGCAAACAGGCCAACTGAGAGAAGAAAGCAAAGGGGGAATTTATTTTTCCGTCTTCTGATATAATCTGATACAAATGTGATTGTAGGCTCTAACTACAAAGAACAGAATCAGCCAGAAGGTTAAAACCATGTAAACAGACCAACAGGCTGCTTATGATCTTACTCTTGTTTTCATGTGGGTTTTGGTCCCTGTTTATCAGGCTAGGTATTCTTAGATTCACTTGCATCTATTTAAAAAACTTAACAACATATTTTGGGATGCAAAGTAATGGGTTTCCTTCTGGCATTTTCATACTAATAGTTGGTTCTCACTTGCTTTCTTGAACATCACCCCCACCCTGGGGCCCACTTCTTCCTCCAGATGGTTACCCTCCTTTTTCCCAGAGTCCCTTTTCTGCTTTCAAATCATGTGTTTATTAGCAATCCTAAATTATGTTGTTCTTTCTATAGTCTAGGAAGTTAAGAGCAAAGCTGAACTTATGTCTCTCTCTCACTCCCTTGAGATCTCTTCTTCCCCTCTCATGATCCCCTTTCGACTTTAATGAAATGAGGGTGAGAGAAGAGAGAGAGAATGTCTTTTTGAGCTTTGTGTCCTCTTTATATGGTACGACAAATTCAGGAAACCATGCTTGGAGTGACTTCTTCCTACTAAATTCCCTGCAGGGGACTACAGGGTGACTTTTGGCAAGAATGTTTGCTGTCCCATTTTTTTTTTACCCTCTTCAACCACCCTTCTGTAAACCAGTCAAGAAAGGTTGGTATCAGAATCCACAGCAGCATTTGGCAGTCTTCTGTAGATACCAGGAACGCACTGAAACACAAAGCAGCTTCTCAGGGACCATCTAATTAGCATCCATTGTGGTCCTCCTTTAATTTGCTCATTCTTATAGTTATTCTTACCCATATTAGTAATTTTACATGAGAACAAGAATAAAATCTTGTTCTATCATATGCAAGTCATGAAGGTCTTTTCTTTCTCTAATTGAGTATGGTGTTGCAATCCTTTAATCCCAGCTGTTCAGGCAGCTGCACAAGGGGAATCACTACTTCCCGGAGAGCCTGGGCAACTTCCTGAGATCCTGTCTCTGCATTAAAAGTTAAAAAAAAAAAGGTTGCAGAGTACTTGCAAAGCATGCACAAAGCCCCAAGTTCAACATCTAGTTCCACAAAAAATAGTTTTAATCCCTCTATTTTATTTTTCTTAGCAAAAATGCTTTCTCTACCATTAACTGGCTTATTATTATCAAAATTGTGTTCAGTGTCTCAGGCTGGCCTTGAACTCACAAACCTCCTATTTCTGCCCCCTGAATGCTAGGATTATGGGTGTGTGCTGCCAGGCCTTTTAGAAAATAAATGTGTGTTGGTTAATTTTTTTTCCCTTTGGCCACTTGAAATAAGTCAAGATTATTTGGGAAGAGGGAATATAAATTGAGAAAATACCTCCATCGGATTGGTCTGTGTGCAGGGCTGTGGGGAATTTTCTTAATTGTGCCCATCCCACTGTGAGTGATGCCGCTCCTGGGCAGATGGTCCTGGGTTCTGTAAGAAAACAAGCCAAGCCAGCAAGCCATGAGGATCAAGCCAGTAAGCAGCCCCCTCCATGACTTCTGCTTTAGTGTTTATGCCCAGGTTCCTACTTTGAGTTCAGTTGGCTTCCCTGAATGATGGACTACAGTTGTAAGCTGAAAAAACTCCTTTACCTCCAATTTGCTCTTGGTCACTGTGTTTATCACAGCAACAGAAAGCAAACTAGTGACAGAGTAAGAGTTTGTCCTAAAGTAGAGTGATTAAAAACGATAGGACAGAGTATAACCTGACTTTCTTCAGGACTGTTTGTCCAACTTCCTCTGCATCTAGCTGCCTAATTTTCTGCCTCAGATTCAGAGTTCTTATCTCTGCTCAGAAGTCCCACCTATTCGCTCCTGCCTAGCTATTGACTGTTCAGCTTTTTATCAAACCAATCAGAAGGTGTTTTAGTCAGGTGAGGAAAAATAGACATCTTCACACAGTGTACAAAACAATTATCCTAACATCTACCCCTTTTCGTCCAATAAAAGGCTCTTCAACATCAATACACTATATACAAAAATTATCAGATAAGAATTACATCCACACTGTCCACTCTATTTGTATTTGGCAATGGAGAAAGTACTCTATTATCTATCCTATTTTGGTGACTCCAAAGTTCTGTACCTAAACCACATTTTATGTTAACTTTGTATTACCAACTTAAAAATATCTTTTTAGACCTAAAACATTCTTAATAAACAACTTAAGCTTTTTATGTCTCTCAACCTTTATAAACTTTACATATCTCTAAGTTTCTTTTCAGAGTTTGATAACAAGGAAAATTATAAAACTATAAATATCTAGTCTTCAACCCTATCAGAGACCTGAGAAGGATAAAATTTTACCTGAATAAATAGGAAGTGCAGAACAAGCATCTTCCAAAACTATAGAAATGATAGAGATTGCTGACTGCCTGGACAGTCACCCAAGTTTTCTCTGTAATGTTAAGGTATCCACCATCAGTCAACAGGCCTATGTTATCTGACAGACTTTTCTGTAAAGCTGGAATTTTGAAGGACTGACCTACCTTGTCTTGGCCAAGTTCAGCATTCCACTTCCTTTGTGTCCTGCTTGTCCACTTTGGACAAGTAATAGAGGTAAGGGCAGTTGCCACAACTCCTCTAGGCCCTTGTAGTTTTGTGACTCCATTCTTGACTCTTCCCCATGGATGAGACCCCCCAGAGCTCAATTTTTATCCTTGCCTTCTGGACTCTATAAAAGCCCTGGTACTAGGCTCTGAGTCTCTCCTCTGGCTTAGCCAGGCTAAGCCTCTGATTCTTGGTGAATGTGGTGATGGCCCACTTAATAGTTTGGTCCTTTCTAAGTCTTGGTGATGCCCATGACTACAGGCCATTTTCCTTCTCTCATCCATATGAATGGTATCTTCCATACCCTCTCACTTCCTCTTGGTTTGCCTCTTAGAAAGCCCCCAGCCTCTACACCTAGCACCCTACCTGAAGGGCATAAACTTACAGTGAAATTTGGCCTCAATAACCCTTAGATAATCAGTCCAAATGACTGTGTCAGGGTACCCTAGATCCCAGTATTGTTCTCCACTCCAAGCCCTATTTGTTTTTGTCTTGTCTTCTCACACATATACTGTATAAATGTCCTGTCTTTTAAGTTACTGTTGATGGATCTGTAAGTTTGTTGCAAAGTGGGAACCAGACCCAGTTTGAGGGGCAGAAAACAAAGGAGTAGGCCCCCTGTAGCATACACACACCTGGCACACACTCAAGCTATAGGCTGCCCACCCAGTCAGGGCTGAGGCAGTCCTTAATGAGGACTCTAAATAGAATTACAATACACCAGGGGCATCCTAGCTAGGAATCAATTTCCAACTTGCCTCCTGGTCAGTATCTGCAAGACTGCCCTTAAGGCAGTAAATCATGAAAAAGTCCAAGTGGTCATCTGAGAAAGGCATGAAAACCATCCCAGTTCCTAGATCCCCTCACAAAGTCCCACTTATAACACACCTATCTGGACCTTGTGAGGAGGCTTTCAAATCCCAAGACCTTGAGGTCAAGTTTCAGTTTTAGCCTGTAGCTAGCTAATCAATCCATCCAGCCCTTGGAACTCTGTCATCAATACTGTTTGCTCACTCAAAATCCAGCATTGACCATCAGTTTGGGAGAGATTTCTGAAATCCAGTGGCAGGCCCCAGGAAGGATTTTCCCTTGGGATGAGTTTTCCAGCATTGCAAAGGGCTCCTGGACAGATTCTGTTTCCATCTGGAGCTGGGTAGCAGAGGCACGTAGTTCATAAGCAGAACATCCTATCTGGGGATGCCCAGACATTTTGACAGCCTCCCAGTGGTGGTCACTGTCACTTCGGATTAGAAAACCTGAATGATTTGTACAAGATGATTTTTGTGAGAGATACAAGTGGAGATCCTGACAAACAAGCAAACTCTTCTCTCCTAGTGACTATGTCTGAAGCTGTTTGAGACACTACTTACTCCTATTGGCATTCGACCAGGGCCCTATTAATAGCACTGAACTGGTTCCTTGAAAGTTTCCAGGTTTTGTGGCTCACAGTTTCCGAGTCAATGGGCAGCACCCTGTTGAGAGGAGGTCTTGTGGTTGAGAAGTTGGGCCAATCAGCTTGGTGGCTGATTGCTTGCTGAAGAACGAAGGGTAGGAAAATCTGATGCTTTAGTTACTGCTTGTGGTTTGTAAGGTTACCATCTATCATGGCAGGGAAGTTGTAGCTGCAGCAGTACGTCAGGGCTGGTCAAATTGTGTCCACAGTCAGGAGGCAGAGACATATGAACGAGAGTGTGCAGCTCAGCTCTGTATGTGTGTTACAGTTGGGCAGCTTGGTCTGCTTGTGAGGATCCTAGCAGTGCGATCAGGACCTGTCCTTGGTGCTTGAGCTAGCTGTTGAGATCCCATTCTCCATGCTGGGTTGCCTCTCCCATCTTTGATGCAGGGGATGGAGCTTGGTTCTGCCTCAACTTGATGTGCCATCCTTTGTTGATTACCATGGGAGGCCTGCCCATTTCTGAAGGGAGATGGAGGAAGAGTGGATGGGGGAGGGGTAAAAGGGAGGTAGCGGAAGGAATGGGAGGAGAGGAGGGCGGGGAAACTGTGGTCAGTATGTAAAATAAAAAAGTTTTAATAAGAGAAATGGTAAAAAAAAATTTTTTTAAATGTGGAATGCAGAAAAAAAAGATTTGACTGCATAGAATGGGCTGGCATGGGAGGGACTGACTGGGTATTTCTACTGGATGATCTTTTGTCTGCTGGCAGACCTGGTATGGCTATTTTTTCTTTGGGTTGCCCTCTCACAAATAACGACACAGAGACTTATCATTAGTTCTGAGAGTTCAGCCTTAGTTTAGACTTGTTCCTAACTAGTTCTTATAACTTAAATTAACCCATTTTTTTTTACATCTACATTCTGTTTCGTGGCTCATTAGCTTGTCTCCATACTACCCACCCTGCTTGCTCTGAGTCTGACTGGCGACTCCCTGTGCCCGTAGATTCCTTCTCCTCTTCCCCTCTCTTCTCAAAAATTCCGTCTACCCTCTCCTGCCTAGCTATTGGCCATTCAGCTTTTTATTACACTAATGATAGCAACACATCTTCACACAGTGTACAAATACTCAGCAAAAGCCTGGGAATAAGGGTATGGGATAGAGAGCTTATGTGATAAGCAACAGAGTTTTCTTTCTTCTCCATCCTCCTCTTTCTCTCTTTCTCTTCTTCCCCTCTCCTCCCTTCCTTCTGCTCATCATCTCAACCTTCCTTCCATATCTGACACAGTGGACATAGGACTGCCCTGTTGTCTGTAGGGATGGTTCTGTAACTATATTTTTAAACTTTATGTCAGAATTTTTAAGTGGCTGATGGTGCCCCTGTCCCATCTGGCAGTGCTAGAGTGAAGTGTGAATGTACATGTACTGCCTGGTAGTAAAAATAGCCCACTGGTTTCTGCACCTGTGCATCTTCACCCCATAGGAATGGGCGTGAACGGAGAAAGCGGAACTAAGTAAACTAGCAGAAGTGATCAAACCCACTGTCCTCCCAAGGAGGGCAAAGTCTCAGCATAAACGAAGAAGGTGGAGAACCAGAGCTAAGGTAAAGGAAGGAATAGCTGGGTTATGTATGTAGGAGAGGAAATCCAACATTCTATAAATAAGTCGAGATAGACTCGGAGGAAGAGAGTAGTGTTATATCTTAGTACCGTTCTGTCAGGATCCCAGAAGGGTGGAATTGTGGATCATGACCATGTTTGCTCTAGGAGCCCAACAAACTGAATGCGAACATGCAATCCTTAGTATTCTCATCTTGGAGACATATTCTTACAGTATAATGTTAGAGTGAGCTTATTATTAATGACTGAATGGGATGCTAGTAGTGGGGCAATGTCTTTTGAACTGCATATCATTTTTCCATAAGTTATCTATGTACAGAAATAATGAAGGAGTAACTCCTTTCATTCATTATATATATAAAATTGTGTGTATGATGGGGAAGGAGTATGTGTCACAGTGCACTTGTGAAGGTCAGAGGACAACTTAGTGAACTAGATTCTCTCCTGCTGCTAGGTGGGTTCTTTGGATGGAACTCAGGTTTTCAGGTTTGTGTAGTAAGTGTTTTACCCGCTGAGTCATTTCATTGCCTGCGGCCTCCTTCCCTGTCTGTCTGTCTGCCACCTCCCTCCCTCCCTCCTTTCTTCCTTCTGTCCTTCCTTCCCTCCTTCTCCCCTACTTCCACTTCTCTCTTTCTTTCCTCTTTCCCACTCTTTAGGACAACACTGACTTCTTTTTTTATTTTATTACGTTAAAAAAAAATACCAATCCAAATTCTCCCTCCCTCCCCTCTTCCCAGTGCACTCTCCTACCCCACCCCCTCCAATCCTAAGAGAGGGCAATGCACCCCACCCTGTGGAAAGTCCAAGGCCCTCCCTGCTGCATCTAGGTTGGGCAAGGTATACTTCCAAAGAGAACAGGATCCCAAGAAGCCAGTAATGCAGTAGAGACAAATCCCAGTGTCACTATCAGTGACCCCTCAGTCTGCCCCAACTGTCAATCACATTCAGAGGGACTAGTTTGTTCCCATGCTCGTTCACTCCCGGTCCAGCTGGAGTTGGTGAGCTACCGTTAGCTCAGGCAAACTGTCTTAGTGGATGAACCCCTCATGGTCTTAAATTCCTTGCTTATATTCTCACTCCTTCCACTCTTCAGTTGGACCTTAGGAGCTCAGTCCAGTGCTCCGATGTGGGTCTCTGCCTCTGTTTCCATCTGTTGTTGAACAAAGGTTCTATGGTGATATTTAAGATAATCATCAATCAGTCTGACTACAGGGCAAGGCCAGTTCAGACACCCTCTCCTCTATTACTTAGGGTCTTAACTGGGGTCATCCTTGTGAATTCCTGGGAATTTTTTCTACAGTTTTCTTGCTAACCCCATAATGGCTCCCTCAATCAGGATATCTCTTTCCTTCCTCTCATATCTGTCCTTCCTCCATCTCAACTATCACATTCCCTCAAGTTCTCCCCAATCCTCCCCTTCTACCCTTCCTTCTAACCCCGCCCCCATTCTCCCAAATTTTGTCTGACAATCTTGTTTGTTTCCGATTTCCGGGTGGGTCTATATGTGACAATACTGACTTCTAATCTTCAGGAGCTCATCAAAAGAGTCATTTCCTGGACTTCTTCAGTTTTGGGTTACCCACATCCCTTGGTATGGGCTGCTTTTTAATCTGATTAGTAGAATTTCTTTCTGACTCTCCTCTGAAGTCTAATTCTTTCACTTTTTAGTTATTGTATTTTTAACCATTTCATACACAATAATGGTACATGTTTATGGGGTACAGGGGGACATTTCTATACATGTATGTAACATGATCATTGGGGTAGTCATTTTATCCATCAGTCTTTACTATATCTTTGTGGTGCTGCACTCAAATCTTCTAACGACTTCAAAGTGTATGTGTTATTGTGAACAAGGCACTCTGCCAGCCATTATTCTGCTCTGTATGTCAACGATGCCAGCACTTCTGGTTTCTCCGCACAGGCGAGCTAATGTCTGTACTTCTGTGCAAGCTTGTTTCACTTAACATAATGACTTCCAAGCTCATTGGGCTAATGACACAACATTTTTTATGGAGCTAATATTCCACTATGTGTGTGTGTATGTGCCATATATTTTTTTCTTTTTTTGCATCCCGACATCAGTTTGTCCTCCCTCCTCTCTGCCCTGTCCCCACCTCCCTTTTGCTCCCCACCTTCACTCTTACTCTGTTTCTCTCCAGAAAAGGGCAGGCCTCCTATGGATATCAACCAAACATGGCATATCAAGATGCAGTAAGACCAGGTAGACCAGGCCCTCCCCTCATATTAAGGCTGGACAAGACAACTCAGTAGGAGGGAAGTGGTGCCAAAAGCAGGCAAAAGAGTTAGAGACAGCCCCCTGCTCCTACTGTTAGGAGTTCCACAAGCTACACAACTGTAAAATATATGCAGTGGACCTAGGTCAGACTCATGCAAGTTCCCTCATTGTCCGCTCAGTCTCGGTGGACCCCTATGAGCCCAAGTTAGTTGATCTGTGGGTTTTCATGTGGTGTCCTTGACCCCTCTGGATTCTCCAATCCTTCCTTCTCCTCTTCTGTAGGACTCTCCAAGCTTCACCTATGAGTATAGCAGAGTATCGTTAGGAATCTCTATCCTCATCCCTGGGCTACCTAGCCTCTGAGTCCCGGCCCTGCAGGCAGTATCAGGAGTGGCCGCCCTCTTGTAGCATGGGTCTCAAGCTAGGCCAGTCATTGGTTGGTCACTCTCACAATGTCTGCACCACCTTTACCCCACCACACCTTGTTGACAAATTGTAGGTCAAAGGTTTTATGGTTCGGTTGGTGTCCCAGTCTCTACACCAGAAGTCTTGCCTGGTTACAGGACATGGCTAGTTCAGGCTCCGTGTCTCCCATTGCCGGGAGTCCGATGGCTCAGCTGTTAAAGGCTAGGTTCAGCAACCACAATATACCACATTTTCTTAATCCACGAATCCACCAATGGACATTGATTGCTGATTCCACATCACCAACCAAAAGGTGGCGCCACAGAGCCTCTGGATAGTGTGGGATGGGAAGGGCTTGCTCCTTCGCAGGCTCTCCGTGGCAGGCCTGTAGAAAGCAGGAACCTCATGAACTCAGCCACATTAGAGTCCTTGAATGGTCGTGACATTTTCTCAGTCCAGAAATCCTCGAAGCGAGCTCGTCACCATCTACCTGGAGCAGCTCTATAGTTTAGCTGTTACATTTTTCTCCGTGGTGAATATTGAGTTAATTTGTGTGTGTCATTTGGGGTAGGAGTGCAGTTCGTCTTTTGCTTGTGCCTGTTTAGTTATCCCAGCGCCAGGGGCTGTAAAGGACTGAGTGCTCACACCTCCATTTCTGGATGCTCGCGTCCATCCCATTCATGCATACGTTTGCCTCCACTGCGGACTGTGCAGTTTTGTGGGGTTTGAAATTGAGCCATGATTCTCGCAGCACTGCTGTTTTTCTTCCAGATTATTGCTGAGACTCTTTGAGTTCCCCTTGCCAGTGTCCAGGATTTGCGTGAGAACTCCACTAACCCTGTAGATGAACGTGGAGAGGCCAGATGACTTTGAGTCTTTCTGAATAGAGGATATCTTTCTCTTTCTTAGGTCGTTACTTCTTTTAAACAGTGCTTTATAGTTGTTTTCTCATGAGCTATATGCCTGATTAATTTTTTTAGATTTATTTTTGTGCCTGTGTGTATATGCCACATGTGTGTAGGTGCCCACAGATGCCGGGATAGGGTGTTGGATCCTCTAGAGCTGGAGTCGCAGGTGGATTTTAAGCTGCCCAACATGGGTGCTGGGAATCAAACCCCCAGCCTTTGCAAGAGGAACATGTGCTTTTAACTGCTGAGCCATCTTTCCAGACCCTTACATTTTTTTAAAGATGACATTCTGACTGGAATTGTCTGTTAGCTCTAAAAGGTTGTTTTTGGTGACACTCTTAGGCTTTTCTGTGTGTGGTCACGTTGTCTGCAAAGAGTTTCACAGATGCTTTCTGATCTGGATACTTTAACTATTTTTTAGCCTAACTTTTCTGGTTAGAGCCTCTGCTAAAATGATGAACTGATGTGGGAAGAACAGACATCATTAATTTTCCTCCTATGTTGGGGGATGAAGCATTCCATCTTTTGATATTAATGTTACAAATGGGGCTTTACTAGATTACTATAGTCGGATCGTAGGAATTTCTTCCAGCTGTAGATTTGTAACAGTTTTTTTAAGGACGAGAGGGTTTTTTTCTTCATCTTTCTGCAGCTTTTGTGATTATCTTTTATGATGTGAATATAGTGTATGAATTCATTTTAAGAAATTGTTACATTTGATTTTGTGAATATGATTTTGGCACACACATGGAGGTCAGGGGACAACTTGTGTGAGCTGGTTCTCTCCATCTGCCAGGTGAGCCCCAGGGATCAAACTCAGGTCTTCAGGCTTGGTGGCAAACACCTTTACCCACTGAGCAATTTTGCTGGTCCATGAATTGATTTTCCGATATTAAAGAAAGCTCGTTTCGTGGGGGAGAAATCCCTTTTTGTCTGGAAGGGTGTGTGGAAGATTGTTACTAATACTTCTGTAAATGTTTGCTATAATTCATCAGTGAAGCTGTGTGGGCTTGTGCTTCACTTCTGGAATGAAGTTTTGTTTGGTTCTGGGTCTGGCATGCTCTATATACACACTCTGTAGCTGAGCTATACCCTCAGCTGTAGAACTGCTTAGATTACTTTTGTTTTTATACATTCGGCTTTTTACTGAACACATCAACAAAAGAGGTGTAGTCAAAAAGACCAAAGCCCATATTGTCCTCCGACTCCTCAGATTCTTCCATCTTCGCTTCCACTTCCTTTTCCTCAGCTGGGGCAGCAGCAGTGGAGGAGGCAGGACCCCCGGCTGGTGCCACTTCAGCACTGGATCAGGACAAGCAGGCCCTGCCTTGCTGATGAGGTTCCCAATGTTGACAGTAGCCAAGGCTTTTGCACATAAGCCAGGCCAGAAAAGATCTTTAATGAAGGCATTGATCTGATCCTCTGTGACTGGGCACCTTGTTGTAGAGGGCAAGGGTCAAGCAGAGGCAGCTGATTTGGTTCAGACCTACGATTTGGTGAGTACTTCGGGTGCCATGCTAGCCCTCAGATGCTATGAGGGCCTCACCACAAGGCAGCCTTAGCAGCCTAGGAAGGGTCAAGAACTCTGGCAGCAGTTGGGGAAAGGGGATTCATTGCTATTAATTCAGTCTGTTCACCTAGAATGGACTTACTTCAAATATTTATTTCCTTACGAGACAGGTTTGACAGTTTGTGTTTCTCTAGCTATTTACCTATTTTGTCTCCATAGAGACGGTGAGAATGAACACCCTCTTTTAGTTCTGATATTTGTAATTTTGCCAGAGGATCTTTCCAATTTGTTTTTGAAACAACTGATTTGGTTGATTTTCCTGCTGTGTTCTGTTCCTCTTTACTAACGTCCACTCTGTTGAATTCTTCCTTCTGCCCACCCTGGGTTTGATCTGCTCTACTTTCTCTATCTGGAGCATGGAAGGCAGAGATGGTTGGTTGTAGTTTTCTTCATTTCTAGTATGGCTGCATAAACTTAGCTACAAACCTGCTTCTATATCATTGTTTACTTGATTCATCCATAGCTCGTTCTTTTCTATTTATCACTCTCCCACTGAAGATGTAACATTTTGCTCACATTATTAAACAATGAATGTTGACTTTGCCCATTGAGGAACTTCATCTGAATGAAATCATGGCATACATTTCTAAATGTGGTTTCTTCTTCTTAGAGTCATGTGTGGATTATTGTTACATGTCTTTGCAAGTTGTTTAAATTGTTTATTTTTCTTGCTGAATTCTATCATGATACCTTAATATGATACTGTGCAATTTACCTATAAAACCTATAGAGCTATAATTTATTATTTCATTGTTGACCATTTGAGCTTTCTAGTTCAGTGCTAATGTAAATAATGCTGTTGGACATTCTCGAAGAATATATGCAAATCCCTGTCTAGTGTTGAGACTAGAATGGTAGTGGGAGATGGGGCCCATGTGTATTTTCTGTTTTTCCAGCCAATGCCACAGTTTTTCAGTGTGACTGAATCGCGTTCTTGTCCATAGTAACTTATCAGACTTTCCATTGCCACCACCCCCAGACCAATGCTTGATATTCTCAGGTGTTTAATCTTACTTCATCTGGTGGGCACAGCCATATCTTGCTATGACTTTAGTTTTCATTTCCACAACTATGAGAGATGCTTGGTTCCCTTTAAACATTTATTGACAATTTGAATATTCTCTTGTGTGAAATGTTCGTCCAAACGTTTTGGCTTATTTTTCTTGTAATCATGAATTTGTGGAAATTCTTAGAAGCTCTGCAGAGAATTCTTTTGTCATTTACACAAATAAATGGGTCGTCTTTACTTTTTATCTTTTTACTCTCTTACGGTGTTTTGGAATGAATATTTTCATATAATCATATAATTAAATATTGATAATTTGATAGTTTTCTTTTGAAGTAGTTTTTTCTGTTGTTGCTATTGTTTTTATTTTGGTGTGTGTGTGTGTGTGTGTGTTATAGTCTGTCTCATGTAGTTTAGCTAATATTTAAGCAGGGCTTTTCATAGCATCCTTTTATTGTTCCTCTAATGATCACAGGGGTCTGTAGTGTTGTCTTTTTTATTTCTGATATTGGTTCAAATGGTTCTTGGGTCAGTTTAAGATTACGATGGGTCAGCAGTTTGTCTTTTTTTTTTTATCTTTCAGTGCTCCAAATTTTGTTAGGAGATCTTGTCTATTTCCCCTTCCCCGGGGATCTATATATGTTTCTCTTAGGGCTCACCTTGTTACTTAGCTTTTCGTGGATTGTGGACTATAGGCTTGTTATCTTTTGCTTTACAGCTAGTATTCCACCTATAAGTGAGTACATACCATGTTTATCTTTCTGGACTGGGTTACTTCACTCAGAATGTTTTTTTTTTTTTCTTTTCTAGTTCCATCCATTTGCCTGCAAATCTCAAGATGTCATTGCTTTTAACTGCTGAGTAGTACTTCAATATTTAAATGTGTCACATTTTCTTTATCCATTCTTCAGGTGAAGAGCATCGAGATTCTTTCCAGGCTCTAGCTATTACAAATAATGCTCTATCCAGCTTTTCTTAACTTAAATTAATCAGACTACCTTTAGCCTCTGGGATTTCTTCTTTTCTTCTGTATGTCTTACTTTCACTCTTACTCCATGGCTGGGTAGCTGGCCCCAGTGTCCTCCTCTCCTTGTTCTCTCTTGCTCTTTCCTCTTCTTCCAAGATTTCTCCTCCAATTTATTCTCTCTGCCAGTCACCCCTGCCTATCCTTTTTTCTGCCTTGCTTTGGCTGTTCAGCTCTTTATTAGACCATCAGGTGTTTTCGACAGGCAAAGAATCACAGCTTCACAGAGTTAAACAAATGAAACAGAAAAGAATGCAACACGCCTTTGCTTTTTTGTTGTTGTTATTGTTTCAAGACAGGGTTTATCTGCAGCTTTTGGAGCCTGTCCTGGAACTAGCTCTTGTAGACCAGACTTGCCTTAAACTCACAGAGATCCACCTGGCTCTGCCTCCTGGGTGCTGGGATTAAAGGCGTGTGCCACCACGGCAAAGCTTTTTTGTTTTGTTTTGTTTTGTTTTTGCAACACATCTTTGCATTATTAAAACAAATGTTTCACAATATAAACAAATATAACACACCTTAAAATAATATTCCACAACATTTCCCACTTTTTGTCTAAATAAAAAGGTCTTAACTTTAACATAGTAAAGGTATACACAACAAAAACAATTGTCAAGTAAGAATTATATTTATGATATTCTGCCCATTTGTAGTTAGCATATTCACAGAAAATAATGTTTTGCCTATCCTACCTTAGTGAACCCAAAGTTTTACACCTAATTTACTTTCTATCATAACTAAGGAAAGCTCCAACTATATCTAGTCTTCAACTCCATCCAAGACCCAGAGGGAAGCAATATTATCTAAGTAAACAGGAAGTGCATTACAAGCAACTTCCAAGACTCTAGAAATGACAGAGACATCTGGCTGCTGGGACAATCATCCAAAGTTCCTCTGCAACATTGGGGCATCTATCTTAAACCTACAGGCCTAGAGTATCTGGCAGTCTTTTCAGTGAAGCAGGAGATCTGAAGAACTGTCCTGCCTTGTATTAGCAACATCATCAGTCACTTTCCTCTGTGTCTTGTAGAATGTCTGGAAGACTCTTTCATGAAACAGGAACTCTGAAGGACCATCCCACTTGCTTTGGCAAGGTTCAGCAGTCATTTTTCTGTGACTTGTCCAGTCTGTACAGCACACTGTCAGCAGTCAAGGTGAAACAGTTTCTTGCCCAAATGGCTATCCTTGCCACAATGAAAGCAAACTCCTATGGAGTTTCTTCAATGTCCATCATTCTTTTATGAAGTAAATTGGTGCTGCTAGGGGCAGATGTATCTCATTGTCATGAAAAGTTCTGAGTTAACAAAATATGTCATAGTCTATAGATCTTTGACGTGTTTGAAGATCATTTATCTATCTAAAATATATCTCAGTATGATCTAGAAAACATGCTTTACATATCTTCAAATTTGACTGTTATAAATGACTAATTGCTAACCTATGTTTCTTGATTATCCTAAATAGTTTATAATAATAGCTTTCAAAAGCTAGAAATTTACCTTACATTTTCAAATGATCTGTATAGGTACAATACCTTAAGCAAGCGTAGAAACATATATACAGTGTGTGTTAACAAAAATGACCCTAAATTTGTATCACTATGTAAAAGTCCATACCAATATAAAATATTTGAGATTAATAGTTGTTTTTAAAATATATTCAATAATCTACCCTTTTATCGTATCATTCCTATATTTCCATATTCCCCTAAATATAACAAACATCTATAACCCACCAAATAGCCAAAAGCCTCCCACATCCCTCTAAGGAATGTAGGTATCATGTTTTTAAAACTGTTTCCTGCAGTCTGTGGATGAAGTATCTTTAGAGTTCCTGAGAAAATTTGAGATAATGATCAAGTCCAGGAAAGAGCAGCAGTAGCCTTTCTTGATATATATCACCTGCCAAGTTTCAGGAAGTCTCCTTTGATCATATTAATATATGATCATATTAACCTGGAATATTCCTGGAATATTCCAGGTTAATATGATCAAAAGGAGATACAACAATAAGCAGAGAGCTCATTAGTACTATGAGGTTTTATGAGTGCTGCCTTAGTTGGTTTATATCATGTGGTCATCTTAATCAAGACGGTGGTGAAGTTACCTGGCACGCACTCTCTTTAGCCTTAATAAAGATGGCTGCCAGCCACATGGTTGCTTTCGTCTTGGTGAGGTCATTAGCCAAGATGAAGACAAGCTGCAATTTTGCTATTTAAAAACATCTATTTTACTAAAAGAAATGTGGATCACTTATATAGTATGCTGTAGCAAATTAAGATTACCTGTGTGCAGATTTTTTTTAATCATTAGCCTTTTGTTACAAGATTTAAGCTAGTTTTTTTGTTACAAATATTATAGATTTTTTTTCAAGGATTTATTTACTTATTATAATACAGTGTTCTGTCTGCATGTTTGCCTCCATGCCAGAAAAGGGCACCAGAGCTCATTATAGACGGTTGTGAGTCACCATATGATTGCTGGGAATTGAACTCAGGACCTCTGGAAGACCTGTCAGTGTTCTTAATCCCAGATATTATAGATTTTCAACCATACCTAATGGACTTACAAATCATGAGATAGAGTTTTCAGCATATTCTTAAGAGACTTTTTTGAGAGCAAAGAGCAAATAAATCATAAAGATTTTCAAGAAATATAGAAGAAAGAAGTATAGAAGAAAAAGCTTTAGATAAGAGACTTTTGAGAGTGTAGAGTCAAGAAAGTTTAGACAGAAGAGATTTGAGGAATATTTGTGTGGTGGTGGAAATTGTTACAATCTGCAAAAATTGAAAATTGAGTGTGCCACATTTTACCTGTTGAGCTGTAGTAAAACCAAGTCACTTGGAGAAAGACAGCAAAGCTTTGATGCAATCTCTGAGTCAGAGGAGGAAAAAAGAATAGAACAAGGTAAGATAAGGTGGGAAGGTCACAAAAGCAATCTACACATGGGAGGAACCCAATATTATAGAGTTCCAGGAAGGCATAAGGAAACAGCAGGACTTAAGCAGAAGGCTCCAGCGACAGAGGGCTAACGGCAAGGACACAGACACGGGCAGCTCCTAAGTGGAGGTGAGAAAGTTCCAGAAGGGAGCTGAGAACATGTGGTAAGGGACAAAAGGGTGGGAGAGAGAAGGGTAAGTGTCCTGGTAACAAGAATTAGGGGAGAGGTCTCGGTAAAAAGAACTGAAGAGGAGAAGCTGGTACTTAGGATACTGAGTGAGGCCAGCAAGGGTTTGGTATGAAAATAGGCACCATAGATAGCCATTTACCTCTTCTGACAATGATAAGGAAATGGCTCCTTTGGAAGAGGGGCATGGGTGCCAAATTTTGGGGGAGTTTCCTTTGGATCTGACAATAGGCAGTCAATGATTTCTGGGGAATGGGAAGTCATATTTCTCAGCCTTTGCTCAAGTAAATACCCCCTATCCAAGTTCACAATATAATTGTCCCCTCAAAACAAAAAAGATACAAGTGTAGGGGAGGGACTTGGGGAGAAGGAAAGGTTTGATGGTGGTGGGGTAATGGATAAGAGAGGATGATGGAACTGGGGGCGGTGATCACACACATTATAAAATTATGAATGCATAAATTTAGAAAGAAATCATGAATAGCAACATGGACCTATAAAACTGACAATCCTTTCCCTTCCATTCCCTTTTCTAAGTACAGCCCTGGAGGATTTCTTGGTTTATGAGAGGTGCCTTCAATATGGCCTCCTGTTCTACCGGGCACAGCTTCACTGATATTCTTATCCCTATTTCTCCCTCAACCTTCAGCCCTGAGCTAGAAGCCATGACCATTGTCCTCTCGAGCAGCGGTTCTCAACCCTTCCTTCTGCGACAACTCTGTAATACAGTTCTTCATGTTGTGGTGACCCCCCCCCAGCATAAATTTATTTCCATGGCTAGTTCATACTATAATTTTGTTACTGTTATGAATTGTAATGCAACCACTGCTTTCTATCTGATGGTCTTAGACAATCCCGGTGAAAGGGTCATTTGGTCCCAAAGGGGTTGCAACCCGTAGTCTGAGAAACATTGCTCTAGAGTGAGTCTCATGATGGCAACAGCATCACAGCATGGGTGAAGTCTTACCCCAAGAGAACTCTCCTGCTTATGTTATTGTGAGGTCTACATTGTTACTAGTTTTGGAGACTGTATCTCACTCTGTAGTCCAGGCTATCCTGGAACTTGATATGTATGTGACTGGCTTGGAACTCCTGATTACTCTGCCTTGGCCTCCTAAGTGCTGAGACTATAGGTGTGTGCCACTGTACCCAGCATGGCTCTAGATTTTGAGTTTCAAAGTAAATTCTCGAAGTATCACTCGTGGTGCTATGTCTTACCTCCTTCCGTGAGACAGAATGTCACTATGTAGCCGAGGCAGGTCTTGAACACATAATCTTCCTGCCTCAGCCTTCCCAGTTACTGGGATGACAGATGTGAACCCACCACATCTAACTTGCTACAGATCATGGAAGTAGTAGATCAGTAACATTGTCTTTGTTGAAATAAGCACTTTACTTTGTGGTACTCTTTTTTCAAAATATTTGCATGATTTACCTTATTCTTTATACATAGAAATACTGATTTTAAAAAAGTGGTTGATGTGTATTAATCACTAATACAACCAGTGCATCCAGCTTTTTTGTTTGTTTCTGAGACAGGGTCTTGCTTTGTAGCCCAGGCTGGTCGTGAATGCGCAGCAATCTCCCTGTGCCTGCCTCCTAACCTCCTTCCCAGCACCCTGACATGCTGTGCCTCTTGCAGGGTATTAGGGATGTTTTCACTTTTATCCTGACGCCACTCATAGGCAAATAGGGCACTTTGGGCTCCTTGGTCTTGTGATTCTTATTCAGAGAGATGACAAGAATTCAAAGGGGTTCATGTTTCAAATAACTGTCAACATTCCATGGTGAGTCTCCCATCAGGCTCAGCGGCAGGGATGTCATCCATCCTTATCCTTTTCCACACAAGCAAAGGTCTCTTTTAAGTTTGAGCCATCTGCGCTCGGCACTTTCCAATCTCCTCTTGGATTGTAGTCTGAGGACCGCTCACATGGACGGATCCCGAGGTGGGTGCTAATACCCCCGGGCTCAGCTTCCCCTTGTCGTTATCCTGATACACAGCAGCTGAGGTGACCCCTCTGCTGTCCAGGTCCTGTTCTAAGGTGACTGGAAGGCTTCAGCTGAGACCTACAACCACTGCTGCTGTCACGTGACTTCTCTCAGTCAGGGTGTGACTGGATAGGTAGAGCTGTGGCTGCAACTTCTCCTCAGGGTCTTGCTTATCAGGTACCAGGGTATGTGGTGCATCCTTGACTCCGTGGACATCTGCTCCACCTTGTCTGAGCCGTCCCTGCAGGGAGAGGGACAGCAGTCAGGAGGCTTCAGACTGGGCCAGGCATGGTGGTACCCTCACAGAGCAATCTCTACCCATCCGATGTGACATCTACACGGAGCCATGGCTCCCATCCAGGCTTGCAGCAGAGCCCAGGGCTGGGATCCTATGAGCCTCCATCCACAGTCCGAGGTGCACACCGCCTCAACAGCTACTGCCCCCTAAAGGCTTCTTTTCAAATACTTAGAGTAAAACTAAATGCTGAAAAACATACATTAGAACATGTAGCTGTAGGTGTTGGTGCCCATGGCAGGAACACCTGTAAACCCAGAACTTGGGAGGTAGAAGCAGGAGAGTCAGTCATTGCCTATATAATGAGTTTGAGATCAAAATGGGTTCCAGGAGACCCTGTCTCAAAAACAGGCTTGTACGTTGGAGCTCCATTATTTTTCTGCTTTGTGTTTTCTCCAATGTGGTTGCATGTGAAGCTAGAAAGAGCTGCAGTTCATTGCACCTGCTTTCTTCAGTGGGGGACACAGCTGGGACCCTAACACAGTGGTCTTGGGATCCATCCAGCCACGCAATCCAAAGAGCACAGCATCTGAAGACGGCTTTCCCCACTGAGGCGTGGCGCCTGTGCTCGCTTTTAAGTGGGTGTTAGCTGTTTACACTGTAAAGTGATTCACAAGTTTTGGAATGGATTCCTTCCTACCATATTCGCTTAAAACATTTATTGGGAATAAGCCAACATGTGCTGTAAACAGAACTGGGAGGTGCGGAGGACAGAAGTGGCCGTGGTTGCGCGCGGTAAGATGGGTATCTGTCCCAGAGCTGTGCCTTCCTCTGTAGAGAACTGGGGATAGCTTGAGCCCTTCACCCTGCCACGTTCCCCACCCCATCCCCCACCCCCTATTTTTTTTTTCCTTCTGGTTTCAGACATTTACAGACTGAAAATGAAACCATCCCCGCAGACCCTTGAGCTCATTTTGAAAGGCAACATGAGGGGAGGAGAGAATTTTTTGAGTCAGTTTAAGTTTGGAGTAAAAGCTACAAGTAAACCACATGCACCCAGATTTCTTGGCACCACAGATAAGGGAAAAGGTGCATTTTGAAAAAAACCTCCCCGCCACAGAACTTCAGCTTTGTTAGGATTCAAAGTCCCCAGTGGAGAGAGCCTGTTCAGAAACTGGGCTGCAGTCAAACCTGGTGTTTCAATTCCTCAATGGCTGCTAAAGTTTTCTGTAAATCATTCAAACTTAATGCCTGAGAAGGTTAACTTGTTAAATAGCTAACCGATGAAGACAGCATGGGACAGAGGGTGAGCTAAGTGGTGGAAGAGAAAAATTCAAGACAGGGACTTTCAAAGAGGACACATATAAACCGAGCAGGTAGGGTACCGGGTGCACTTTTGGCATCCTGCGGGGTGGGGTTGTCTGGAATAGTCAGTGATGGATCCAGGAGGCTTGGCCAAGGAGGGGCAGCTTCCAGCTGAACCTACAGGCAGATGCAATCCTGAGGACCTGAATACCATCTGAGGCTGAGGGATGCCCAGCTTAAAAGAGAAAGCGGGGAAGGCTGAGCCAGAGACCCAGGCTTTTAAAGGAGGTGGGGGTGGGGAGAGGAAACACTAACGGAAAAAGTGACTTTGGGGAAGCAGTCTCTCTCCAGGCAGTTTAATGCCTTTTTCACTTTCCTGGCAGGAGAAAAAAAAAAAGCCGCAGAAGAAGAAGGAACCCCCGGCAATTGCTTTGGAATACCCAGGAGCTGGCAGGCGATGGACAGGCAAGTGAGAGAGGACTCAGCTCTGTAAGAAAGCATATGCGCCTGGCTTTAAAGGGTGGAGAAAGGCACTATTGTAGGGGGGCACTGAGCGTGAGCTGAGGGAGAGCAACTTTTAAGCTATCAGTTCTGAATGTTTATCCTTTCAAACCCAGCACCACTAATGCTCCTCATAATGTCGGCTCTCCCTCGCAGGAAACAGACAGCTGAGACGCTGCTGTCTCTGTCGCCGGCTGAAACTGCCAACCTCAAGGAAGGAATCAACTTTTTTAGGAATAAGACTACTGGCAAAGATTATATCATTTACAAGGAGAAGGGCCACCTCAAGGCATGCAAGAACCTCTGCAAGCACCAGGGAGGCCTGTTCATCAAAGACATTGAGGATTTAGATGCAAGGTACACGGGTCCTTTGCTCTCTTGCCAGGGGCCCTGTTTGCTTATCTAAATATTTTAAACGACATGATCAGCAAATTGCTTCTAGTAAACTTTCCTCTTGTTTCATTGGGATGGTTTCCAGACTTCAAAATGTTATGTTTTGCTTAGATTTACTTTCTCTTTTCTCTAAGAACTCTAAAATTAGCTTGACAATCCTAGTCATGGTAGCCTACTTCTAGAGTACATGTACTTGTATGGAAATGTTTGGGTTGCAGGGGTGAACACACACACACACATACACACACATGAGAGAGAGAGAGAGAGAGAGAGAGAGAGAGAGAGAGAGAGAGAGAGAGAGAGAGAGAGAATTCCCGGGCATCTGTTTCATCAGTTGCTTTATGGATACCAAATCCTTTCAAACAATGGTTCTCAACTTGTGGATCACGACACCTTGGGATCAAACAACCCTTTCATAGGAGTTGCCTGAGACTATCAGAAAACACAAATGTTTATATTACAATTCATAACAGTAGCAAAATTACAGTTATGAAGTAGTAAGAAAATGATTTTGTAGGTGGGGGTCACCACACTGCATAAAGTGTTGCAGCCTTGGGAAGGCTGAGAACCATTGCTCAGAGTCCCCTGCGGCCTGTCCTGGGCTGTGTGGGCTAAGTCCCTGGGGGTTGGGCCTTTTCCCTTCTTTGTGTCATGGATCTTATTTCTCTGCTCACGTGTGGATAGTTCGGTACTGGAGGGATGTTGCAGGAGGAGGGCCCGCTTGTCCATCCCAGCCGCCCAGCTAGATTACACCCAAAATAATCATACAGAAACTGTATTAATTAAATCACTGCTTGGCCTATTAGCTCTAGCTTCTTATTGGCTAACTCTTATATTAATTCAACCATATCTATTAATCTGTATATTGCCACGTGACAGTGGCTTACTGGTAAAGATTCTTACCGGCATCTGTCTCAAGCAAGGATTTATGGCTTCTCTCTGACTCCACTTCCTTTCTCCCAGCATGCCATTCAGTTTTTCCCGCCTACCTAAGTTCTGCCCTATCAACAGGCCAAGGAAGTTTCTTTATTCATTAACCACTGAAAGCAACACATTGACAGAAGGACCTCCTACACCAGAGGGAGCTGAGGAGTTGTCCAAGAATCCCCCTATCGTTGTGCAGAGGACAATTTCCAAATCTAGAACGTTATCACGTCTACCCATAGAGTTGTATGATTACACACACAGTTTCACAGTCCATGTTATTACATGTACATGTTACTAGACTTTCCAGTGCTAACCTCTGGGGCATCCAGAGTCAGAAAGTGCAGGTCATATTCCAGATGAACTGTTTATTGTCTTTCTTCTGAGGGACTCTCATCTCCTTCATCTCTGGTACATTTGTGCAGAACTCGGGGTGGATAAAGATTTTTTTTTTCTCTTGCTGATCGTCACTGGGTGGCTCTGA
Organism: Myodes glareolus; assembly: GCF_982192425.1. Taxonomy (NCBI): domain Eukaryota; kingdom Metazoa; phylum Chordata; class Mammalia; order Rodentia; family Cricetidae; genus Myodes; species Myodes glareolus. The sequence goes on from NC_142039.1 coordinate 42,010,469, forward strand.
GTTTCCTGCCTTCTTACATGTAGCTAACCACATAGAGTAGTGCTAAACCTAAGTGCTACAGTGTGAGCTCTCCTCCCTGCCTGCCTCACCACTCACCAGCTCCGGAATCAGCTTGAACAGGTTCATAACCTTCCTCAGCCTCAGTCTGCTCATTTGGAAAATGAAAACACCACCTACTCTGCCAGGTTGCAGCGAGGGTAAAATGCTTGCTGTTGAAGCCTGAGGACCTGTGTTCAAATCCGTAGCGTTTTTGTGTAAAAAGCCAGGCACTGTGGCGTGTGCCTGCGATCCCAACCTCTGGGGAGGCAGAGAGAGGAGGATCCCTGGGGCTTCCTAGCCAGCCAGTCTAGTTTAATCAGTGAGGTTCAGGGAGAGACCCTGTCTCTAAAACAGTAAGTGGAAACAATGAAGAAGGAGCGACTGCATGTGGCAGACACGTGTTATGAAAGAAGATATGAAGCGGATTGGTGTTCTAGTTCCTGTTATGGATGTTTTGGTTTGGGTAGTGGATAAATGCATGAGTATATTCAGTACTAAAAGTGTAAAACTGAAGTTTCACATTTATTCTGAGTGTCAACTCTAACATATATATGTTCATTAAGTTGTACAGACTTTGGGTGTAGATAATTTTGGTGTGTGACATTTTTACTTATTTGCAATATTTTTTTAAAATAAAGGCTTATTAAAATTAATTTCAAAAAGTAAATGGAAAAGAAATTGAGAAAGACTTCTGGTAGTGACCTTTGACTTGTACACATGCACATACACACTCGCACACATAGAATCACTCACTCAAAATCTACAGAAAGGGTTTAAAAGACCATCACCTGGAGTATATGATAAACAGCCAATAAATGTTCACCACTGTTAGTATTCCCGTGATCTTCTGTATACACAGATTATTGGGAAAAAAAAAACTGTTGTTTTTGCAATCAGTTTGCTCACCTAAATATAGTGAGCTCCTCACCACAGATCAGCCGTTCTTGCCTCATGCAAAATCGTAAGGTGGTTGATCTTAGTTTCACTTTATCAGCAGCTTAGCCCTGTTTTATGTGAATATGTATACACACGTGTGTGTGTGTGCATGCATACGTATGTGTGTGCGTGTGTGTGTGTGTGTGTGTGTGTATGTGTTTGTGTAGGAGGGCAGATGTTGACAGGTTTCTTCCTGAATCACACTCCACGTGATCTTTTGAGGGTCTATCACTGAACCTGGACCTCGCCTCGCCAATCAGGTTATATCAGGCTAGGAAGCCCTAGGGGTCCTCCTGTCCCTGCCTTCCCAGTGTTGGCTATAGGTGCACGCTGTCATCCCTAGCTTTTTACAGGAGTACAGGGTTTAGACTCAAGTTCTCCTGCTTGTGTGACAAGTCCTTCACCCACTGAGCCATTCCCTAGCCTGCTTTCTGTGCAGCCTTCACAGGGAAGTTGGGCTCTCTTCACGGTAGCCTCTGTGGAGCGCGTTGCTCAGTAGCTAAACTGCATGCCGGTGATGGCTCCTACTTGTCTCTACTTTCCATTCTTGTGCTTGATCCCGCTGTGCAGTTACCAATCCTAGGAAAGCATCTTTTCCAGGCTACAGTCAAGCATAGTCTGTTCCTACCTGCCGTTCAGTCAGTTCTCTTCCTGACACATAACTAAAATCAGCAGATCTTAGGTGCTATACACTTCATGTCCTTAAGTCTAACATGCTCTCATAGCTTCTCTGTGTGTAGTGGGCTCTTCTTCATGCCCACTCCTGTCCCCTTCTACCTCTCTCTTGCCCCCTTCTATCCCTTTCCCACTCCCTTCTATATCCCCCCATCTTCTCTTGTCCCACTCCTGCTCACCCCAATCAGACTGAAACCCAACTACACTTAGTTCTGCCAACTTTCCCTCTTGGGTTCTTTAGTCCCATCTGGGATGTCTCATCCTAATTTTTAGAGGTTGTTGTCCAAGCGTGCCTAAGAACGGAAGGGCCACAAAGTTCTGGATATAATCAAGCTTGGAAATGTCGGCTTGATATGCTTACAAGTTAGAATTAGGGACTGGAGAGATGACTCAGAGGTTAAAAGCATTGATTTCTCTTCCAGAGGTCCTGAGTTCAATTCCCAGCATCTACATGGTGGCTCACAACCCTCTCTAGCTGTATCTAATGCCCTCTTTTGGTGTAAAGGCATACATGAAAATATAACACTCGTACATAAAATAAATAAATCTTAAAAAAAACAAGAATAAGTTAAAATAGATGCTTTTGATTTTTTCAAAAAATGATGTTTCTGGTCGGAGACATTTCTTGATTAAAAAAATCGTTGCTTCTTGAATTTCAGTAGGAGTTTATGAAGCTAAGGAAAGAAACATTTTTGCCCCCTACTTCTGACTGAGCTCTCCCCTGGTCTGCCAAGCTTTATTTTCTGGGGAGATAAAAGGGAACTGGATATGGTAGCTCATGCTTGTGATTCCAGTATTAGGGAGACTGAGATGGTGAATTTCTATTTGTTTGGCACCAGTTTGGGCTATACAATAAAATCGGACTGAAAAACAAAACAAAAAACAAAAGCAAAATAAAACTGAGCCAGCCAGGTACAGTGAGCTCCGCAGGGTGGAACACTTAGGAGGAGGCAGAGAGAACAGGAGCTCATGGTCACCCTCAGCTGCACAGTAAATAAAGGTCACGGCTAGCCTAGTCTCCATGAGGTCCTGTCTCAAAAAAGTTGATGGGAGAAAGAAAATAAGGAAGGAAAGAAGGAAGTTAGTTCAAGGGGACAGCAAAAGGGTCACAGCACCTCCTCTAAAAGGTCTCCTGCTTGCTATAATCTGAGTCTTATTCTGAAATGGAATTAAATTAGTAAATAGAAATGTAGAACACTCACCCAAATAACTGGTGATAAAAACAAATTTTAGTATATGTTATAAATATAATGGGAGACACGCATTTGAAAACACACTCACTTTTAGCATGTGTGGTGGCACACACCTTTAATCCCAGCACTTGGGAGACAGGGGCAGGTGGATCTCTGTGAGTTTGAGGCCAACCTGGTTTACAAAGAGAGTTTCTGGACCCCCAGAGTTATACAGAGAAACTGTCTTGAAAAAAATCAAAGAAAGGAAAAAAGAAAAGAAAATATACTCACTTTTGTAGGCAGAGACTGCTTGTTCATTTCCCGACTGGTCAGACCCAAATAATCACACAGAAACTACATTAATTACAAGACTTTTCAGCCTATTAGCTCAGGCTTCTTATTAACTAACTCTTACATCTTAAATTAACCCATTCCTATTATTTTGCATATTACCACGAGGCTCATGGTTTGCTAGTAAGGTTCTGGAGTGTCTGTCTCCTTTGACAACTACATGGCATCTCTTTGACTCTGCCTACTCTCTTTATATATTTCTGTTCAGATTTCCCACTTGGCTATATTCTGCCCTGCCATAGGCCCAAAGCAGCTTCTTTATTAACCAATGGCAATAAAACATATTCACAGCATACAGAGGAGAATTTCACATCACACTTTGTCTGAAACTCATTTATCTGAGTATATTGTATCTGATCTAGTAATCACACTCTCAAACCTTAAATTCTAGGGAAATCTTTTGGAGATTTTAAGCTAGTTGGACACTGAAGGTGAAGGGTTGCTGATAGATAAGTCAAACATATGTAAGACCATGTTCTCTCTGAACCTCACTTCACTGTTATGAGAATGGACTCTTGACAGTTTGTGGCCAAGGGCTGTCTGCAGGAACTTGAGCTCCTATCATCACCTTGCTTATCTGGGCACAGCCATTGCTTCACCACTGCCCAGCCTTCCCTTCTTTCCCTAGAGCCTATGTATGATGACCATCACTCCAGGCTGTCCCTCTGCACCCTGGCCAGGAGGAGGTCACTTACCCTGAAGACCATTCTGTTGTCTCTAACGCACATCACTGTGTGAACTAGACGTCATCTTTGCATTTAAGAATGTTGCTTGATGTTTAGCCAGCATTTCCTTGACTCCCGCAGTATTATCGTTTATAGATTTTCTTTCATGTGTTTTGCATTCCATCAATTGCTTTGACTTCCCTGTCATGAGTTGCTTTCCCGCTTCATCAGCACTGACTCTCCTCCCACTGTGTCCTATGGTTGACTATCATCTCCCCCACCCTCCAGGACCGTTAAATGCACAAAGCACAACTGGAAGTTAGATGTGAGCACCATGAAGTACACCAACCCTCCAGGGAGCTTCTGTCAGGACGAGCTGGGTAAACACTCACCCATACTTCCTGCCAGGGCGGGTGGGGGAGGGGAGCCTTTGGCAGCTTTGTCGTGAGTGATAGCTTCCAATCTTCAAGTTTTGCATCTGGTCTAATTTTAAATTGTTAGACCTATATGATTGATTGATAGCTTGTTTGAGACAAGGCCTTGCTTTCTCATTTATTGATCCTTTGCGTTTCATCTTTGGAGAATTTCCAGCTCCTTTCTGTAAATCCCGGTCTCTAGCCTCCATCTTTGGAGGCCCTGTCCCTGTGCACACCAAACCTTGACCCTTCCCCCGAGGAGGGGCAAGGCAGCCCACCAAAACCTTGACCACTCCCACAGTCTATTTAAACAGCTCCCCGGAAAGTCCCTGAGTGACCGTGTCCGGTCGTGTGTGTGTGTGTGTGTGTGTGTGTGTGTGTGTGTGTGTGTGTGTGTGTGTGGTGTGGTGTGTCCCGTCCCATCCTGTTCCCCTCCCTGTGTCCCTCCCCCTCAGCTTCCAAGTTCTCCTCGGGGCTACCCGAGAGCTCAGGAATCCCATTAAACCTGGATATTCTTTAACTTGGCTTGTTGTGATTTGGCTTGACTGGGATTTTTGTTTCACTATCTCATTTATTGATTAGGTACTTGATTTCTCATTATTGAGCTTTTTTTTTTTTTTTGGTTCTTTGTATATTCTAGGTACGACTCCTCTGCCAGATACATAGTGAAAAAATGCATGCTCCTAGTCTGTGGGATTTCTTCACCAAATTGCTCTAGTTGCTGGACAGAGTTTGCTAGAAGTCCCATTTGTCAATTGGTGCTATTTCCTGACAGACTAGAGTCCTGTTCAGAAAGTTACCCATTGCCCGTCTATGTTTTGGACTGTTTCCCCTACTCTTTCCTCTGACAGAGTCACTGTTTCAGATCCCCTGTTAAGGTGTTTGATCCTTTTGGTTGAATTTTCATTAGGATAAGAGAGAGTGGTCTGTTTTTATTCTTGTACATGTGGGTATCCAGTTTTACCAGCGCCATTTGCGGAATTTTTTTTTTTTGGCATCTTTGTCAAAAAATAAAATGCCTCTAGCCAGGTGGGTTTATCTGAGTTCTTTACTCTGATCTATAGAGCTGTGTGTTTGTATCATCCTGTATTTTTCTTATCATGACTCTGAGGAAAATTGGTACTACTTTTATTCAATTCATTTGTAAGCCTTTTATTCTTTTTGATCATTCTATTAACATAATCTTAAGATTGTTTATTGCTACATATAGAAATATTGACTTTGATATTGATCATGTATCTACAGCCTTCCTGAACTCACTTATTCTTCCTATAGTTCCTTGTTAGGTATATTAAAGGTTTTATATCTAAGATCATGTCCTCTGGGGTGTAGATAGCTTAACTTCTTTCTAATTTGTATGCCTTTTCTTTCATTTTCTTGTGTAATTGCTTTATCTAAAACCTCTAGGCAAAAGTGGTAAGAGAAAAACTCCTGGTTCTGTTTCTGCTCCTGCAGTAAAAGCAGCTGTGTGTTTCTCAGCGGTCCTTTTCCAGGTCTCCTAACAGTATCGTCTAACTCATAAAAGGGTGTTGTTTTTTTGTCAAATATCATTTCTGTATTCACTGAGATGCTCATATATTTCTCCTCTTCCTTCTACCATCATCATTGCATTTTTCAAATATTGAATCAGTCTGGCACAGAGCTCACTTGGTCATGTGTGATTCTGTTTCAGACCAACTAGATCAGTAGTAATACCTTGATACCAAAACCAGACAAACACAGTACAAGAAAAGAAAACTAAAGCTGTCATTGGGAATTATTTAATTGTTTTTTTTATTGTTGTGACCAAATTCCTGGCAAGGACCAATTCAAGAGAAGAGAGGTTTCTTAAACACACTGTAAACCATTTAGAGGGTGTTTTTTTTTTCCATCTGAATCTATCTTTAGTGCATATCTCTTTTTTTCTGACCACATGAGTCTGTAATTTGCTAAGCAATATGGCTAGGATTAAAGCTGTGACTTTAATGGCTGGATCCACTCTATCCCTTAGCTTTCTGAGAGTTGGCTTCATGGCAGAGGTACTAGCGGGAGCCATGTTTATTGCCACAACTCTGTAGAGTTTCAAGGTCCCTGCCACCACCAAGAAGCATGCTATCAGCTATTTGTAAACACCATTTAAATATTTGATGACAGAGATGCTAAAAAGAGCTGCAAAGTTTTTGCAACTAAAGCTGAGTCAGGAAGCCTCACTTACATGAGACATGCTTGCCTCTAGCAAACAGAGCCCACCCGAGAAAATGTTACTACTAAGAAGCCATGCTTAACTCTGTTCTTTTGTATCTCTCAGGTTTTATGTGGATGTAATAGCCCCATGTTGGGTACCATTTGTAGATAGAGGCTTTTGTCCAGCCTAGTCCTGCAGCCATTCAGTCCCAAAGAAACACACAAAGGCCTACATTAACTATACACTGGTTGGCCTATTAGCTCAGGCTTCTTATTAACTAACTCATATCTTAAATTACCCCTTAATTCTTGTCTGTGTTAGCCACATGACTTGGTACCTTTTATCAGTGAGCATTCTCATCTTGCTTCCTCTGCATCTGACAACTACAGACTCAAGAGAAAAGGTTTCTTTTGGCTCATGGTTGGAATAGGCATGTGACAGATCTTTGTGAATTCTAAGCTTTCCAATGCTAGAATCCTTCTGCATGATGTCATTCATCATGTTGCCTGCCAGTAGCATCCCTCTACATGACGTCATTCATCACGCTTCCTGTCTGTGGCATCCCTCTACATGACGTCACTCATCATGTTTGTGGCATCCTTTTGCATGATGTCCCTCATCTTGCTGCCTGTCTATGGTGTACTTCTTGTGCCTGTCAGTCATCTCATCTCTCAAGTTGAACTTGAGTGACTTGAAACTACTTCCTAGTTACACTTCTTTTGGCTTATGTCACCAGGTTAGAAATTCCTTCCTGTACACTCTATCAGCGCCTTGACCTTCTCCCTTTCCCTGGTTTCATGACACTGCAGTTGTGTGGATATGTCAAGCATGCCTGAGATCTCTTGAGCTGCTGAAGTGCCGCATGAATAAGGAAGTGGGCATCATCAGTAGCTATCGTCTTGGTAGGTGCTGAGTGAGCAGTTAGTATTCTCTTCTGTCGTGAGTGTGATTTTGGTCCTCTACACTTGAACTGTATGTTTCTATTTCAGCGATACTTTCAAAAATGTCATTTTATCACTTGCTCAGATTTATTTCTCTTTGGTTCTAGTTGTCGAAATGGATGAAAACAATGGACTTTTCCTTATAGAACTGAATCCTCCTAATCCTTGGGAATCTGATCCCAGGTCTCCTGAAGAGTTGGCTTTTGGGGAAGTACAGGTAAGGAAATATTAAAATTATAATATTCCTAAGAACAAAATAAGACTAAGATCTCATTAATATATACATTTGAATATCTTCACAACTATATTCATAGATAGATAGATAGATAGATAGATAGATAGATAGATAGATAGGGAACAAAAATGATGTTTCAAAGGAAGAGCCATGTAAAACTGCTGGAAGAAGTTCGGGAGCTACCCTTAGTGTCTGAATATTTTTTGAATAAGATGGTAATTAGTCAATGCTTTGATGATGAAATACTTGAAGCTAAGAACTTTATGAAGGAAATATTCTAAACCATAGTTTGAGAGCTTCAAAAGCATGGTGTTCTTATGTACCCAACTCTGACAAGTGCTTCATGGTGGATGGACTCACAATAATGCAGGAGTGGCATGTCATACATGAAGAACAATGACTGGAGGGAGGTGCCAGTCCCTCATGAAAACCAGTTCTTGAGGGAATTGGCCAATCCTGAGATCCTGTGATCCTGAAAGAATTGCATTGATCTTTTCTAAAATCTCTGCCCCTAATTAATTAATTACCTTACACCAGGCTCCGCCTTTTAAAAATCCCATGCATTCTCAACATCCCCACCCTGGGTACCAAGTTTCAAGCAATGAACCTTTGGGGAATAAACTGCCTTCCCCTGCGACAGATAGCAAGCTGTTTATTTTTGCACCTCGACCTGAGATCTTCTGCAAGTCTTTTGTGCATTTTCTATCTTCAGATCATGTTCCTCTAAAGGAAATACTTCAGAAGTTTGGGGAAGACAAACAATTTCCCCATTCTCCGAGGACCTTGGTGCCTGCAGGGGTGGTAGGAGGGCAATGTAGAGCAGAAAACCATACAGCCCAGTAAGTCAGATGCCAGTCCAGTCTGTCCAGCTGTGCTAACCCAGAAAACCAATCAGGAACCAACCAACACCCCTTGAAGCCACACTGGCATGTTAAGTTCCCCGATGCTTGTCCTAACGCCTCTAACTGCCTTCATGGTAAATCCCTCAATGCTTGCTCTAAAATCTGTAACTGCTTACCCTGGAAACAGTGTTTGGAGTGGTCAGACAATAGCTAAACATGTAGGATCTGGTTTAAAGAGAGAAAAATTGGGTGCATCCATTGATTTGACACCAGGTACTAGAGGCTCCATTCTGACAGGCTGTGGAAGGAGTGGTGGTCTGTCAGGGTGTGCCTGTGGCTATAACTGAGCCGGAGTTGGCACGACCTTGTCAAAGAAGCCTCCTGAGCCTTGCACTCCACTGCGGCTAACCAGTAACCGGATCATAGCAGGAATGTCACTCTCTTCCAACAGGTAACTTATCTCACTCATGCCTGCATGGACCTCAAGTTGGGAGACAAGCGGATGGTGTTTGACCCTTGGTTAACTGGCCCTGCTTTTGCTCGAGGATGGTGGCTGCTACACGAGCCTCCATCTGACTGGCTGGAGAGGCTGTGCAAAGCAGACCTCATTTACATCAGTCACATGCACTCAGACCACCTGAGGTAATGAAGCCAAGCACCCAACTCCTAAAATACCACAATGGCTAAGCTGGGCGGTGGTGGCACATGCATGTCTTTAATCCCAGCACTCAGGAGGCAGAGGCAGGCAGATCTTTGTGAGTTCGAGGCCAGCCTGGTCTATAAGAGCTAGTTCCAGGACAGGCTCCAAAGCTACACAAAGAAACCCTGTCTCAAAAACAACAACAACAAAACAAACAAACAAAAAGCAAAAAAAACAGCCAACCAAACAAAAGATACCACAATGGCTGAACTACAGGCATCAGGGGGCTCTTTAGGGTTGTGGCTTTGTTTCTTAGACAGGTTCTTTACGAAGTTCAGACTGGCCTTGAACTCACTATGTAGCTGAGGATGCCCTTGAACTTCTGATCCTTATATTTCTCCTTCCAAATGCTGGGATTATAGACATGTTCCACTGTGCCCTGCTTATAAAAGGTTTTTAGATTCTTCTGCAATCACTGCCTACCCACTCTGACTTGCCCCATTAGGACTATGGAGAAATAAAAGTACATTTTTGTACATGTACCACAATTCTAATTTTAAAAGCGCTCCACAGTTTATACCGACAGGAATGAGGTAGGGGTATTATGGAAAGCAGGGTGATTGATAATCCCTTACAGACTTCCATTTTGTCCTAGTTGGAAGATGAACAGGCATAAAGCCCATCAAAGCGACTTTTTAGTTCAAAATTTATAGCATGCATATGTATATATGCATATATATACATTATATATACATATATATATACATATATAATTTTCTTTTAGTAAAGGACCAGTGTTCTTAGCATTTGAAAAGCTGAGTCAGGAGGATCAGGAACTCAATGCCAGTGTGGCCTACATAGCAACATTGTATCAAACATGACAAACAGGTACTTTTTTTAAAATAAAGGGCCAACTGAATATTTTCAGTTTTGTAAGCCATACAACATATACTGAATGTCACTTAGCATTGCTATTGAAACAGGAGAGCCACGGAGAGTCACAAATGAGCGTAAGAACCAAGTCCCAATAAAACTTTAGTGGCAGATACAGTCTCCACGTGTCATAAAATATCATTGCTTTTATCTTACATTATCTTGTAAGGCTGTGTACAGAAGCAGGAAGACGCCTGGCTCATGCACTGCTTTGCCAAGTCCTGGTCTGTTGTTTGTAGAGACAGCCTTGCTGTGTACCCAGACTGTCTGGATCTTTGTGTCTTAGCCCCCCATGTGCTAGAACCACCATCCTTTTTCTCTGTCACTAATGTTGAACGTAGCAATGCCCACAATGTTCTCAAGAACTTACACTGTTTCTTCTTCTGGGACCCTCTATGATAAAGCGTTTGCCGGCTGCACTTTGCTAGAAAGTCCCTGCAACAGATAAAATGTTGGTTGTTGGTTGACTGACCTCTAAATAATGTGGAACTGGAAGAAATGACTATCCTCACATAGATGGCTTAAGGGAAGAAATGTCTATCCTCACATAGATGGCTTAAAGGGAAATGGTTTAAATTTTGAATGAACTGAAACAGTAATAAATTGCTTAAAACTCACTTCTTTAACTATCTAGCCCCCTGAGTGACGGCAGTACAACAAACCAAGCTTTGCTCGTTTGTTGCAATACTTTTACCCTGAACCAGTTGGTGGGACAGCAGTTGTCTCACCCGAAGCTTGCGGCAGCCCTGGGTGTTCATTTTGTCATAACCACCATGTGAGCTGATGATTTTATATAGCTTGTATATCAAACGAGACTGGCGGTGATATGGAGATATGTGATTGCATTACACTTCATTTACAGTTAGTTGCCCAGGTCTTAGAGAGACGCCTCCTGTTGGACAACCCAGAATTTGGGGTAGGGTAGGAATAAGAACTTTAAATGTCATTTGGTCAGCCATGGGCCTGAAGAGCCAGTCGAGGGCCAGTGTCAGGGCCTCCTGGGACAAAGCTGCTAAACACTGAGGACAGGGTCCCAAGTACCCACTGTGTACCGATTAGCTGGGTGCTTGCCCCTGGAAAACTGCCGACACGGGTGACTTTTCCCCTTTTGCTCCGTCTCCATGGCCAAACTCTTTTCATCTGGAATCCTTCCTGGTCAGCTAATAACCACCGAGGTCATTTCCCCCAATCCTACTGTCTGACCTTTACTTTTTGAATGAGACTTCCCTGGAACATAAAAGTAAGGAGAAAGGAGTGTGGTGTGGCAAATAGCGCTCAAAGGAAGGTGATTTCATAACAGTGAGGATTATCATCAGTTAGGAAACCACCGCGCTGTTGGTTACTTTCCTGCTGTTTTCAATAAAGCATTGGGACCAAGGCAGCTTATGGAAGAAACCATTTATTTGAGCTTATAGTCCCAGAGCATTAGAGTTCACCCTGGGTGGCATGAGGAGTTGACTGTTGCCATGGTTAGAGCAGCAACATATTAAACCGGGAGCAGGAAGCAGAGAGAATGCCCTGGTGACATACTTTCTCTGAGGCCACACCTCCTAAGCATACCCCAACTGCTGCCTACTAAGGACTAAGAATTCAAATGGCCAAGACTCTGGGGACATGTTCCTTTATGCCACCACAGCTAGAGAGAATATACAAGCCTCCTGAGGTCATTTTTTCCTCATCTTTATGATGCAAAATCTGTTTTCTGGACTCAGAGATTAAAGGCAAGTCAAAAGAATCCTGGAATTTTTAAAATCTTTTGCTGAGAGAAGAAAACCTGCTTTCTCCCCATTTCTCCTCCCCAACTCATAGGAATATTATCTTAGTACAGGGAATGCATACTGGCATACATATTTTGTTTGTGCTTACGGCATTATATTTCATTTTATATGATAGTTTGATTCTTTTATGTATTTGTCTGTTGATTGTAGGCATGTGGTACCATGCCCAGATGCTAGTCTGAGACTAAAATAGAAACTATCTTCTAATGGGAGCAGTGTTAGGTTTGGCCAGAAAAATAAGTTTCAACACCAGTTTATTGTTTGCATTACTTGTACATTTGTGACTATGTTTTTTTCATCTATAAAAAACAAAATCCTGAGAGAATACAGTAAGAATCAAATGACCACTGTGCATGGTAACTCATGCCTCAAATCCTAAGACTCAAGAGGCTGAGTCAGGAGGATTTTTAGGAACTCCGGGTCAGCATGGGCTACACAGTGAAATCCTATCTCAACCAAAGCAAATAAAATGCCCCCCAAAACAAACAGCAGCAACAAAATCTACGACAGAAAAAGAATTCAAATATGTGGAAACACCCGTGATAGAATGGGTACCTGGCCATTTGTTCATCCTTCTACCATACCTGGCAGTGCAACATAAAAATCTTCTATGTCATGAATGCTCAAGAGAAATGCAAATTACCTTCATGTGTGTAAGCAGTTCAAAAGACCCAGATGACTAGTTACAGAGTTGAGACTAGTGGAACGCCGAACGTTTGCCGCCTCCATTACAGTTTACTGTACGGCCTCTCTGGGTCCTGTAAAGGAAGAACAAAGTCAGCGTAGCTTTCTGCCTTTGGAGAACATGGCGGTGACCTGCAGGCTCCTCCTGTCCTGTGCTGTGTCCTCCGTTTTACTGAGAGCTGCTACTTAGGAAAATTATGAAGATGTTCACCTTGCAGCAATGTCTGCAGGACTCTCTCTCTGACTCCCGCCACTCCTCACCCCATCCGGCCTCACCATTCAGAGCAATGCTGCTGTGGAATGCTGGACTCACACACTTGGCTGGTGTCCATTCCACGATGTATGTGCTAGCCGGGAAGTGGTGTCTCCTGAGATGGTGCCGTGACTGTGAGAAGGAACCCGTCTCTGAGCTCTCATGAAAGGCTAATTTACAGCTGCTTCCTTTTCAGTCATCACGTTGTTTTCTTCCTGGTGAATCCCATTTTTATTTATTTATTTTTTAACATTTTGCTGTTTCAACCCCTCTGACCTAGTTACCCCACTCTGAAGCTGCTTGCCCAGAGACGACCAGACATTCCCATTTATGTTGGTGACACAGAAAGGCCTGTGTTTTGGAATCTGGACCAGAGTGGTGTCCGGTTAACTAACATCAACGTGGTACCGTTCGGACTATGGCAACAGGTTAGAGATCTATTTTATTATGCTTTCTGGGGTGATGTTTAAGTGTATAGATAGTGGCCCATATTGTCTGTACATGAAGCATGGCAAATAAAACCTGTATTCAAGCTTCAATTTTGTACATAACTGCGTTTGCTAAAAGATTTTCTTCCTATTTAGCAAATGTATGACCTTATAAAACAGGTTAATAAATCCAGTTCTGGATAAAGTATGTTTTTTCTTCCTTTCAATTTTGATCTGATTTGCCAGTCTTTCTCAAAATGTCAGCCTTCTCAATATTAAATCAAGGTGGAACTGCCTGACAGAATTGTTTTGTTTTGTTTTGTTTTTTGTCGGATTGCAGGTAGACAGCAATCTCCGGTTCATGATCTTGATGGACGGCGTTCATCCCGAGATGGACACGTGCATTATCGTGGAGTACAAAGGTGCCTTCCCATTCTTGCAAGCAATGGAAAATGAGGCATGCCGTGGGTAGGATGACTGCTGTCTGAAATCTGTTCTCGTCTTCAGCCCTTGCCATCTAAGAGAACACAACATCCTGTGCTCTTGTCTTAGGAAAATGAACCCGTTAGATCTTTTTTCCCCCCAAATGAAAACTTGTCAGTATTTAGGAGTCTGTCGTGACAAATACATAGCTTTTAGCACAAGGGAATGAATATGTACATTGCTTCAACGCTATCATTAATTTGTTGTTGAATAAATGTTATGAGTCCCTTTTATCATATTGCCGGGTGTGGTGGTACACACCCGTGATCCCAGCAGTTAGAAGCAGGAAGGACAGGAATTTAGAGTCATCCTATGATAAACAGTCCAGGCCAGCCTGGCCTCCGTAAGACCCTGTCTCAAAGAGCAAAAACAAAACAACAGGATTCAAAATCCTGTCACTAGAAGACTTCATCACGAGCGAGGCCTGGCCTTAGTTATGCCGTCATCATTTGGAACATAATCGTACATAGAATTTGCCAGAAATAGGGGCATCTGCATTGACTGGGATCTGGAGCTTCAGCATCTGGAGACAGGGGAGTATTGTGTGGTCTACCGTGGAGTTAGGCTGATGATCCATAAGGCATCCAGAGCCCATCCAACCCGAGGTATAAACTGCTTCATTTGGCTATCAGAACATTGTAAAACTTTAGACTCTGACAGCTTCCTCTTTGTGTTCTGAGCTTTATGTCTGTTTAATTTGTTTGGGTTTTGGGGGGACATAACAATTCTTCTATAATCAACTGAATCAGATTACATAGACTGCACTGGACAGCCATGTTGGCTTGGCCATCCAAATTGGACTGTTTCAGATTTTATGTTGTTTCCGCACAGGTCATAAGATACTCAACACCGTGGACTGCACCAGACCCAATGGGGGAAGGCTGCCTGAAAAAGTTGCTCTAATGATGAGTGATTTTGCTGGAGGAGCATCAGGCTTTCCAATGACCTTCAGTGGTGGAAAATTTACTGGTAATATTTTATATCCTTAGTGATACTGATTATCGGGCTTGGTGCTTGAACGGATGCCATGAAAAAAAAGTACAGAGATAACTGGTATATGGTTCCTGCTCAAAGGGGCACACACTCTGTTACAAAGCCAGACTTATGAACCACAGACACTAGACACTGAGGTTTCCAGCTTAGAACGCAATGGTTGAGTGTGCAGGGGACGCTGGTGTGTAGGAGCCGAACGAGCGCTTAGGGGAGGGGGAATCTACGAGTAGCTAAGAAAGACAGTCACCAAGTATCACAGGGAGGGACCAGGAAAGGATGGCATGGTTAACTCTGGATGAGGTCAAGAATGTAGTGAGTGGGATTCAGTGTGGATAGTTCCCAATGGTTCTGTGGAGTGGTCAAGGGTGGCACAGCCAGAGGAGGAAATTCTGCAGCGTGGATTCCCACCCTGGAGCTTTCTACTCCCAAGGGTAGTGTTGGGATTTGTATGAGGGAAGTATACGTGTGAGATAGCTTAGTTTTGATCCTTGATACAAACTCCAAAAGTACTACTAGCTTACAATGTTGGGTAAGTGAGCCTTGTGGTGCAATGTGACCCAAATGAAGCTGGCTCCTCGGCTAGTTTACTGTCTCCTCCTATGCATTTGTATCCGCTGCCTCCCAAGGTGTGTGGAGTCAAAGAGGGAATATTTTGCCCAAGAGAGTTAAAATATAGTTAAAGGCAAACACAGGAGAGGTAAAAAATATAGTTATGGAAAGTTGACTGGCATAATTCAGTGTGTGTGTGTGTGTGTGTGTGTGTGTGTGTGTGTGTAATACAAATGCATGTGTACAAAGGTCTGGTAATATAAAGATGTTTATAGTGATTATGTCAAGTTGAGTATAATTTTTATTTTTTCTGTGTCCTTATCTTATCTACCAGACTTCAATTTCAAGAGTTATAGAACCACACCCTGTGTGCTGCAACTCTAGATCCTGTTTAATCCTAGACTTCCCTGACCAATTGCCTCCCAGTGTGCTCAGTTGACCCCTTTGCCACCTGCTAGTGTCCTCAGGCTGACACTCCTGGTCTACCCCTGGCCCAGCTTGTCATGTTGACTATTTTCATTCCTTGGGGCCTTCCTGTCGTTAAACTCCACATGATCAGCCATTTTCCATGTGTGTCAATTCACCTACTGTCTGTTCCCTGACTGCCCTGTCTAAAGGTGGCCATGCCACCCTATCAGGACCCAGCCTAGACAGGTTCGTATGTTCCAGGCTAGGGGTGTATGGATTCAAAATGTTAGGCGGAATAGACAGAGATATGAAAGAAACACAGAGGTATAGAGGTATAGGAGAGTACCAGGAAAGCAACTCAGTGAATACTGAATACTGAGTCTGCCCACGTTTATTTTCCATATGCTTTTATATCCCAGTACAAAAGGGCGGGGGGGGGGGGGCAGGAAGAAGGCAAAGACTGCTTTAACATGACACAAAGGACAACCAGAACAGTCGCTTGCTTCAATACTTGAGACATCAAGTCACTATTTCCTGAATTTAGCATTCTGATATTTGGACAGGATACACAGTGACTATACCCTAGACCAAGTGTCCTGTAGGCAGCCACTCCCTGTGTCAAACCTGTTTTTAAACGAGGGAGCAGGAATACGCTTGAATTCTCCTACCTTTGGTCAAGGTGGAGTGGATCCACCTCTATGGGCCATCTTAAAGTCCGAAACACCAAGTAACCACACCCTAGGTCATGGCTGCACCTGTTGTCAACAACTTTGAAAGAGCAAAAATAAGCTCAACCTCTCTGACCTTCGGTCAAGGTGGAAGAGGACTCCCATCTGGGGGCCCCCACCCCACCCCACCTCAACACAGACACTCCCTGCCTGCCTTGTCTAAGGTGGCCATACCATCCCAGCTCAGCGCAGACGCCCCACCGTACAGCCCTGCTATACTATTCACATCACTTCATATAATTGTTTTATTCCCCTTTGAAAACTGGTCTCTTTCACTAGGAAAGAGATTCCTTGGGATCACGTTCCATTTCTTGCTCATAAGATTTAGCATCTTATTCAGTACTGCACGCTTAGTACCCCCAGAGCTCCTCTGGAGTGTAGACGGTGTGTAATAAACTCTGGGAGGGAGGGAGAGAAAGAGAGAGTGGGAAACTGTGAGGTGTCTACCATGAGTCTGTTGACAGAGGAGGAGATGGAAGGTAGCTCACTTACTCAATTCTGTAAGTAGTGGGCTGGGCTTTGATCCTAAGTATGAGTAACAACCAAACTGGTGATTTTAGTCACTGTGAGTTGTCAGGTTACAAGAATAGAGTTCAGTTTTATAATGGACCAGTCACGTACACACTATTAAGGTGTTAACAACTATAGAAGTTACAGTGTATATAGAATGGGCTTGCCTATATTAAAATAAACTATAGGAGTTACAGTGTACATAGAATAGGCTTCCCTGTATTAAACTAAAGTCTCCTCCAAAAATATAACAAATAAGAAGCAAACTTGGGACCCGTGGTTGGTCTCCTGGTAAAAAATCAAAATTTGCTAAATCAAACTGAGGACACATCTCCATTATCACAGGGATAATTTTCCTCCTGTCTTAGTTGTCCCCCCATTTTTTCACAGTAAGCCCCTGTCCAGTAGAGCAAGATTTAATAAATGCTTCCCTTTGTGAGCCCTTGGCACCAGAGAAATCTTTATGCAGCCTTGAGCATATAAGTATCTAAAATCAGGGTGCAAGTCAAGTATTTGCTGATATAAATTATAAACAAATTTATTTTAAAACGATTCTTTGCTACACATATAATTTAGTATTTATTAAAGATGAAGTAAATGTTTATGCTTCAGAATGGATACACTTACTTATTTACATAAAGAATTTAATCTTGGCTGAATATTTGATAGAGTAGATGTGGGGTGTCTCCAGCAGTTTTCAAAGTTGATCGATATTTTGATTTTATGATCAATTCTGAGAAATCCATTCACATAAATGTGTATTATCGTACAGCAGAATTATGAATAGGTCCATTTCATAAGTTTTTGGAAATTCTATCCTGATCTCAAGTCAAAATTCTTTGAACTATTAAATTCTGTGAAGCTCAAGTTAACAACTCAAACAGCAATTTTAAATGTCAAACACCCTAGCACGATAGAATCCAGAGATACACTAATTTCATACATTCTTTGGGAGGATGCTAAGAAAATATGAAGCCTTTGTTTTCCACAATTAAACCATTCTGTTTCTATGAGAGCATAAGAGGTGGCGTGTGCAGTAAAAACACACAGTTCATAGCATGCGGTGGTTTTGAATGTGAACCAAGGGCACACACAATTGTGTTGTGATGTGTGACGACATGTCCAGTGCAAAGCATACCTGGTGTGTGCTCAGAACCAAGGCTTCAGTGACATTACATGATGAACAGTGATGTCACAAGGCACAACACATGTGAGCAGTACCATTATGTGCATGTTTTTTTAAAATTAAGTTTTGTTGAATTCTCAGAAACCTTACGGATGTTGATTTTCTTGTGACCGCCACATTTAGTTATACATGTTATAAATGGCTGGGTTACAAGCCAGTTTAAGAAGCTGGGAACTAGGGCATTAACTTTCAAAGACTGATGAGCAGAGAACACTAATCTCAAACATGTCCTTTCAGAGGAATGGAAAGCCCAGTTCATTAAGGCGGAAAGAAGAAAGCTTCTGAATTACAAAGCCCAGCTGGTGAAGGACCTGCAGCCTCGGATCTACTGCCCCTTTGCTGGGTATTTTGTGGAATCTCACCCATCTGACAAGTAGGATTCTGAGCTTCATTCAGTATTATACACTTAAGTTAGTGTCTGTCAGGATGAATGATTTTGTTATGTGTGCACTGTGTAATGAAAAAATGATTGTGCTAATTCAAAACATCTGTGTGTGGGTGTGTGGGTACATGTGCATGTGTTGTGTATGTGTCCCTGTGTGTGTCTGTGTCTCTGTGTGTATGTTAGTGTTTGTGGGTGGGAGTGCGTGTGTATCTGTGAGGAGGTTAAGACCTGGGAACAACCTTGGTCCTCTGTGACATCCATCTTTTTCTGAGACAAGGCCTCTCACTAGCCTGGAACTTCAAAGAAGACTAGGCTAGCTGGCCAGTGACGTCTCCGTCCCCCCAGCACTGGGATATCAAGTTCATGCCACTGAGTCTGACTTTTTCATGAGTTCTGGGTTCCTCACGTTTGCAAGGCCAGTGCTTTACTCACCCATTTCTCCACCCCAATAGTCCACGACTTTCTATGCAGTTCCCAAATAAAAAGATGAGTCAGAGCCACCGGAGTTAGTGCAGACAGACCCGGAAAGATCTCTCTGGAAGGCAGGAGGCAGCCAAGAGTTATTAAACATCAGGCTGGAAATCAAGTGAGGCCTTTTAACTAACTCAAAACAATTTCCCCTGTGAGAAAGTGAGGAAGGTTTTGTACATTTGCTGGAGAGGGCAGAAGACCAAGAGCCACCCTGTGGGAGGAGAAGCTGATGTTTGCCTGGCTCTAAGCTCTTTCTCCACTGCATCTCAGGGTAGAGAAAGGACTGAGTGAAAGAGAGAAGCATTTCACTGACCCTTCAGTTTCAGAGAGTTAGGCTTTGTGGTGGTCGGAAAGAAAATGGCCCCCATAGGGAGTGGCGATAGTATGAGGTGTGACTTTGTTGGAGTAGGTGTGACCTTATTGGAGGAAGAGTGTCACTGTGGGGGTAGGCAGTGTAGCGTAGCAGGGAGAGCTGGCAGTTTGGACTGCTTACAGTTTGGAAATATGCTCTACTGTTGATTAACAGGGGAACCCATGGCTGACATCACCTGAACCCCAAATGTCTGTAAACAGGACACCATCTGAGGAATATACAAGTGTTACTGCTCTTGTTATTTTCTTGAGACAAGAACTTCCTATGCAGTTTAAGCTAGCTTTAAACTTGCCATCCCCCTGCCTCAAACTCTCTAGTACTGAGGTTATAAAACTGTACTACCATACCCAGCTTTGAAAGTTATTTTTGGAAGTCTAGGTAATTAATAGGCATGAAATTCTCACATAATATCAGGAATATGAAAAGTACCCAGGAAATTTTTTTTTGTTTGTTTTCTTTCTTCCTTTCCTCTCTTGACTCTTTACCGTAGTTTAAGGGAAAGTACTGAAAGCAACTTTTCTGGACAAGCTAACCCTACGATCAGGGAAATACCTTCATTTCCCTGCTCAGTAGAGGATTGCAAACATACCTGCTGCTACTTTGTATAGGGATAAGGAGACACGGAAGGCATTAAATCATATTCTCAAGGGTCACTTGTTCAGTCTCAAAAGGAAAACACAAGTCCATTGTTCAGAAAGGCAAATTGAGCTGGCCTTGAAACCCCAGGGAACAAAACCTTCTTTAGGGTCATAATGATTTCCATTTCAAGAGCAGAGAGAGAAGCCTGTTGCCCCTTCTTCACTCACCTCTACTGGTTTCACCTCTTTTCCCTGTTTGCTTTGGGAGACAGTCTGATGCTTGTCTCCCAGATGGCCCAGGAGTTTACAGTAACTCTTGCCTAGCTTCCCAGGGACTCAGATTATGGAAAGAAGCCTCTGGACTTTGCTCTGTTGTTTTTCTTTCGCTAACTCTTGGCTCCAGAAAGTAGATGCAATTCTCGGAAAGTATTCGTGCAGCCAAGGAAACCAAAGTCCTGGCTTTTCAGGAGAAGGTTATCTTCTGCTCAAGTATCATTTGACATTGACAAAGATCAGGACACTTGGGAGACAGAAGGCACTGGGGACGTTGTGGGGAGAACACTCATGAAACTGAGCCAGAAGACTGAGCAAACCCCGGAGCCCAGCCCCTGGCTGTGCTTTGTGACCCTGAGCAGGAAACCAAGCCCCTGGGACTGAAGTACAGAAGGGAACACTGCTCAGGCTCCACGCTGGTGGCTTGGTGGCACACACGTGGCCTCATGCGGGCACACGTTGAACAGAGCTGAAAGGTCCACAGAAGCTTTGAAAGAAGAACTGAAATTGAAACACAGCCTGAAGATGGTGCTTTGGAACTTATAGTGTGACCATGACCAGACTGATTACTTGTTTAAGCAAAAATCTAAACCTCCACAAATATTAACAAAAACCCAGACGTTCAAAGAATAGTTTTCAAAGGAACAGGATGTGATCCACAATGACTTAATATCAGGAAAAACAGGAAAACATGTCCTTATCAGGACATGAAGTAAGGCGGTAGATAACCAATCCCAAATGACGCAGTTGCTGGAAATATCAGAAAAACATGTCAAGCATCTATAAAAGTCACGTTTCAACAAGTAATGGCCAAAACTTTTGACTGTAAAGACAGAAAGAAAGACACACACAGACACACACACACACACACACACACACACACACACACAGAGAGAGAGAGAGAGAGAGAGAGAGAGAGAGAGAGGAGTCAAATGGGAAATTTACAGGCAAACTCTACAGTCCATAGCAGCAAACACACGGGAGGCCTTCAGGTGCCTGATGGGATTGAGAAAGGCAAGTGGAAGCAAACTTGAATATAGATCAAGAGAAGTCACCAAATCTAAGAAGACAAACAAGAAAAGCTCAGGAGACCCACGGGGCAATGACAAATGTCAGGTATCCACGGAGAGGAGATAAAGACCACGGCATACAAACAAGATGAAAAGTGAGTGGCTAGAGCCAAATATGATCAATGGCACAAACTTAGATGCCAGAAGCACAGTAACGTACCCAAACCAGTAAGAACTTGCATCGAAAGAAGCCCTGGACACTTCAGAACCAAACTACCAAGAAAGAAAGATGTAGCAATATTAAATTACCTTGTTTTTTTTTTAAATCACAGAAAACAATTCAAACAGTTGAACTTCTAATCAGAAAGACAGTGAATTTTAAAAATGTGTTTATAAAACAAATAGAAGGACTGGACCTAGACCTAGGGAAGAGATCACAGGGCAGCGAGTAGAAGAGACATGCTCGGATGAGAGAGCTATGGAGGGCCACTGCCCGCGAGTCTACCTTACAGAAGCCTAAGGGAGCTCCTTCAGGTTAAAGAGGAGCAATTCTGAGGGGAGGACGGAAATGTGAATATCTTGACATATTTAGTGGACTGTTTTCTTTCATTAGGTCCTTTAATTTGAAAGCCAAAATATAGCACTGATGTAATTTTCAGTATATAGAGATGTTACAGGTTAAATGGTGTCTCTTCAAAATCCCCATGTTAAAGGACTGAGCCCTGAAGACCTCAAAATAGAATTTGTTTGAAGAGAGGGTCTGTGCAAAGGTAATTCAGTTAAAATGAATTCATGAGGTCAGACCTTAATCCAAGTGATGGGTGTCCTTATAACAAGGCAAAGTGTGGACATAGAGACACATAAAAGAAAGATAATATGGCGAGACAAACATAAGCTAACCTCAGAGAGGCCATGGGACACAGTCTGTGCTCAGCCCACACAAGGAACCCGGCCTGCTGCACTGTGACTTTTGAATGTCCAGTGATAAGAAAAAGAAAAAGTTTTCTGCTTAACTTCTGTTCTTTAAGAATCATTAGTGTGGTACTGCATGGCAGCAGTTCTGTCAAAGAGACTCAACAGAGATGATACACTCTAAGCAGATTTGAGAAGCTAGTATAGAATATTATTATCACCCCCATGAGGAGCAGGTCTCTAAAGGATGTGGTTAAAAACAAATCAACAGGCAGACTAAATAGAATACCAAAAGACATGCAAATAACCCAAAAAAACAAAAAGGGAGAGAACAGAGGAATGCAAATAAAATGATAGATGTGAATAAAGAAATATGGATAATTATATTAAATATGAATGATGTTGATATGTAAACGAAACCACTTGGGATCTGCTGGAGTAGCCTTGCCACAGATTTAGTTGCCCAGAACAATCCTGGTCAGCTCCCCTATCAAGCTGCCATGATTTCATAGCCCACAAAAGTGGAGATAGAAGAAAATCACAGTTTCTTTTAAAAATAACAAAATTGAACTACTAATGACAGAGATTAGAGTGGCTAAAAGAAAAAAGATCAAACTATGCTTCTCCACAAAACAAACATCTGTTTTAAATGTAATAGCACAAATACGAGATAAAAGGGCTCCAAGAAGCTGGTGCAGAAGAAGAAAGCTGGACCCGATGAATGTAGGCTTCAGAACAGGGTGTGTGAGGGCTCACAATGAGTGTAGTCAGCTCCCCGAGGCCGGCTCACTCAGGAGACAAAATAGTCAGAGATGTGTGCACCAGACATCAAATACGCTGATAGAACCGAAGGGGGAAATTGAAAAACACAGTTGCGATGGGAAGTTTCAGCATTTTCTATCTAGTGTTTTTGGATGAACAAGAATTCAGAGAGTCAGGGAAGACATAGAAAGATGCACCACCATAAACCCTGTGGATCTGATTGACATCTATAAAGAACTCAGGCCAGGGTAGCTGAACATAGGATTTTCAAAGTCATATGAAGCACCCACCAAAGCAGACCACATCCTGGATCCCATAACAAACCTTAACCGAGTTAAAACAAGTCATGTTCAGCACGTTCTGTGATCTTAATGGAATTACACTGGAGGTCAAAAGAACTGCACTGTTTGTCTCCAATGCCTGGAAACTAAACAGGTTCTCGGTGGTCGGTGGGCCAAGGAGAAGGTCTCAGGGAACTTAGTAAGCATTTCGAATGAATAGCAAAGGCAAGTGCAGTTTCACAGTATGCGGAAAAAGCAGGGCACAGTGATAGGTACCCACACCTCAGCTACCAGGGGAGCTGAGGCAGGAGAAGCACTTGAACCCAAGGCCAGCCCAGACAACATAGTAAGGTTGTCTCAAGAGGGAGAAAAGTACAAAAGAAAGAAGATAGAATAGACGAAGCCTTGGGTTCAGTCTCTAGCAATGCAAAACTTCTTTTTAAAAAAGAAAAATCTAAGAATATGGGTCTTGGTTCAGTAATCTACTACTGTAAAAGGAAACTTCCAGGGCCTGGAGTTGTAGCTCAGTGGTGGGACACTTACCACACCTAAGGCCTGTATTCCGTCCCCAGGGCTAAAATTGAAAATGTTCTAAAGGGAGGGTGAAATAAGCTCACAAGGGGAGGAAGGAATGGAGATAAAGAGTCTGTGTCAGCAAAACAGAAGAAGACAGCATCCTCCAGGAGCGACAGCTCCCATTTCAAACCTCAGCCCCAGAGAAGATGGTCATGAGTTCAAAGCCAACCTGAGTTGCATGAGTCACTAACTGATGAATTATACTTTACCAATGTTTTTTTTAAAAAATTGTTCTATCAAGGAAAGTTGTAAGAGAATGCAAAGATTGAATGCAGTTTAGGGACATACACTGAAAATACACTTGAGAAACGATCAATGTTCACAGTGTGTGATAAATTCTTGAAACTCAGCAGTCAGGAAAACCTCTCAATAATCATCTTAGCCAAGCATGGAGGTGCATGTATGTTATCCCAGCACTGAAGAGGCAGACCCAGGGTACTTATAAGGTCATCCTCAGCTTGAGATAATAATTTCAAAAAGTAACAAAACACAAATTAGCAAAAAAACTATTATTAGTGTGTATGTGTATGCATGCATGCACATGCGCACATACACACACATACACACCATGGCCTAGAAGTAAAAGTCCGAAAAAAATTTTGGGGACTTTGTTCTCTCCTTCCATTTCCTTCTTCTTTCCTATACTGCATTCTAGGCTACCTGACCCTTCAACATTTGGATGATTCTCTTGTCTCTGCTTTCCATCTGGCTATAGGAGTGCTAGGGTCACAAATCTGCATCACTGCATCTGACTTTAAAAAAAAAAAGTATTCTTTAGGAATCAAATTAGGTAATCAAGTTTGTATGGCAAATACCAATACTGAATCATCTCATTGGCCAGAGCAAAAGATTAATTTAAAAAATAGTATTCATAGAGGAGGTCGTGTGTGCAACATTGTATTTTAATCATATTCACTCCTGTTTCTCCCACCAACTCTCTGAGAACCACCGGCTCTCACTCCCAATCAAGTTCTTATATTTTGTTTGTTTAATAGCTCACTAAGATCGATCTGTGCTGTCCACATATTCATGAGTGTGGGACCATGCATCGGGTCATGGTAGATCTATCAAGGGACACACCCTTAAAGAAACTGATTTTTCCTCCCCTCAAAGCTACCAACTGTTAATAACTCTCCACTCCTCGTGTGCCCCTTCCCACTCCATGCTGAAATGTCAGCTGGCTTAGGCAGGGAACTACAGCTGCTATGTTTATGTGTGCAGTGGTCCTGTCTTTTCCAAAAGACCCTTTTGCTCTGGTTCCCTCCAACCTCTGGTTCTTACAACCTTTCTGTCCCTCTTCCATGATGGTACCTGCTTTAGTCACTGATCTATTGCTGAGAAAAGACACAATGACCAAGACAACTCTTATAAAAGAAAGCTTGTAATTGGGGTTTGCTTACAGTTTCAGAAGTTAGTCCATTATCATCATGATGGGGAGCACGGCGGCATTCATGATGCTAGAGAGGCATCTGAGAGCTACATTCCAGTCAGAAGAGAGAGAGAGATGAGAGAGAGAGAAAGAGAAAGAGAGAGAGAGAGAGAGAGAGAGAGAGAGAGAGAGACATGGATTGGGTTGAAACTTCCCAGTGAAATGCTTTCTTCAACAAGGCCACACCTCCTCTAACAAAGCCATGAGTACAGTTCTCAAATAGTGATACTCCCTGGTAAGTAAACATTCAAAAATATGAGTTTATGGCATCATTTTTATTCAGACCTCCACATTCCACTCCCTGGCTCCCATGTGTATAGCCAGATCATAATAAAAAATTTATTTAGTTCAAATTCAAAAATTCTCATACTCTTTCATAGTCCCAACACTGTTTAAAAGTCCAAAGTCTCTTCTGAGACTCATGACAATAGCTTAACTATAAACCACTATAAAATGAAAATCAAAGAGCAAATCACATACTTCCAACATACAATGGCACAGAATATACATTACCATTCAAAAAGGGAGGAAGGGAGCAAAGTGAGAAAATGCCAGATCAAAGTAAGACCTAAAACCAGCAGGACAAACTCCAGTCTATGCATCCTCACGTCCGATGTCAAAACACTTTCCAGATCTCCAACTCTTTTCAGCTTTATTGATTGCAGCATACATCTCTCTCTTGGGTTGGTTCCACAAGTGGTGTGCCACTTTCCTTGGCAGGTACCCCACAACTCTGGCATCTCCAACATCTTGGGGGCTCCAAGGCAATCCTGGCTTCATCTTTATAGCTTCATGTCATGGCCTTTCTGGAACCTTTTGGGGATGCAAGGACTCTAGTGGCTTCAGATGCTTTTCTTAGCCCCAAAGGGAGATTCCATAACTCCTTTCTTGTGTCCTTGACTCCAAAGCCAGAACTGTATAGCTGAAGCTGCCAAGTTCTGTGCCTTGATTGGAATTTGGCCCCCTCCTTCACTTACATTTGCATCGGTTTTCTGGTCTTGATAGCTTCCTTCACTGCCTAAGCTTTTCCTTTAATTAATTCCTTTGCACAGATTAGAAGCTTGGCTGGGGAGGATCTTGCTCTGTGACTACCACTCCCTTCATTCCATTTAACATCGGGCTTTTCTTTACACTTTTTCTCCTCTTGAGCCTAGCACTTGGCTCCAACATCGTCTTTCCTGGTGCTCTTTGTAAACAGAGACTGCTCGTTCGTTTCCCAAAAGCCCAGACCCAAATAATCATACCAAAACTATATTAATTACAATACTGTTTGGCCAATAGCCCAAGCATAGTCCTAGCCAGTAATTTTATCTTCAGTTAACCAATTTCTATTAATCTGTGTATCACCATGAGGCTGTGGCTTACCGGTAAGTTTCTAGCATCCGTCTCCTTAAGCAACTACATGGCATCTCTCTGACTCCGCCTACTCTCTCTCTATGTCTCTTCTAGCCTGACTATACTCTGCCCTGCTAAAGGCTAAAGCAGTTTCTTTATTAACCAATGGAAATAAAACATATTCATAGCATACAGAGCGGAATCCCACATCATCTCCCCTTTTCTGTCTAAATAAAAAGGAAGGTTTTAGCTTTAACATAGTAAAATTACATATAACAAAACAGTTATCAAGCAAGAATTAAAATTACAATATTTAGTCTATTCCTATCTGGAAAAATTAAAGAAAATATTCTATCATCTGTTTTATCTTTATGAATCTAAAGTTTCATATCTAATTTATCTTTTATCATAACTTAGAAAAACTATCAAACTCCATCAAAGACTCCAGAAGGATATAATGTAACCTAAGTAAACAGGAAGCACATTGTAAGCAACTTCCAAAACTCTAGAATTGACAGAGACATCTCACTGTCTGGAAAGTCATCCAAAGTTCTTCTGTAACATTGGGGCATCCATCTTCAGCCTATAGGCCCATAGTATTTGGCAGATTTTTCCATGAAACAGGAAATTTGAAAGACTGTTTCACTTATATTGGCAGTTTGTCAGTCACTTTCTTCTGTGTCCTGCAGAATGGCAGACTCTTTCATGAAGCAGGAACCCTAAAGGACTATCTCACCTTTTTAAGGCAAGTTCAGTAGTCATTTTTCTGTGGTTCTTGCATGTCCAGTTTATACGGTATATCATCAAGTGGTTCAGGCAAGAGCAGTTTCTTGCTCAAATAGATAGCCTTGTCACATTAAAGGCAAATTCTATAATGAGTTTATTCAATGCCCATCAACCTCTCTGAAGTAATTGGTGCTGCCAGGAGCAGACATGTCTCACTGTTGAGGAAAGTTAAGTTCTTAAAACCTTTTAAATGCCAAATTCTATAGTCTTCAAAAGGTTTGAAGAATACCTATCCATCTGAAATATATTTCTGTAATCTAGAAAATGTAACTAATATGACTATAGTTTGACTATTAGAGATAGCTATCTATCAATCTGTATTTCTTAATTATACATTACATTTTTAAATGGGTTGCACAAACACAATACCTTAAACAAGAGCAGATACATATATACAGTGTAACAAATTGTCCTTAAATTTGTATAAATAGACCAAGATCTATACCAATGCAAAGTATTCATCTTTATATCCTATCTCCCCTCCTTTTTATTTAGAAAGAGATTGACTGTGACCATTTAACCATTTATAATCAATGCCCTTTAAATGAAAACAGAAACTTATAAACAATCATTTTGGGAATTTGGGCATAGTTTTCTCCAAACTGCTTTCTGCTGTCCACTGGGCAAAGTATTTTTAGGGTTAATGGAGACCTTTCAGGGGGTCTTGTTACATCAAACCACATTAGCCTGAAAGGAACCCACCCATAGGTTCTCATCTTCTATGGAAATAAAATTACTGTTTTCCAAAGTAATATATCCTTAGACTTGAAATTTGAAGTCAAAATACCTTTAAAATATATATGTTGGTTTAGCTTAGCAGCCCCCAGAATCAAATGTCTCTCTGCTGTCAAAAAATTCAAAGAAAACACATTGATATACATAATCCAGACTCTCTGTGCATTTTCCATCTTTACATGACTTTTAATATCACTTTTACTATCTCTTTAAAGACTTTATTTTATTTTTTAAAAACTATTTACTTCTTATAACTGTCTATACTCTTTTTTCTCTCCCAAGCCTATATACATTTTTAAACACTGTCTCATTTAGAAGTCTTTTATGTCTGAATCTTTTTCTGTCTTTTATGTCTGAATCCTAAAATCCTTTTCTGACCAGGAGCAATTTTTTTTTGAAATGCTAAGCAGGGATAGCTAGGATTAATGCTGAAGTTTTGCCTGTTGGCTCTGCCCTGTCTAACATGGCGGTGGTATGTTTATCACCTCTACGAGCCATGCTCAACACCCCAACTCCAGGGACACAGTGGGTCTGTGTCCCCATAAAGCAATTTGCCCCATACTGCTCACAAACCCCATTTAAGTGCTCCATAACAGAACCTTTCAAAAGAGCCAGAGCTGTTCGTGCTACCAGCATAAACCAGGAAGCTGTCTCTCAAAGGAACAATTTTTGTTGCTAATGCTGAGTCAGAAAACTTTCTCTTAAAGGAGTTGTGCCTCTGCTTGATGCCAGCAAACAGCCTATCTAAAAATAAATGTGACTACCAAGAAGTTGTGCTTGGCTCCATTTTTTGTGGGTCTAGAAGCCCTCTTTTTTTCTTAAGCTTTTTTTTATTTATGTTTTTAGGTCTTAATGTGGATCTATGCCCCATATTGGGGCATAGAGTTTCCTGTCTACCCAGACCCAAATAATCACCTAGGAAATACTGTTTGGCCAATAGCTCAACCATGTCTCTAGATAGCTCTTTATCTTAAATTATCCAATTTTTATTAATCTGTGTATGACTGTGGCTTTCCTGTAAGTTTCTAGTATCCTTCTTCTTTGGCAGCTACCTGGCAGCCCTCTGACTTCACCTACTCTCTCTATATATCTCTTTCAGTCTGGCTATATTCTGCCCTGCTATAGGACAAAGTGGCTACTTTATTAACTAATGGGAATAAAACATATTTACAACAGAGAGAGCGGAATCCCATATCAGCTCCTTTTCTCCACTGTGCATTCCCAAAGGACTCCATTTTCTACTATGGACACCCATCCTCATCCATCTTCACAGTTTCTTTATGCATAATAGCTAGGGCATGTGAACAGCCTAGAAACCCATGACATCACTGACAAATGGATAATGAAAACGTAGTGTAGCTGGATCATGTGGTAGATCTATTTCTAGCTTTTTTAGGAACCTCCACATTGATTGTCATAGTGGTTGTACCAGTTTGCCCTCCCACCAGCAGTGGTTGAGGGTTCCGTGTTCCCCACATGTTTGCCAGCATCTATCATCTTACTCTTAGCTATTCTGATTGGAATTAGATGAAATCTCAAAGTAGCTTTAATATTTGCATTTCCCTGATGGCTAAGAATTTTTAGAAATATTTCTTACCTATTCATATTTCTTCTGAAAACTCTCTGTTCGGTTCCATAGTCCTCTTTTAATTTCGATTTGTTTCCTTGGTGTACTAGGACACCATCTAGACAGCAAATAAGCCATTATAAGATAGATAATTGCAGGAGCTGCAGTGGAAGGATCAAGCACAGCAGCATAGCCCTCAGGGTGAGCAGCATCCTTCCATGTGGCTGATAGTGATGTAAAATGGCTCAACCACCCTGGAGGAAGTTTGGAGGCTGCTCTAAAGCTCACCTTACTAGCTGGTCTAGCATTTCCTCTCCTGGGCATTTGTTCTGTTAAAATTCAAGCCTTAATTTACACAAAACTATATGCAAATATAAATAATAGCCTTGTTCATAATTACCAAGTCAACCCACATGCCGTGAAAAAGGATAAACAAACTGTGAAGCCATAATTTGAAGTTTGTGATCCTCTACTCTCAGCTTCATGAGTGCTGGAGTCACAGGTATCTGTCACCATGCCTAATAGAGTTTTATCATTTTAAATGCTAACTGCAATGCTATAGAAGTTTAAATCTCGCTTTTATAAGACTCTGTTAGTTAAGTGTGCAGCTTAGGTGCTCCAAAGGACACACAGTCATAACTGAACCTCCAGAAAGCATATCTTTATGAGTAACGCTATCTTTTCCACAATGAGAACTATTGTTGCATAGGACATAAATGAATCTCTAAGGCATAGTGGAGAGTCAGATGGCAGCTTCAAAAGTATACAAGCCTTAAATAGTTTATATGTAGTTTATATGACAATTTAGAGGGAAAAAAACCAAAGCAACGGGAATGAAGCACAGACCAGTTTTTGTCAGAGCTGAGGGGTTGGGAGTCAGGAAAGCACAGTGCAGTGCAAGGAAATTTTGGGACTGATGAGCTTATATCTGACTGGGACGCACACAAACCTACACATGGCTAAAGCCCTTGGGACCGTATCCCACAGAGATGTAAGCAATTGAGTCTAAGTATATTTGAAAAGTTAAAGAACAAAGGGTGAACTTGGTAATTTTTAAATTAGTGCATGAAGCAGTAGATTTCCTCTGGACAGCTCATTCGTGCAGATTGTTGGTTTGGCTCACGTTCACCCGCCATTGCCCTCTGATTGCGAGCCATTCAGTCCTTCTGCCTTCAGGAAGACATAATTTTTTTTTTTAATGCAAAGTTACACTGGCTTATTTAGTGTAGGGGTGAGGGGAGGGTCTGAGGACAACCTGTAGTCCTCAGTTCTCGTTTACCATGGAAGTCCCAGGAGTCAAACTCAGGTGGGCAGGTTTGGCGGCAAGTGCTCTCACCTGCTGGGCTGTCTCACCAACCTTTTTTCTTTGAAGATTTACCTACTTTTAAAAGTTTTCGTATAAGTATATACCACGCGTTGAGTATACTTCCCATGCCCCGACCTTCCTTTGCTTCCCCTCCCGTTAGTCGCCCTAAACAAGTCTACTTCTACTTCCATGCCGTACATGCATCTACGATTTCACAGCATGATGATCCAGAAGAAGTTTCCAGAGCCAAAATAGAGTATTTAAAGCATATTTGTGATACAAGCAAATTGCGCTACGATGCACATTTTTACAGAGTTCATAATCTCTTGAGAAAATGAATACCCATTTTACAGTATGTGTAGCTACATTTTATTCTAGTTTTCATTTACTCCTTTTTTGTGATAGAATCTTGTTATGCAGGCCACCTTGGCCTCAAACCTGTGATCCCTCAGCTTCCACCCCCTGAGTGCCAAGATTACAGCCATTTACCACCATGCCAGGCTTCACTCTGTCATTTTAAATGCTAAACAAAATTTTGCAGATGTTTAAATTTTGCTCTTACAAAAATGTTTTTGTTACAATATACAGTGTGGTTGACAGTTTGTTACATACCGTGACTAAAACACCAGCCAGGACTTTATGAGCAAGTGCCCTCTGTTCTATGAGGATCAATCTTAGGACACAGTTGCCGCAAACTTTTTAGGACTTGGAGGTGGGACACAGACACTGCCTACCCTCAAACAGCAAAGCTGGGTCAGCTTCAGATGGGCATGGGCATGCCTGTGTTTTTCTGATTTCACTAAGTAGTGAAGAAGGCAGCTTTGAGATAAATTTTCATGATAATAATCACTCGAGGATGGCCCCGGACTTGCTGTTGAATGGTGACAGCCACACAGGAGAAGAGACAGTGGTGTGTGAGATTCAGGCTCTGGTTATACTGCCATTTATTGTAACCAGTTATCCCACACTTCTGATTTTCTTTGTCTCGTGATTAAGATATGGCTCAGTTTGCTGATACCTATCTTTCACCAGGTGGCCCTGCATTTGGAACCACTCAATGTGACCTGTGACTGCTACTTTCTTCTTGTCTATTTCCTTCTTGACGCTCTCTAGGCTTCTTGACTCTTTCAAATATTTTTAGTAAGAATGGCTCAAAGTTAAAAGACAGCTTCCTGTGGTCAGTGCTGGTTCTGCTTTTTTTTTTTTTTGGCGATGTATTATTTATAAAATAGCACAGTGTTAGCGATAAGGGAACGAGAAGTAAAATGCCTATCCTTATGGTTCTAGTTTGTAGAAAGAAGAAAAGGCAATTATAATACAGGATAGCAAATGCCATGGAATGGCGATCAGGGCCGGCGATAAAAGAATGACTTCTGGCCTAGTGAAAGCTGTGTTTAAAGATTAATTGGGACCTTATCAGAAAAGATAAGAAGGTGCTGAGCTGCAGGACTGTCGTTTATGACGGGACTTGATAGCGCACACCTGTAACCCCAGCACTTAGGAGGCAGAGGCAGGAAAATTGACAAAAGTTCAAGGCCAAATCTACATGGAAAGCTTCAGGCCCTCCTGCACTGCACTGGGAGAGCCTATGGAAGAAGAATTTTAGGGAGAGAGTCTGCAGCTCAGTCCAAGGGCTGGAGCAGGGGACATTACGATGAAAGCAAAGAAAAGGTGGGGACCCAGACTGGACCCACAGTGTCTGCCATAATCCACAGTTTGGGGTCTCTTATGAGGGTTTGGGGAACCCAGTGAAGGAGTCTATCCAGGAAGAGGAACATCACTAGTGGCAGGTCATGTGTCTCGAGGGTGAGAAAGGCAGAAAGGGAATTGGTTTGGAGAGCAATTTGAAACGATTGTAATTACCCAGAAAGGAATGGTGAGTGTCAGTGGAAAGAAAGGAGAGAATTTAGATGAATGGAACATGAAGTTGCTGAAAGCAGGGGCCTCAGAGAAAAGCTGGAGGCGGTGTGTTCTAATCAGAGCTTTCTCTCCTGCCTGCCAGCTTCCGAATAACCACCGAGGCTTAGTATTAGTTATACATGTTTGGCTGATGGCTCAGGCTTCTTACTGGCTACCTCTTACATTTAAATGAACCCATTTCTTTTAATCTGTGTATCGCCACGTGGCCTGTGGCTTACCGGTGGTATTTTGACATGTTCCTTGGGTAGCTGAATGGCTTCTCCCAGACTCCACCCTTCTTCACCTTTATCTCTCCTTGGATTTCCTTCCTGGCTCTATCCTGCCTTGCCACAGGTCAAAGCAGCTTTATTTATCAATCAACATTCACAGTGTACAGGGTCCCATCACAGTGTGTGTTTACTTAGGGAGTACTCAGCCTCTCAACACAATGCTGTCTGTAAAAGTAATTAATAGTCATAGTTCTATATGTAAGCAGCCAGAAAGTGTCCTTAGTACCCATGACACTTGAGAGGATGGTGTGGGAATACTGATTTCATTATTGTTGCAGATAAATAATGTCTACAATATTGTACAATAATATTGTACATGAGACAAATACATATTATGAAGTTGTGGAAGTTTGTGAACACTGATTGTGCTTTAGGGAGAGTGATGGACAGTACCCTGGCTCAGGAGGCAGAGCCTCCCTGTAGGGACAGCCACCCTTAGAAGAGAGACAGTGATGATACTGCTTTAAATTAGGAACTGAAGGTCTGGGGAGGTGGCTCAGGAGTCATGTGCTTGCCACCCAAGCACCAGAACCTAAGTTACTGATGTGGGATTCTCCTCTGTATGTTGTGATTATCACTGGTTATTAAAGGAACTGTGTTTGCCTATAGAAGAGCTATAGGGAAACAGAGCTAGGTGGGGAAAACTAAACTGAATGCTGGGAGAAAGGAGGTGAAGTCAGAGAGAAGCCATGGAGTTGCTGCCAGAGACGTGCTGAAACTTTGCTGGTAGGCCACGACCTCAATGGAGATGGGTTAAATAAAGATGTAAGAGTTAGCCAATAAGAAGCTAAAGATAATGGGCCAAATAGTGATTTAAATAATA
This sequence comes from Myodes glareolus, assembly GCF_982192425.1. Lineage (NCBI taxonomy): Eukaryota > Metazoa > Chordata > Mammalia > Rodentia > Cricetidae > Myodes > Myodes glareolus. The sequence continues at coordinate 42,044,269 of NC_142039.1, forward strand.
TGGTTTCTGTGTGATTATTTCAGGGCTGAGCAGCCGGGAACCAACAAGCGGCCTCTTCCAACAAGTTATTATCTGGCATCTGTGTAAAATCTGGGCTTGGCCGCATACAAATCCCAGTATTAGAGAGACAGATATAGATGACTCTCTGGGGCTTGCTGGCCAGCCAGCCTAGCTAATCTTGAGCTCCAGCCAATGAAAGACTCTTGCCTCCCAAAATAAGGTTGAGAGGTTGGGGAAGACACAAATATCAACCTCTGACCTCCACATGGTCACACTCACAGGTGTACACATGTGCAAGCTCACAGGCATACACATGCACACACTCATAGCTACAAACATACACACACACAGGTTCACACATGCACATACTCATGGGTGTACACATGCTCCCTCTCATAGGTGCACACATACTCATGCTCATAGGTGCACACATGCACATACTCACAGATAAACATATGCATGTACTCATGGGTGCACATAAGCACACACTCACAGGTGCATGCATGCACACACTCATAGGAGCACGCATGTACATACATGCTCACAAGTGCACACAGGCACATGCTCACAGATGTGTTCATGCACATGCTCACAGGTGTGCACATGCTCATAGGTATACTCATGGGTGCATACATAAACATGCTCATGAGTACACATACTCATGCATTCACGCATGCACATGATCATGAGTGCATGTACACATATGCTTATTGGTACACACACAGCTGCACACATGTACATGCTTACAGGTGCACACTTGCACATGCTCACAGGCGAATATATGCACATGTTCACAGGAACACACAAACATATATCACAGGAGCACACATGCACATGCTAACAGGTGAACTCATGCACATACTCATAGGTGCACACACTCATGGGTACATACATGCACATGCTCATAAGTGTCCACATGCACAAACTCACAGGTGCACACATGCACATGCTCATAGGTGCACATACTCACAGGCACACATGCACATGATCATAGGTGCACATATCACATACAGGTGAACATATGCATACACTCATGGGTGCACCCATGCACATGCTCATAGGTGCAAACACACACTCTCACAGGCGTGTGCACACACACAGTCACAGGTGAACATATGCACACATTCATGGATGCACACACTCATGTGCACAAACTTACACACACTCATGGGTGCATACATGCTCATGTTCATAGATGCACCCATTCACATGCTCAAGGTGCACACATGCACATACTCACAGCTGAACATATGCATACACTAGTGGTGTACACATATACAGGCTCACAGGTGCACATGTTCATGAGTGCATACATGCTCACAGGTGTACACATGCACATACTCACAAGTTCACACATGCAATGCTAATGGGCACAGACATGCACACATTCAGGGGTGCACACATGCATACGTTCATAGGTGCACACATGTACATACTGACAAGTGCACATATATACATGCTCACAGGTGCACATACGTACATAGTCACAGGTGCACATATACACATACGCACAGATGCACATATGCACATACTCACTGGTGCACACATGCACATGCTCACAAGTGCACATATGAATCTGTTCACAGGTATACATATGCACATACTCACAGGTGCATACATGCACACACTCATGGGTACATCCATCCTCATGCTCACAAGTGCACATATGCACATGCTCACAAGTGTACTTATATACTTACAGGTGCACATATACACTTACTCATGAGTGCACACATGCACACATGGGTACACATATGCACATACTTACAAGTGCACATATGCACAGATCCACACAGGAACTGAAGCATCAGAAAGCTGCTAGGAGCAAGGACAAGGCCATGGACGGTGACAGTGTTTTCAGGAAGGAAACACAGATATTGGTTCATGTTCTAGTTAACAATCTGACTAAATGTCAGATCTGGAGAACCAACTTGAAGCAAAGGATAGTAAAGTCTTCTTAGCGGTAATGTCTGTGTAAGTCACTCAGGTGAATGCAATGACAAATCCATTTTCTCTGGATCTCCCATTTTCTGTCCCAACACCAATGTCAGTGTGATGTGGAGATTGACAATGTTACATGTATTTTTGAGAAAGGTGGTGATGCGGAGCTTGATTTGGGGGAGGCCAAACTTTGATTCATAGTGTAATTAAATTCTAGATCTTGAACTATAGCTCTAGTACAGTGGTAGAGTCCTTACCTTTCATGCACAAGAAAAGAGAAGAAAAAGGAGGAACCAGGCCTTAGGAAGGATTATGATTGAGGATATGTGCTCTTCTGTAATGAGTGGATTTTCAAAAAGTTTCTTGTTTCTCCTTTTCTACCACACCCTGCTCTTCTTTCTGTGTGTGCACATACACATGTGATGGTGCGTGTGGCTGCATATCACTGTGGATGTCAGAGGTCAACCGTGAGTGTCTTCAGGTACTATCCGCCTGTGTTTTTGAATCTGTCATTGCTGGGCTATCCAACCAGCACTGAGGCTGAGAGGTACAGTTTTAATGGTTTCGAGTGCAGAGACTTTCCAGATTTTGTTCTGAAGGCTAGAGAGAGGCCCTGGGGTCTGTCTGCCATCTGAGCCTGTGCAAGTCATGCGATATGCAGCCTTTGCTTCCTTCTCTAGGAAATGAATGCGCTGATAGCAGCAGTCTCATGAGGCCTTGCAAGACAAAGCCAACTACTTCATATCAAGCACTTGGTATTAGTGCCTGCCGAGTAATTGTCAATCCGTCTTCATTTCAGCTGATATTCAGTACGAATGTGCAATTACTGCCTATGTGTAATAGTCACTAATGGTTTCTCAAACTTAATTCCAGTCACCCCCAGTGTGTACTTACAAAACAAAAGATATGAACAAGTTCCTTGGCTGATTAGGGACGTTAGCCAAACATGGTCTTTATTTTTCCTAGCTGTGTGTGGAGGGGGATTGGAAAGTGACAATAACAAGTAAACCAAAATGTTCACTTTTGCTGCCACACTCCCTGAGAATGAACTCTCTTCTCTGGCAATACTCCTGCTTCCTAGGTACATTAAGGAAACAAACACTAAAAATGACCCGAACCAACTCAACAATCTTATCAAGAAAAGCTGTGATGTGATAACATGGACCCCAAGACCTGGAGCTACCCTTGACCTGGGCAGGATGCTGAAGGACCCAACAGACAGGTATGGGGATCAAAACACCTTATACAGTGTTGCTAATATTATGATGAAAGGCTCCTGATTCTGTGGTGACACTAAGTTTTGTTGACTAACATGCTAAGTTCATCTGATAAGATCCCATCTCCCTTTAGAAAGTGAGACAGGGGATCCTAGAGCCAGGAAGGGTGCCACACACCTGCAATCCTAGCACTTAGGAGGCTGAGGCAGGAGGAGCGGGCCAGACTGCGCTAGTGGAGACCTTGACTCAAAAAAAGTAAATCTATGTCTCACTATTTAATAAAACAGACTGGTAAATATCTTTCAAATCAGACAGTTTTCCCAAGCATTTCACCCCGGCTCAAGCTCTTTCATCGCCTCAGGGCCTTACCAGAGAGTAAAGGGAAGAGGCTGGAGAGGTGGCTCGGTCATTAAGAGCACTTGCTGCTGGCCCAGAGGTCCAGAGTTCAACTGCCAGCACCTGTGTAGGGCGGTTCTGAAAGCTCGTTGTCACGCCAGTGCAAGTCTGACCTATAAAAGTAGCAGCAGAAAAATCCAATTCCAAAGGGCTAGCCTGGACTCCAGAGGCCTATAGTTTCATAAGTACACATCCTGAGCCACATAGCCATAAAGTTCCGACCCAAATGTAGAAATGCACATATTGTAGGAAGTGAGCCGCAAGCAAGTTGGTGTCGCCTTTGCTGACTCCCAGACATGACTAGAGCCTGGTCGGCTCTCCTTCACAGACTTCGATTGTCCCTCACATGGCTCAGTCTCCCTTCCCTTCCTTCATCTCCACCACTGACTCAGGGGCTGTCCCCTGCCTCCCCCTCACAAGTCTTCCTCCATGCTGGTGCTTCTCAGTTTGCAGGTGCACTGGCTGGACATCCAACCACGGTCATTGGTCACAACCAATATTTTCACTAAAAAAATATTCCATCAGTAGGAATAAAAACTAAGCATATTGCATGTAGTAAGGGTTTTACTTATGGATTAACTTTGCAGCCTGATGGAGACAGTTCTTAGCTTGGAGTGTTGGTGCCCATCTGTAATCCCAGCCCATGAGGAAGCAGGAGGATTGGCAAGAGTTCAAGGCCAGCCTGGTTTGTTTCAGGGTTACAGAGTGAGGCCTTGCTCCCCCACCACACTCCCACACGAAACAGTTCTTACAGGAATTACAGGAAAACTGTGGGAAATCCCTCTCTTTGTTGCTGACAAGCCAATCTTTCTAAATTGTGAAACTTAAAGGTCTCTGAGAGAGTCCTAGTGCTCCAGTATGAAAGAGGACTTCCATTCAGAGAGTGAACATGTTTCTTGATTATTTCAGTTATTGCTCATCCTTCAAGAGCCTGCCTTCCTCTTCAGCATCTGCTTAAAGTGTCCAGACTCATCCTTGTGCAGGCCTCTCCGTGTGTCCTAGAACAAGTGGCTGTGCTGTCATTTACAGACGTCAGAGTGACCAGTCCCCTTGATAAACGCAGACTGGGTCAGCTTGGCCTCCTAGACCAGGGCAATGAACCTGTCCTTCAAGGGAGAGCCATAGGAAACGACAAAGCAAAGAAGGATCGCTGTTGAATTGTGCTTCCGGAAACCCTCTTCAGCTGTGTAGAGGAGAATGTTCTAGTGCAGAAGCCAGAGCTAGAGCTCTGGAATCGAGGAGGCCAGGGGAGTAGCTATGACTTCTCAGGAAAAGCTGGGCAAGACTTCGGACTGACTCCGGGCAACGATCTAGATGAGACTGTATTTCGGAGCTGATACACTTTTGGTGCCTCTGTAGCCTCAGAGACAAGAGGGACTCAAAGGGAATCTTTGAGAAGACATCTACTATTGCCTCCAAACATTGGTTAGACACAGATACATTTGCCCCCTTAGATTTTCTCCTTATTCAGTTCACATCCTATTATTTTCTCAAGATTCAAGGATCCGTGCCCCATACAGTGATCTTTCTCCCCCAGATGAACAGGACTTTAAGACTGTCTACCCTACCAATTGGATTTAAAGAGAAAGTTGTACATCTGTCTGAAAACAGGAGTTTGATTGACAGACAGAGCACAGTATATCACAAAATCCTATAGGCTAAAGTTTATTTATATGCACAAATATTTACTGGGCACCGCATAGCGAGCCTTTTCCTGAAGATACGAACAACCATTTATTCACCTCAGAAAGACGCCATTAATAGATGAAAGAGCCAGTTCTACCCAAGCATAGCTTGGTGAGCCAGTGAATTCATTGGGGTCTCTTATACCAGCATCGTTGGCTCAGTAGAGAAAATCCCAACCTGTTACAGTTCCACTCACAAAAGCTGCAACCCTGGAGCTCTTAGCCCAACCCATGGGCAGCTCTACAGGAGTGTGCCCTCTCCCCAACTGTTGTAGATGGCTTGTATGACTTGGGGAAGGCGTCCTGTTTAGCCTTTGAGTTTTCTTAGCTTCCTGAGTCTTAGGAGCCTCCACTCCCAGCAAAAAATGTTTCCGTTCTTTGCACTGCTTTCACCAAATGCCTGTGGTGATTGAGATGTAGGGTCAACTGGGTACCACATCCACAAAGCCCATACAAGCTGATCACGTTCAATGCGTCCATCACTCAGCTATTTGGAGCAGAAGGGTCCAAATTGGAAACCTTGCAGCTTTGCTTCTGCAGACATGCACAAGATTAGTCAATGAAGTCTGACTAGGGAACCTTGCCCTTTAACTAGTGAATGGGACGTGGTGTGGTTTGGCCCGGGCTGGGCCCGGGAGGCAGGCCCACATCTTGAAACTCCTCTGGTGGAGTTTTGCCTTCCTTGTTTGCTGCTTGCTTTTTTAACCCTCCTCCTCTTTGTGTTTTTAAGCAAGGGCATCGTGGACCCTCCAGAAGGGACAAAAATTTACAAGGATTCTTGGGACTTCGACCCATACCTGGAGACCTTGTATTCTGCTGTAGAAGATGAAATCTTTCTTCACCCGTCCTGGATAAAAGAATATTTCACCTGGGCCGGATTCAAGAATTACAACCTGGTGGTCAGGGTATGCTCCCTTGTATTCCAGAGATCTTTGCAGTCCCCTGGTTTCTGGTTCTCCAAAGGGCCCAGCAGAGGCTTGCAAACTTTGTGAGCTGTAGCTCTCCTTTGAAACTGCAGGGCACAGCTCAGTTTGACTTCTGCAGTATTTTTCTCTCTTATTACCATGCATTCAAAGTTTTTAAATCACTGTATAAGAAGTAAGAAGGGTCCTTGTAGCATTTTCATCTATACTTTGATTTGGCTGGGTGCCTTCCTTCTCCTAGAACCCCAGCCTCTGTACCCTTCTGCCCCCGGTATTCCCCTTCGAGTGTGCTTTATTACCCACTCTGCCCCACTCCCTTGTGATTGTCAGTAGTTTCCATTGTCTGGCACATCAGGAATGCTTAACTGTGAGGCCAGAAAGTGGAGTCCGCTCAGAGGGAGCAGTGTGAGACAGAAGCAGCTAATAGCAACTGTGTGGAGGGCCAAACGGCACAAAGCAGGGCACAAGGAGCAGGCCCCAGCGTGTGTACACAGAGCAACAAACCAGAAGCTTGGGTCTATGCTGCTCGCCTCTGCTGGAGGTGTGGCCACAGCAGAGCAGGCTGGAGATGCAGCTCTGTGGTCCAGGGCACGCCTTCCATGCCAGAGACATGTAAATTTAATTTTTTTTTTAAATTTATGCCCTGGCAATGCTGAAGCATGAATGCATGGACAGCCTGTATATGGTGGTTCTGTTGAACTTGTCCATACCAGGTTTCATGGTCTAAGTTGATGATGACATCTGACCAGGCAGGTCTCTTCCTCTTCTTCAATTCCTAGGATCTCAAAAATTAAACCTAGCAGACAGAGGGTGTGAGAGGAAGAAGAGGCCTGGGGTGGGCCAGCGGTCAAGGCAGTGTGTCACCCGCCACACCTGGCTTATGTTAAATGCCGGCATTTGTACTAGGGACAGTCTCAATGACGTTAGGATGTGGCAACACTCAAGTCTCCAACAGGTTCCGCTGCTCTCTGGAGAGGACCCCTCCCCCCGTTTACTGTCCAGTCCCTGAGCATCAGTACCAGTCACACTTGCTCTACCCCAATGTTGTGGTTCTCCAGAACCTGCTTTCCTGTGCCTGCCCATGGCAATATGTCCCCTGCTTAACACCAAAGATGGTATGAGCATGTGTGTTGATGGAAGACGGCGGCTCTCCCTCCCTTCTTAGAATGAGTTATTTCCAGATTAGGTCATTTCTATATTTGAGGCATTCTCTTTTAATGATGTAAAGGAATAGCAGGTCTAAGACCATATTTGGCTATTATAAAATGTGCTTACATTAGCTGTTGGCCTTTTTTGAGGAAATCACCTTCGAAACCCAAAGCTCTGGGAAACTGAATGCTGTTTTCACTTGGGTAATCAGATTGAAAATGAAGCTTTTTAAAACTTTTAATGAATATATTATTTTAAATTTTAAGATGACATTGATTTATTATTTGCTTATTTATGCGTGTGTGCATGCGTGTGCTACAGTGAGTGTGTGGAGGTCAGGGGGCAGCTTGTGGGGATCAATTCCCGCCTTCACCATGTGGGTTCCAGGCATTGGACTCACGTGGTCAGCCGTGGGGGCAAGCACCTTCACCTGCTGTGCTGCCTCGCTGGCCCCGTGAATATATTTCTGTTTAACTCCTGTGTGGTGTGGGGTGTAGTCCGCACTGTATGGCCCCCATCTGAAAGCCTCCAGTGCGCCTTGATGTCTCCATGCTGATAATGCTCTACGCCACTGAAGTTAGAGCAGCGAGAGGCAGTGGTTTTGCGTCTGTAGAAGGTGAACAGTGTAACGCTGCCAGTTCCAGAGAGAGAGGCTGAAATAAGGGAAGGGGGAGTATAGAAGGAGGGAGGGAGACGGGAGGGTTATATTTCAACTCACTGCTATTCTCTTAGAGTGTTTAAGATTTCTGCCATCTTAGAATGTCTTAAAGACCGCGACACTGATGAACGTTCTTGCATTTGCCGCCTTGTCGTTTGCACAGATGATCGAAACAGATGAAGACTTCAACCCTTTGCCTGCAGGGTACGACTATCTGGTGGACTTTCTAGATTTGTCTTTTCCAAAAGAAAGACCAAGCCGGGAGCATCCCTATGAAGAAGTGAGCAGCTCCCCTGGTGGGGATCCCTTCCCCTTCCTCTCCCTCTCCCTTAGCACCTTCCCCCTCTCCTCCCTTCTTCTGCTGTCTATCACTTGCTTCCTCCCTTCTCCCCTCCCACCACCCCCTCTTCTGCTGACTCAGAAACAGAGTCAAAACAAGTAAGGTGTGATTTATCCTTGATCCAAATATGAGTGACCATGGCCTGGGAATACGAATACAGATTGTTCCAAATGACATACCACAATATGGAAATGACTTATGACACCTTTTATTTCAGAGTAAAGTAAAGCCTTAACCCAAAGGGGTTTCCCAAAGGGAGCCTAGGGCAGACAAGCCATAGCAAAGCAGAGAATGCTCTGCTGTAGACTTCAGGGACTCTGATGATGTTCTTAGCTTTTGGACTGATGGAAACTCGTGGTCTGCTAAGTTAACACCCTCCAAAGGTGTTGTCTGATAGGCAACAGAATGTTGGCTCAGGCACAAAGGCAGGCAATGGGTGGCTATTAAAGGAGCTGGAGACAGCCTGAGACCATTTTGGCTGTGGCTTACATCTCTCCATAATCGCGGAGTTTTAATCAGCCTGTCAGCCTCTCACAACTTTTTCCCTGGGTACGTCATGGTCTCTTCAGTGTCCAGCAGAACCTCAGATCGATCATCTGTAATGTGATCTTTGCTACAGCCATGCCATTTTCAGTGTCCCCACCAAGCCAATTGTCAAAATCACAGACTAACACACAAAATGACACACTAGAAGGTTCTATTAATCCAAAGGGCACTGTGAGAGCAGGGATTCTCCCTAGGGTGCCTCCAAAATAACGAAGAATTGCCATTTCTCAGGCCTCCTCAGATTACACTAGAGATCCCCTGCAGAATGTGCTTATGTCCCAACGAGAGCAGATGCCTTTCTTGATCTTTATTCCACAGCAAAGGTGTACTCCAGCAACTATTTAAGCCTTGGGTGGCAGACATAATTTATCCTAGCGGGTGGCACAGCTCTGGGACTCAAAATGAGCCTAAATGGCTGGTCGTGGTGGCACATGCACTCAGGAGGCAGAGGCAGGAGGATCTCTGTGAGTTCGAGGCAAAAAAGAGCCTAAATGGTTTTTACACCTGAAATATGGAGCTAAGGAGCAGTCAAAATCTAAAGGCAGCTGCCAAACCAGGCTACACAGAAAAACAAACAGAGGGAGCGCTGCCCAATAGTCAGAAGCTTCCCTGCTCCATAAGCGTACAACCGATGCAAATGACTCAACGGAGCCTTCAAAATAACAGTTCTTTGAAATGGTCTTTTAAAAAAAAATAAATCAATGACAAGAACATAAAACAAACCAAGGACAGAACCCTGAAAGTGCCCGCAGAACCCTGAAAATGTTCCAGGAATGTCACTGTTGGGTCCAGGGGGGTCGCGCAAAGATGAGAACACCACCAAGTCTAATAAACCAGAAGCAAACTTTATTCCAGAAACCAGATCCTAGGAAAACCAGAAGCAAACTTAAAAATAAAAATAAAAATAAAACACCGCGGGGCACAGAAGCTTATCAGCTAGCTGAGACCACAGCCAGAAATGGTGTTTGTTAGGCTGTGGCAAACGGCTGGTTTTTGAACCTCCTTTTTATAGCAGGGGCACCAGGCATTATCCCTGATCAAAAGAATTTTACAACCTTGTCCTGACCCTTGGGTTGGTCAGCGGAGACCCTAAAGAGGGGAGTGAGTGCTAGTGTCCATGAGTAATTAGGCAGCCATCATGAAATATGTTTTAGGAGATACTACAACGAAACTCACTAATTGCAAGAAAACATATATCTTTAGCAATTTGTCAGAAAGGGGGCTGCTTGTAACATTAGAAGGTTAATAAATTAGGATTCTTGGACTGAGAACTTAGAAGAAAAGTCTTTCTCATTATTTTTAGGTAAATTTTCAGATATTGACTGCCATACTTTACAACCTTCATTATCAGAGCTCATTAAAACCTTCTTTTATTTATCCACTGTTTCCTGGTATCCCCGAGTACAAACTGAGGTCATGCCTCTCCTCTGGTAGTGCCAGTCTCTCATAACAGAGACAGTGTCTGACTCAGAGGTCACATATCTCTGTCTCCTAAGGGTTAACTGTTTGTTAAGGACAGTCAAGACGCTACCCTCAGTTTACAGGGAGATGCTCTGGCCTTGTAATAAAAAAAGTCAGTTGCAAATAGCTAACATGATGGAGATTTCCCAGGCATCCGAGAAAGTAATCCCTGTGAAGATTGATCTGTGATCTGCTGAGAAAGTTGTTGATAGTTTACTTAGGTTTACAGCTTTATGTGTCCTTCTTCCTACATCCTAAACTTCTACCTTCTAATCTTTAGTGTCTATATTTCTATTTCTATATTTTTATTCTTGTCTTCAGACCCTTCAGTCACATACCATAAAATCCAACAAATAGAATGTTCTTCACAAGCAAGGCCAGAATCCAAAACCCCTTTTTCTCTATCAATATGTGTTCACAGGTAACTGCACCCAAGGGTCAAAGAATGAGGTAACTTCCCCACTGGGAACCTACCTCCCTCTTGCCAAGGGGTCAGTGACCTACAAGTTTACCTCCTGGTTGGTTTCTCCAAAGTTGTTGCCCGGTGACCTAGGTTTACTTAACCCCTAACACCTTAAAAGGAATTAGAAAACAAATTGATGGGAAATGAGGTTTGTTTCCCACCAGGCCAGCCTGGCATTTTCTTCACAGTGTCGCCGTTTTATATAGACCAGGAGACCAAGCAGGAATGTGCACGTGTTCGCCTCAGTTGTCAGAACTGTATGGCGTCTTTTTGTGCAAGGCAAATTCCTCCAGGACACGAGGGCTTCAGCCTTTCCCTCCCCCCAGCGTCGGATTCCCAAGGAACTTTCAGTAGTCTACAACAGCAGAGGTACATCTCAGTCTCTAAGGGCGCTCAGCCAGAGTCTCTAGAAAGGGAGTTGAGTCAGTGTGGACATGACATGCTTCATTGGGCCCCAGTTACCAGTGAATCCTTGGCATGGCTATGTGATGTCCAGGAAGGATCCTTGGCCTTGGAGACAGGTCAAGATGGAAGCAGGTGTCCATCACTGTTGAACACAACTGCTCACCATGAGGCTTCAAGCAAGTTGTCTGACCTGTCTGATCCTTGGTTCTCCTTCCTGCCCTACCAAGCTGCTGGATTGGGCACAGGGGAGGATGGATAAAGGCACGCACTGTAGCAATCTCTCCACAGATTACACAGCGTTAGCCGTGGTTCCAGGGCCTTCTTTCTGCCACTGAGATTATTGCTGATGTCACTGAAGTGTGGAAGTCCCTAACTGGAGAGATGAAACAAGACCTCTATATCCTAGACATGATGGCTGCCTCATTAGTGACACCGTTGTCACTTTGTCCTGTCCCCCATCTCTGAGTCTCTGTCTTTCTCTCCCTATCTCTCTGTTTCTCTCTCTCTCTCTCTCTTTCTCTCTCTCTCTCTCTCTAGGTCTCTCTGTCTCTCTATCTAGGTCTCTCTCTGTCTCTCTTTGACATAGGGTCTCTCTATATCTTATTGGCTTGGCTGAAACTCTCTGTGTAGACCAGGATGACCTCAACTCACAGAGATCTGCCTGCCTCTTCCTCCCCAGTACTGGGATTAAAATCTTTAGTGTGCTAACATGCCTGGCTTTTAGTGTATTTTAATACACTAAGTTGCATTTTATGTTATAACTGCAGCAGAACTTACTCTATCTGATTTATGGATATAGAAAACCAAGTTTTCACTTGTGAGAAGACCCATGTAACCACCCCTTTCTTTATTCCCAACTTAGCCATACTTGTCTCAAAATGTTGAGCTCAAGCCATCCTCTGCTTCAGAGTCCGGTAAGCTGTTCTGTACCGAGCACTGTGGCAAACATTTCGTAAACATTGAGTCGACATCATTGTTTGCCCCGTTCTGTGTTGCAATGCCAAGGCCATCCAAGCCAAAATACACTTTTGTGTCCAATCTGAACAGCAGCGCCTGTGGGCTTTGTGCGGTGGTGGCAAGCTTCATGCAAGGTTCACATGCTATGTGTTCAGAACTAAGGCTGCAGTGGGGTCACGTAGTAGATCTCAGGCAAGTGCAGCTAGAAGCGCCTCAGGTTCGTTCCATTTGAGCTTTATGGAAGTTTTGTTCATTGCACACGCAGAAACATTTTAGCATTGCCAAGTGTTTCCACAACACCTACATCCAGTTATATAGTCCTTCCTGCCGAAGGAGTGCCGTGGCTCACAGTGTCCGGGACCAACCTCAGCAGAGAAGAGAGGCTCAAATCTGGGATGTCTGGAAGGTGAAGTGAGTACATGGACGCAGGATTCTGATGCAAACTGGCACGCTATCAGCGCAGGGCAGGACGCTTTTGTTCTTTTTAACCTGTCTTTTTTGTCCTGAGTTTTAAATCTCAGTCTACTATTGTAAATCTTATATAAGGAAAATGATTTTTTGTCACAGGTTAATTATTACACACACACTGGGCAAAGCAGTTTATGAGAAGCATAAAGATTTTTTTGAAATTAGAACATCGTTATTTATTATGACATTTTTTAGTTTTTAAGCCCCATAGCCATTATATTTTTAATTTTTAGCTTAGTTAATCATAAAACAACTTTTGAGGCTTTTGCCTCAGGGGCTAACTACTTGTAGTTTATAGAAACATAGTTTAGTGGGTTTTACTTCATTGTCGTACCTTTTTTATTTCTGTTTTTTTACAATTTTAATTTTGTTTTATAAGGCCGTGGGGAGTCAGCCCTAAAGCCCTAGGTTTTTTAGAAACATTATTTATTATAGTCAAGTTTATTTATTTTAGTATAATTCTTTTGCCAAGTTTTATAATCAGGCAAAAAAAATCTGCTTTTTTCCAAATTTCCCCGATTCTTTCATCAGTCAGGTTTTTTCCTATGGCCTGCTTTACAGCTTTAATGCCTGCTCTATCGGATCAGGAAGACTCAGACTCTTATTATCATACAGAACATCCAGTTTCAGAAGCCACTGGTGTGGAAGGAGAAAAAGAACATGAAGAACGAGGACACTAGTAGAATTGCTAGAACCAGAATCATCTGTAACATTGCCTAGGGCGTATGCAGACGCCATAGAAGTGGTTCTCGGGGCCACGTAGGTGTTTTCTCCTTGGTCCTCAAGTAACACCCTCATTGAGCTGCCACTGGGTTGCCTGGAGGGAGATGCTTGCTGAATCTCAGGAACCGCACATGGAGGGAGGCTATGCTTTGCCGTCTCCAGCATTTAAGCATTTAAGAAGCTGGGCTTGAAACTGTACCCAATCTCATGCACTTCATGTTTATATAAATCCCCTTTTCTGCCCCCCACTGCCATTATTAATCCTGTGTAACAGGAAAAAAACTCGTGGCACACGCCTGAAGCAGGAGGATGGTGAATTTGAAGCAATCTTGGGCTACACAGTAAAGCCCTGGCAAACAAACAACAAAAGAGAGGAAGGAAGAGAGGGAGGGGTGAAGACACACACACACACACACACACACACACACAGACTATGTGTGGGTGAGGGTGCCTAGCAGATTTCAGGTCACAGAGCCAGTCAACACAGGACTGAGACCAAAGCCATTTCAGCTTGGCCCGAACCTCGTGTCCTTTTTGCCCACCAACTCCAGTATCTGCGACAGGGATTCTGTAAGGATTTTAACCACCTGATTGATAGAAGGCAGTTCTGCTCACTGGCGCTTGGACACATACTCGCTGCCGTGAACTGTGAGGCTCTGGCCAGCCTCTGAGTTTCAGGCGGAGGCTGGCATGTGCTGCTTTGAGAGTGACGGTCACAGTATCGTTTTCTGAGCACTCGCTGCCTCATTGTAAGTGTTTCTGTTCATAGGCTCTCTTGTTCGTCACCACAATCCTATGAGGAATCTCACCTTTAGTCTTCCCTTTTATAGATAAGGAAACTGAGGCAATAGTTTCTAAACCACAAAGCTGGACCAGGATTTGAGCCTTTGACCTGGTCGGCTGGCCCACCTTCTAGTCTGTATGTGCTCTGCTTCCATCCACTCTGTTCCCATGCTCCCAGCTCGTTCCGTCTGTTGTCAGCCTCCGATCGTCCTCCAGACGTCTCTTCTCTGCCAGCACTGGCAGCTCCTGCCCCTGAGGACACAAGGGAATGAACTCTCACACACCAGAGCCACCCAGACGGCTGCTGTGTTTTCATTTCAGATCCGTAGCCGTGTGGATGTCATCAGGTACGTGGTAAAGCACGGCCTGCTATGGGATGACCTCTACATTGGATTCCAGACCCGGCTGCAGAGGGATCCTGATATATACCATCACCTGTAAGCCTGCAAGTGCTTTGATGCCCTGGGACCACGGGGGTGGAGGAGCACAGGGGCATGGGGGTCACAACAGTGAACAGGGGAGGAACACGCGGGCATGGCAGTGGGGGGGGGAAGCACAGGGGTGTGGGGAGTAAGGGGAGGGCATGGCAGCAGGTGGGGTGGGGAGAAGCGGGGAGAGAGAGAAGTGGAGCCAACCACTGTGTCCCCGCTAGCACAGATGGACAGATAGGAGAGGCCCCGTCCTTTTTCTCTGTGTTTTAATTAAGACAGGATGTAGCCTGGGCTGAACTCATGACAAGCTCTACTTCACCCTCTCATACAGGCTGGGGTTACAGGAATGTACCATCATGTCTGGCATTTTGACAAGACACTTGAGCTGTGTTTTATGGACTGGGTTGTTGGGGTCGTCCTTCCACGCCATCCACATCCCATGAGTTCCATATTGTCCTAGGGGTTAAAGCACAAGACGCACACACACAGATACAGAGTTCCAGTTATCCTCAAGAAGAGAATGCCCCTTTATTCAACTAAATTCAGGGTTAAAATACCTTTGGCCCCAGTAAAGGAAAACTCCTCCCACCCAGAGGGGGCTGGGGAAACTGGCCTCTGTGGGAGTTTTTCCCCAGGCAGGTGGTCGAGGGTTCAAGGCAATGTCAGACAGGTTAGATGGGCCTTGGCACCTGAGCTTCTTTGAGGCAGGTTGAGAAATTACCATTTTAAAGTAAAATAGGTCCTTCAGGCTAATGTACCAGGCTGTAGCAGAACCAAGGACGGAACTAGCAGGAAGCTTAGCTGATTAGCGTAAACATTATTTGCATCCAGTATTTTGGTCTCAAGGATCAGGGAGGACAGGGTCCCACACTGGGTGGTTTACAGGAATGGCCCACTGTGTTTGTGTGTGCTTGTACTTATAAATGGCATATCTATTTAAGGTCATCTTTAGAATCTCAGAAGGAACAATTCCCTGCCTTTGCATACACAAGATCAAAGAGAAGGTGATCCTATTACCACCACGGGGCCTCTGAAAAGCTGCAAAGACTTCCTTTTTAAAATTCCTATTCTTTAAAATGCCTGGGCCACAGAGATGGTTCAGTAGTAGTAAAGGCTCCTGTCGTTAAGCCTGCTGACCTGAGTTCACTCCCAGGGAGACCCGTATGGTGGAAGGGCAGAGATGACTGGAAGTTGTTCTCTGACCTCCGTATGCACACCATGCATGCACACCATGCACACATGCACACATCACATACACACACATGGAGACACACACAAGATAAATTAGAATAGAATTTAAAAATTAGAATGTCTAAGTAAAACCTTTAAACTGGTGGGTTATAATTATAGTCACTTTTTTTTTTTTTACTTATTTTCATTTTCTTTTTTTTTTTTTTTTGTTCGTTTAGTTGGTTGGTTGTGACAGGTCCTCCCTCTATAGTCCAGATCAGCCTGATCTTCACTGCATAGCCTAAGCTGTCCCCAAACCTACCATGATTCTCCTGGCTCGGCTTCCCACATGTTGAGTCACCTCATTAAGCACCCCCCCTTAAGGTCTTAAAAACCATAATTTAAAATGTAATAAATGTAGAAGTATGTGTCTGTTAAAGTCGTTATGGTTTCACAAGCCCCTCCTGAAACCCATTTCCTGCCCATCCCTCCACGCTCTCTCTGGGTGACTCTTGATAAAGGCCTTGTGTCTTCCTGGCCTATCTCTGGGCATGCCCACATTTCTGTTGATTATCTTTGTCTTCCGTAACATGCCACAGACTGTTGGGAGGGTGTGACCACAGTATCTCAGTGCCACAGCAGTTAGATACTCCGCAGCTTCATCAGAATATCCCAGCTACAACCCCGAGGTGTTTTTTCTGTCCGTCTTCTTTCTCTTGGAGTTGGGCTATCTGAGTTTTCTCCAACAGAGCCCATGAAACTAGCACCGCAGAGCAAAAGCCCAGGACACCCACACCTCTTCCACCTCCAAACCTCTGCCTCAGTATGCTCATGGGGGAAAAAAGTCACAATGGTTCCTCTGTGAGCACATGTGTAAACATGCACGTGCTCATATGCATGTGGAGGTCATAGAACACATAGTGTGACTGCATAAAGAAAAGCAGATAAAGGGTACCAGTGGCTCAAATCATCTTCAGGACACTGTCAGGAGTTTAAATAAGGGGAAGAATTAGTAGGGTGGACCTGTGTATGGTCAGGTACTCCCGGCCACACTGTGGTCTAGCTGGGCCGTTACTTCAGCTCTGGTTCTGTGCTGTGGGGCAGTGGGCAGAAGTCCGTATTACTGCCATCACATCAGGGAATGAGCCAGTTCCTTCAAGGTAGTCGCTTCCATTTCAGGTGCAGCCTCACCCCCTAAATGGACTGTTGTTCTCATGGTGAGGCATAGAGGTGTGTTCTGGGGGGCTTTGCTCTTTCTGGAATCCAAGGTGACCATGGTTTAGGACAGTGAAGTATCTTTGGGTCTTCAGCACTGAAACAGGGTGAGCTAGGTCAGGTAGCCAGACAGCCCTTAGCCATTAGCATGTCTGTGCAGAGCCAAGCAGGAGTCTGAGCTGCCGTGAAGGAGATGGACACAGAGTGAAGGTGGAGGTGCCAGCCTCACTCCTCCTTGAGTCGCCTTGTGGGCCCAAGTGAGAGGTCAGAGTTTATGAACGAGAGCACCTGCCATACACCTGCCGTGCCTAAGCCCTGACTTCTTATTCCGGGGTAAAGAGAGAATGTGGCTGTTTCTGGGAGATACCATTTCTGTATAAAATAAGTCATCTTGGAGTCATCTCGATACGGATGCTGAAGCTCTCGTGTGTCTTCAGCTGGTTTTACCATTGTTGGCTTTGTTTTGTAGGAGTTGAGACAGGATCTCGCATAGCCCAGGCTGGATTCCAATCCACTGTGTGGCTGATAATGAGCTTGAACTGGCGACTCTCCTGCCTCCACCTTTCAAGGGCCAGGGTTACAGGCGTGACCCTCTGCCACATCTGGCTTATACTGTGTTTTGAGAACAAAGGTCACATGCACAACAGGATGCCCTGCTGAGTTCTGAGAAGCAGCCACAGGCCTGTTTAACGGTTGCTCTTAAAACAGGATCTGTTAAATATTTTTATCATAGAAAATAATACATATTTATGGTCAAAGTTTTGAAAAAATTAGTTTAAAATATAAAAACTTAATATGAGAAATACTCCTCACTTGGAACAATTTGTGTTTGGTATCTAGTTAACCATTCTTTTTGTATTTCCAAATACACTCTGACCTTTTCCCACTGTGGACGATGCTGGCCTCATCCTTGCACAGCGTGGTCATCTGTTGTTTCCCACATCACTATATATTTTCTCACATGGTTATTTTAATGGCTGCCTGCCTGAATTCACACCCTGGTATTCAGACTTCATAATACTAATCTTTAGCCATTGAACCCATTTTAACTTTTCACCATTTGAAGTAGTGGTTAGATGAATCATGTGTGTGTGTGTGTGTTTTGGCATGTTCTCTGTGCTTTCCTTTGGGTGAGTTCTTGGGTGTGCCATTCGTGATTCTAGGTTCCCATTCAACCAGACCATTCTTCAGGAGGCAGGTTCGTCTTCCTTCATCCAAGGGGACATGGTCACTTCCACTAACACTCCATCCTGAAGCTTTTGGGTTACTTATATGAATACAACCTTCACTAATGAGAAATCGTTAAAGTGGAGCTTATTACAAAAAGACAGATGGCCATCATGTTTTAAGGGACTCTGAGAACTCTCAGATGCACAAGCCACTGAAGCAGCAGGACGACACAGTTTTCTTGGAGGAGCTGAGACCAGGCACCAAAGAAATCCTGT
The DNA here is from genome assembly GCF_982192425.1 of Myodes glareolus. Lineage (NCBI taxonomy): Eukaryota > Metazoa > Chordata > Mammalia > Rodentia > Cricetidae > Myodes > Myodes glareolus. The sequence goes on from NC_142039.1 coordinate 42,062,645, forward strand.
CCAAGCAAGAGGTATCGACGTTTGAAGCTTGTGTCCCCCTGTTTTGTTTCTTGCAGGTTTTGGAATCATTTTCAGATAAAACTCCCCCTGACACCACCCAACTGGAAGTCATTCCTGATCCACTGTGATTAGGCGGGACCTGGCATGTCCCAGGTAAGCACCTTCTGGGGCTGGTAGAAAACCTAGCTATGTATCCGATGGTGTTCACTCTTTCACCTAAACTCCAGGAAACCTGACTTCCAGGGGATCACGAAAGAGAGATTACATGAAAACTCTGAGGTGTAAAACTAAGTATGTAGGACAGCCAGTGAGGTCCTCCTCGAAGTCCACAGACTCTTTGGAAGGTGGGAGGTGCCACACAGAGTGCTGCAGAAAACAGTGTTTCAGAAAGAACTCCTGTCCATAATGCCCTCTGCTGGCGTGCAGGCAGACATGCAGGCGGAACACTGCATACGTAATAAATCTAAAAAAAAAAAAAAAAAAAAAAGCAGAGTAAGAATCAAATCAGAATATCTTTGACTTCCCACTCAGGGGTCAAGTGTTTTATGGTTCATGTTGTGGTTGCACACAGAGCACCGGCTGGGTCTTCTCAGTTGTGAGTCTAAGCAGGGAGGCACAGAAAAATCCCGCCACTACATCCCCATGAGTGCTGGGAAATCCGAGCAGAGAAAGATTGCTTTGAGAAGAGCACAGGGCCAAGGGCTGGGAGACTTGGAGAACTGATGCAGGAGGGCCTGTAAGAAGTAACACTGTGTCAGAAAACCAGGGGCTGGCGAAGCTCAGTCATGGAGGACTTGCTTAGCACACGCCAGGCTCTGGATTTGATCTCCAGCACTGTGGGAAAGTAGAATATTGAGCAAAGCTTTTGAATAGGTTCTAAAAGAGGGGCAGGCTGGTAGGAAGAATATTCTAGTCAGAAAGGATGGGGGAAGTTAAAAGGTGGAAGAAGGCAAAGTAGGTATGAGCAATGGTGGCCCCTCCGTGTGGTGGAAGGGATAAAGAGGGGAGCCAAGAAGGCTCAGCGAAGGCCACACAGAGCTCCACAGCAGTGAAAGCAGGCAGCTTGAAAGGCCAGTAGACAGTACCAAGGCCCTAGAGAGGGAGCAGTTTTGAAAGACAAGTTCAAGGTGTGGACGTGGAAGTGCCTGGATGTGGGGGAACAAAGGCTCAGGCAGTGTGAGCCAAGTCTTTGAGTGTACTGAAGGTCGACTTCTCAGGGATTCTAGTGATAGACTCCATGACCAAAAGCATCTTGGGAGGAAAGGGTTTGTATCATCTTACAGCTTACAGTCCTTTCCTTCAAGAAAGGAAATTGTGGCAGGAACCTGGGGGCAGGAACTGAAATGGAGGCCATGGAGAGGCACTGCTAACTGGCTGGCAGGCCATGGCTTGCTCAGCCTGCTTTCAAAAACCCCAGGAACACTACCTAGGTGTGCCACCTCCCAGAGTGGGCTGAGACCTTCCACACCAATCATTGATCAAGAAAATGCCCTACAGACATGTCCACAGGACAATGTGATGAAGGCAATTGCTCAATTGAGATTCCTTCTTCCAAGATATGTCTAGGTTTATGTCAAGTTGGCAAGAAAGAAAGAAAGAAAGAAAGAAAGAAAGAAAGAAAGAAAGAAAGAAAGAAAGAAAGAAAGAAAGAAAGAAAGAAAGAAAAAACAGTGCATCAGGGAAGCAGTAAAGTATAGTTGTTGGCCCCTCATGCTTGCTGTGTGCCATGTGACCGGAGGCAAATTGCTGGTTCTCCTTGGGCCCCAAGTTTCATCTGCAAAGTGATACAATAATAACATTTACAACACAGGGGTGCCACCTCACACACTGCTCAGGAGAGTCATGTGACTCCCAGGAAGATCCTGGGTAAGTCACAAAAAGTTGGAAATTGCTTTGTTGCAGTCCACAGTCCGGGCTTAGAAGCTACCTTACCTTAAAGCAGCTTCATAGCTTGCACTGAAGAATAAGGATGCAGCTCAATGCAAGGAGCAGATGGAAAGCTATTAAAATGGGACACACGCTGTGTGTTAGCTTCTTTTCTCATAGCTGGGAGAAAGTAACTGATAAAGGCAACCGAAAGATGGAAGAGTTTACTTTAGCTCGTGGTTTCAGGGGCACCAGACAGTCATGGTAGGGAAGGCATGGTAGTCGGGACAGTGGCTGGCTGGTCACATTGCCTTCCCAGCCAGGAAGCAGAGAGAGACAAATGCATTCAGAAATGGCAAACAGTGCACCAAATTTCAGGAGTTGCTCTTACTTCTTGAGCACAGCAGTTTACACCAAAGAGGACGTGTTTATCTTAGCAGTGAATGCTACATTTGAGAGATGTTCACGTATCAGCCTTTTGTGGACTTTTGTGAGTTGACTCAAAGCCATCTCATTGAGGCTGGAAATGGGGTTTGGTAGTACAGCTTGTGCTTAGAGTGCATGAGACCCTGAGTTCCATTCCCAGTACACCCCAAATTCATCCCATCCACAACTCCTGTGCAAGAAGAACCAGAAAAAAAAGCAGTAAGAATGAGTTTTGTGTGGAAAATAAAGCCAAACATAAGGAAATGTGAATCCAAACACAGAAGGAGCAGGAAGGAGAAAACCCTCAAGACTCCAACAGCAGAAAGGAAGGGAGCAAAAGAAGGGATGGGAGGCGAGGAGAACCTGGCAGAAGGATGGGAGAGTAGAAGAAAATGGGCAGGAGGAAGGGCTGCTGGAATTTAAGAAGAATATGAAAAACAGCCATTTGTTCTCTGATAGATTAATCCCACAGACAGCTGCGTGAAGACTGTTTCCAGAGAGAGTTGTGGACATCATCTGGTTGCCAGACACAAGCCTGGGAGACGCCCTAAAACTCATCCCACCGGGACTGGAATGACTTTGATTCTGTTATGAAATCTGTCAATCAATGGAGCCTGGGAGTTCTAATTGTTAGATAGATCTTTGGCTGAGGGATGATACACATTTGTTAATAATCTTATAGAAAATGTACTTTAAAAATCAATAGAAAATAAGAATCTATGTCTTCAAAATAACAACAACAAAGACCCACAAAAGAACTCCTTTAAGGCCTCTTAAAAATATTATTTCAATGTTTAAAATAGGCAACTAAATTGCCTGTGAGTTTTTCTATTTTTATAAAATTTATGATTATTTCAGATGTATAAATTGGTTTGTAAGAAACTGTAATTGTTACACGAGGTTCTACTTTGCATGTTGATTTTCTGATGTTCCTCCACCTACTGTCGGTATGATCAAGTGCCCTTCCTGACTATCATCTACCTCTTGAGCGTGACCTCAGAGCTCTTTCCTAACACTCATCAATGGAAGACTGCCGGTCTCCCTCTCACAGGGACCAACAGCACAAATGATAGATTATTCTTGGTTATATCACACTAGGAAAGATAGAAATGCTTGGACTTTGTGATTTATTCTGTATAGTAAATTATCAGTTACTACTAAAATAATGCAATGTTTGTCAAACAGATGTGCAAATGTATATGGTGGGCAAATTAAAGATTATTTTGAAACAGAAATTTGTCTTCTCACTCTGTAGCCCAGGCCAATCTCATATGAAGAAATTCTGCTTCAGTCTTCGGCTGAGGACTGAGGTTCCAGGAGTCATCACGCTAGACTACAATCTGTAACTTGGAATAAAAGAACTTGCCTTTCTATTGAACTCTTAGAAATGGTACTTTCAAGGTCATTTTAGCTCCTTTCCTGACGCCCCGACTGAACAGCCCCTAAGGCCTCTGGTATGAGTCTTCCTTGTCTCTGGAGACAAACAATGATGATCCCCCTCATAATGTCCCAAAGACAAATCAAAGTAGCCTTCCACTAATATTCACCTAAGAAACTGACTTTACTTATGGAGCAAGGTGTAACTGGAGGCTGTGCTTGTGTTTCCTGGCTGCCTAGTCTTGAGTAACTACACAGAAATTTATATTAATTACAAGCTGTTTGGCCTATTAGCTCAGGCTTATTATTGACCAGCTCTTACAACTTAAATTAACCCAGTTCTATTATGTTATATTTTCCCATGAGACTCGTGGCTTGTTCTTCCCATCTTGCTTCTCTGGTGACTGCTGTGTCTCCTTCAACTCCATCTTCTTCCTCTACCTCTACTTGGGTTTCCTGCCTAGCTATATTCTACCCTGCCATAGGCCAAAGCAGTTTCTTTATTAACCAATAGTAATAAAACATACTCACAGCATACAAAGGGGTATCCCACATCAACAAGGTTAGAATCTTCTTACAGGGTCATAGGAGACCCCAAAACAGCCAGAAAGTCTCCACTCAGCACAGATGATGTTGCATGGAGGTCTCATGTGTCTCCCCCTTTCCCTAGTCTTTGTCCAATTCTATATAGCTAGCACCTTCCAAGATCCAAAGGCAGGATGTAATTAGGGCAGAATTATATACTAATAGCTGGGCTGTGTGGCTGTAATCTAGGTGAGAGTCCAGTGTCCAGTCCCACCCACTCCTCGGAGGGACCATCAGCTGTCTGTTTTGCTTAGAGAACAGTGCCCTCCAAACCCCTCTGGTTCACTGACCCAACATCCCTTACCCCTGTCTCATCACTTCCTGACCGATCTTCGTGTGTATTCCCAGCAACACCTGCTCTTCCCTCACCTAGTATAGACATAGTGTCTCTTTTTTTTTGAGATTAAAAAAAGTGAAAGAAAATCTCACTTTCCCCGCTTTACAGAGAATGCCGTGCAGCAGCCTCTGCCTGTTGTCCTCACCTCCACCCTGCTGGCAGACCCTGTCACCTGCACCTTTAAAGGACATCTGGATCCGAGCCCTTCCCTGCTGTTGGCAGACATCTGGAGAGAAAGAAAACCCTGCATGGGGTTGACTTGCTTCTCATTTTAGAGAAGGAAACAAAATGCAGAAAAATTCATGAGAAGCCACTCCGCTGGGCAGCCTTCCTGGGAGGTGCCTCGTGGGCTGCACAAGCTTAGGGTGAAGGCATCCTATGCTAGGGAAGGCCGGCTGCTAAGTGCTCAGCTCGCCTGGTCATGTAAGACCCTTACTCTGAAGAAACCGTGCCTTAGGGAGGGGAGGAGATAGTCCTCTGTCTACAGCCCAGTGGCCTGCTCTGCCCTGCTAACCTTAAGCTTTGTGCCAGCGGGTAGAGAAAACCGATTTCAATTTGCACAGCATCTAGCACAGAGTGGGCTGCAGCCGAGAAGCACTCGGTGATAACGGACAGGGACTTGAAAGTCTCTTCTGTGTCACTGCCAACAAGACACCTGGAACAGCCTAGCAGGAAGAATTAATTATTTTGGCTCAGGGTTTCAGAGGCATTGGTCCATGGTCACATGACACCACACACTGGGCACAGCATCATGGTGGTGGGAGCATGTCCTGCAGAAGCTTTCTACCTCACCAGAAACCTGAAGAGGGCTGAGACAGGAAGAAGCCAGGTGAGGAGGGCCAAGACAGGAAGAGGCCAGAACAAGACATAACTGCCAAGTACAAAGTCCCATGCAAACAACTAGGGAGTTCCACCACCTCCCAACAGCCTATTCAAAATCTGAATCCAAGTGGAATGTAGAAGGCGGAGGCAGGAGAATTGTCATGAATTTGAGGCCAGACTTGGTTACATAATGAGTTTCAAGCCAGCAGGTGCTACATTGAATCCATCGATGAATCAAACCATTTATTAGGTCAGAAGCTTCATAGTCTAATTATGGGTAAGGTGTGCTTTACTGATCTAGGCATTCATAATCTAAAGTTGGCCATCAGGATGAGCTCTCGCCTCGCTTATAGGCAGACTGCATGTTGTATGCTCAAGTGACTAAAAGAATAGTAAGAGAGTCACCAGGGTAGTAGAGGAGCAGCAACATGAATATTAAACAGCACAAAAGAAGCCAACAGAAACAAAGGTTACCCACGAGGAGATATGTCTTAGGGGAAGCAAACATTTCAGGCTCTTAGGGTGTGAATGTCTCCACCAAAAGTCACGGTTCAATTTAATCCTCCCTGAGAAGTTCTAGGAGGTGGACAATTAGGAGACGACCATTTTGGGGTGAATGAGGTGGGGGTAGGTGGGCTGTCACAGCAGCGACCTTGGCGAGCTGCAGCTCTCCCTGGCCCTTGCTCTGTATCCCCGGTGATGCTCTGCCTTGTCATGGCCAATCAGGAGGCCGTTACCAGGTACCAAGCAGACGCTGCTGCTGAGAAGCAAGCTTCTCAAGAACCAGGAGCTTAATTCACTTCTTTTCTTTACAAGGTACTCAGGATGCAAGATGTGTCCGGCAGGAAAATGAATGAATGTGTCCCGCCCTAGGAATAAATAAGAAAAGTTGCAGGATTATCTCAGTAAAAGTCAAATGGTATTTGGTGAGTAGTTTTTATACCTATTTGTAGAACGAAGGAAAGTCCCCTTTTAAAAAATAATATATAAGAAGGATTGTTCAAAACGAGAAAGAGAGAGAAAGAGAAAGAGAGAGAGAGAGAGAGAAAAAACAGTTCTTTATCCTCCTGCCTCTTCCCCAGAGCTGCTCATAAGCCTTTGCCACCAGTGTGTCACGCATGGGTGCCTTCTTTAGGACAGAGGGCTGCAGAGCCATGGAGAAAGCACGGTTTAAATAAACAGCTCTGGGTGACTTGGAGGATAAGGGCGGCTAGGACAGGGACTCCCTCCTAACCTGGATAGCGGCAGGTGTTTTCTTGACTATGAACGGAACATGTCACTTCCAGAAAAACAAAATGACAGCATTTCTGGGACGTAGTACTTTTTACAAAAGTAAAAAGTCTGAGCTCTGAAAGCCACCTCCGGTGACTGTGTGGTGTACAGTAGCACGGTACATCCTGGCTTCCTAGTGGAGACACTGCAGACAGCAGCATGCACCACGGAGACTGGAAATGGCTCGTTCCATCCTATTGGCACAGCTGTCAGTTCCCATATGTAGGTCTGCTGTGCTCTTGGATTCATAGTGTGTTCTGGAAATAAGAAATATGGTCTCCCTAGTTGTTCTCCTTTATCCAAACTTCCCAGGCGGTCATTTATCATTTGTTCATTCATGTATGAGTTTGTCTATGTAGCCCAGGCTATCCTCGAACTCCAGATCCTCCTGCCCCATCCTCTCATGTACAGAGATTCACGTTTGGACCGCCACACCCCTTTTCAAAGTTATCGCACATCTCTCTAGAAATTTAAGGTGAGTTTATCTTACTATGGTTAACCTTTGAAAACCGTGGGCTAGTGGGATGGCTAAGTGAGCCAAGCCTTGCCGCCAACCCTGGTTACCTGAGTCTAATCCCTGGAACCAACATGGTCAGGGTCAGGGGAACAACTCCTGAATATTGTTCTCTGACCTCCACATGTGCACCTTGATGAGAGAGTGCATAACACACACGCATGTGAGCGCGCACACACACATACACACATATCATACCGCATCCCTTGTCAAATATTTTAAAAGACATGTGTAACAAAAAAAATTATTATTAGCAGCTGTTTCCCATCTCCAGGAACCTAGATTAAGGATCTGAGAGTGTGGTAAAGGAAGTAAGGAGGCACGGATTTCTGGAGAGAAGGCATTGGAAAAGAGCCCCCATAGACATGGTATTTTAGTCAGGGTTCTTTAGAGGAGCAGAACCAAGGAATGAATATACATACATACATACATGCATGCATGCATCCATACATATATATGTGTGTGTGATATTGTGATATATTGTGATATATACACATATATGTGTGTGTGATATTGTGTGTATATATATAAATCAATCAATGACCAAACCACATCTGAGATGCTAAGAACCTTGACTCAACCCTTTAGGTTGGGCCTTGACTGTCAGGTTAGTCTCAGAATGGAAGTCTCTCCGTGAAGGGTGGTGACTGGTAGTTACTCAGTCCATAGGCAGGGCCTCTTGGTGGTCACGATCTGCTTCTGGGAACCAAAGGCTCTGGGAGAGCACCAGCCTACTCCACAAGGAAAGCTTGGAAATGCTGGCTCTGCAGGCAGCTGGTTCTACGGACAGTGGAAACAACAGAACCCACGCTTCTCTGCAGCGAGAGGGGAGGTCACGCAAACGAAAGGTAGCTTGATCTTCCTTCTGAAATACCCCTTTGAATCTGGGCTCTTTCCTAATTTGTGGCAAGTTAACACTAAAACCAGCCGTAAGATGAGGCATTCCTATAAACTCTTTGTGGGGTCTACACAGTTCATGTCCTCTAGTGGTGGAAAGACAGCTCTCCATTAAAGTGCATGCTATATAAACGTGAAGAACTGAGTTCGGATCCCCAGCACCCAGATAAAACGCTGGGGTTATGATATGTGCCTATAATCACCACTGCGGAGACAGGGGGCGCCCTGGAGCTCATTGGCAAGCCAAGCTAGCTGTACTGATGAACTCCACATTCAGTAAGGGACCTACCCGGTCTCAAAAAACTAAGGTGAAAGTGATTGAGGAAGATGGCCAGCATTACTCTGACCTCTCTGCACACAGTCACAGGTCCACACACACATACACACAGGAGTTGTAAATAAAAGTATTTCCACTGATGACCTGATTTTCTAAGGTCTCACACCTTCCCTGGCCCCTGCTTCTACTAGTGGGCCCACAGTCTCCCTCCAGAGGAAAATAATGCCTGTCCCAAGATGAGGCATTTTTTTCTCTATCTTCCTCTTCTTTCTCTGCTACTCTGACATATTAGAAAAAATTAATCTTTTGATTTCTCTTCCAGACAAATTAATAGGCTAGTATTTATCATCTTTGAAATATTATGCTTTGAAAACTGCTGTGATTTCAACTGGTAATTATTTCAATTGAAAATTATTTCTACTGTGTAAATAAACACTGGCAACATCTGTATTATGCAATGTAAATAATAGAAAATATACAAGATGAAAATAAAATGGTAAATTTTACCATTAAAAGCAATGTAGTTCTTTATTTACTGATACAGAAAGGCATAATGCTTATTTTTTTATATTATGCAATAAGAAATCTAAGTTTTAGGCTGGATATGGTGGTACACACCTTTAATCCCAACACTCTGGAGACAGAGGCAAGAAAGTTTGTGAGTTCTAGGCCAGCCAGGGATGCACAATCTAATTTTTAAGTTAAAATAAGAGACTATTTAATAGTGTGCATATGTTTCTGTGTGTGCGTGTGTGCGCGCACGTTTCTGTGTTTATGTGCATAAGTGTGCTCACATGCTTCTCTCTGTGTGTGCATTTTTGTGTGCACATGTCCTTGTCTCTGTGAACACAAGCAAGTGTGGTGTCTCAGTGAAAGACACTTCATGGTTAACAAGCAAATGAGCTCCTCTCCACCTTGCATTATATAGGTCTGCATCTCGAATGCCTTAGAATGCCTGTGTCTCTTCTGTAATTGGTGAAGCGAAAACATTAGTGCATCCAGTATGGACTCTCAAGGCCACCACTAACTTACCTGAAATATTTCTATTTCCTTCTTTCCATTTCTATTTTTGCCTGCTTAGGTAAAGGTATTTCATTTGTACCTGCTTAGGCATTTCTTCATAGTCACAGTTTGTGTGTGTGTGTGTGTGTGTGTGTGTGTGTGTGTGTGTGTGTGTGTGTGACTAACTACATGTTATCTGGGAAAGCCAGACATGACTTAGTGTTTAAGAGTACTTGTTGTTATCGCAGAGGACCTGGGCTCAATTCCCAGCGCTCACACAGTGGCTCAAAACATCTGTACCTCCAGTTCCAGGGGATGCAATGCCTTCTTCTGACCTCTGCAGGTACTGGGCATGCATGTGGTAAACACACATGCACGCAGGCAGGCAAAACCCTCATGCACATAACAGTTTTTAAAATTTAATTTAAAAAATAACTTGGGTGGCGGCTGGGAAGATAGCTTATTTGGTAAAGTGCTTGTTGAACAAGCATGAGAATCTGTGTGCACCAACAGGACCCATGTGGAAAAGCCAGGCTGAGTGGCATGCACTGGTTACCAGAGGAGCCAGGTGGAGACAGGCGGCTCCTGGGACTTATTACCCAGCCAACCTTGCCTACATGGCAAGTCCCAGGTCAATAAGACACCCCATCTCAAAGAGCGATGTGGATAACTCCAGGGGAGCAGTTCTCAAGGTTGATCTCTACATTTATACACTCCGGGTCCCAAACCCTGGGAACAGTGACACACACACACACACACACACACACACACACACACACACACACACAGAGTAGATCTCCCCATCTCAATCGGTATAATCAGGATGATCCCCACAGAGATGCCCACAGACCAACCCAATCTATATGATCCCCTATAGATATGCCCATAGGCCAACCTCGTCTAGACAGTCCCTCACCAACCCCATCTAGACAGTCCCTCACCAAGACTGTCAGTAAATTCTGGAGTGTGTCAAGTTGATAATTAGAACCGACCACCACAGACTATTTCTCTTAAAATTTCTTCAGAGGTTGAGGGTCTAGCACATTCAAGCCCCAGGCCATTCCTAGAAACACCACCACTATAAGCGTGCAAGCAAGCAAGCACACATGTGCGCACGCACGCTCTCACACACACACACACACACGCACGCACACATATTTTCTAAATACCTTTAAGGTGTTTATGAAAAATAAGTGTCCTAAAATATACAGTACTTTTAAATATCATAAAGCATTAAGTTGTGAAACATATGAAACTGTACCTGTTTGACTGTATGCTATTTTGTTGTTCATTAAATGAATTCATTTTTAAATAATATTTTTATTTATGTGCATATGTTTGTGTGGTTATGTGTACCACGTGATACTGTGCCTGCAGAGGCCAGAAAATGGCAACAGATTCCGTAGAGCTGGAGTTACAGGCATTTGTGAGCCACTGGATATGGGTGCTGGGAATCAAACCCGGTTGGCGGCAAAGGCAGCAAGAGCTAACCGCTGAGCCACCTCTCCAGGCTGATTTGTGTACTGGGGACAGTGGCCAAGCTTGCCATCCAGGGCAGGCTGTGTGGCAGGTACCTTTCCTGATGAGCCATCTCGCCAGCATCATATACTATTTTAGCAATAGAAGAGCAAAGACAAATGGCAAAATGAAATAGCTGTCCAGACTTCTAGGGATAATTCCTTTGGACTCAAAGACCTATTTTAATTTGAGCGGGCTAAGGGCCTTGAGAAACCGCAATGAGCCGAATTCGCCGGTAGGTGGCGGAAGAGCACCGCACGGCAAGACTTGCGCTCTTTGAAGCTGTTAAGCTGTTGATTCAGGACAAGTCACAGAGAAGCAAGCCCTTCTTTCCTTGTGCACGGAGGGGTGGCGAGGCGGGGGGGGGGGGAATCGATCACTTGTTTTTGTGGGAAACCACCTAAGGCATTCATGTTACATCTTGCACAGCGGGCCATGAGTGAGAGCATACAGCGTCTTCATTCCTTCCTCCTTCCAAATTGAGGATTCACTGCCAGAATTAAAAATAGCAAAACAATAAACCAGATTGTATATTTGCTTTCTGAATCAAGGTGCTGTTATGTAGCCCAGGATAGCCTCAGGCTCTCAGCTCTCCTCTTGCTGGGAGGTGTTTACTACCCTGGCAAACTGTGAGAAACAATTGTAAGAGGAATTTTCTAACTTGCCTTAGCGAGCAGTCTGTGTTTCGCCTTATTAGATAAAACCACGTTTCTTCTTATCTTTTGGATCATTTCCTTCTCCTGCCTGCTTTTCTAATTGTGCCTCTGAGAAACTAGGGATCAAACCATGTCCCACTAAGATGTCTCTCCATGGGCATTCTGTCCAGGAAATACACAAGAAATCTGACCTCCCTGTCTAGTTGGTTTTTGACAGTTTGACACAAACCTAGACATTATTTGGGAAGAGTAACCTCAACGGAGGAAATGTCTCCATCAGACTGACTGTAACCTAAGTAGGGCATTTCCTCTCTTAATGGGTGGCGTGAGAGGATTCAGCCCAGTGGGGACGGTGGTCTTGGAGAGAATAAGGAAGCCAACTGAATAAGCCACATGGGGAAACCAGGAAGCCATGTTCCTCCACGGGCTCTACATCATGCTTCCAGGTTCCTGCCTTGAGTTTCTGTCCCGATGGCATGGCCAAGTGTGGCCTGAGAGTGTGCAATGAAATAAGTTACTTTCCAGGGTGTTTTCTCAAGGGAATAGAAACTATGGCATTTCTCTGGGAAAGAACAAGCAGTCCCTCCCCTCTTGCAACATTCCTCTAACGGCAAAACTCTTCTTTCTTTTCCCTTTGTCTTTCTTTTGAGAAAAGATCTCATGGAGACAAAAAAAAAAAAAAAAAAAAAAAAACCTTACTAGGTAGCTCAGGCTGACTTGGAACCCCCAGGACTTCTCCTGACTCAGTTCCCTGGGTACTGAGGTGACCAAGGCCACCATGCCTTACCTGAAAGGTTGAGATGTAAGGGTGGATTCTTACTTTGTGCTCAGCCCCAGTCCATAGGTGGTCAGGAAGTGGGGTTTTTGTCTATAAACCAAGCGAGGTGGTGTGGCCACGGATATCACACCCTCAAAGGGCACAGTCTAAGAGGCCTTGTGTTAGTGATCATCTGATACTTGAAAGGAGGGGCCCTGTCCAGCAGTCTACTGGAGTGAATATTTTCATTTCAGGAAGGTCCTCCTCAGCGTGGATCTGTGAAGACTTTTGGCTCACTGAAAGAGCATTTGTGGAGCCTTCATTTCAGTAGCTGTAATTGACTTGGGTATCCAGGCCCCAGGCAACAAGGGAAGAGCTTTATTTCTCTTGCAAGAAAGAACCCTAGGGCCACAGTGAGCTGCCTTCCTAAAATAGGTCAGATTTTTGCAAGGCCACTCAGTGAGGCGATGTTTCTAGGGAGCGCAGGCCAGTGTTTTCCTGAAAAAATTAAATCAAGTATCGGTGGTTTCACAAGCCAGGGACAAGCATCCCATTGCCCTCTGGGTGAGCAGATGCTATTAAGTATTAGGTTCAACTAGACTTCCGAGCCACAGTGACCAAGACTTTGGCATGATTAGAATAGCAAGCCTCAGCTGCCCTCCCCAACCAATTCAAGTCCCGCTAGGCCCGGCACGTCTCTATGGCACTTACGGTGGAGTCTGACGTGTCTGGCAGGAATTGCTGTCATTATGTTAGCCCTGCAGACAGTACACAGTGTTCATGAAGTCAGGTGGGCTCCAATACCGTGACCCAGAAAGTGTGGCTTCTGTGAGCCTGTTCCAGAAGAGAACCATTCTGAGCTTAGAATTTCCTTTCCCCATCAAAAGAACAGAGCTCCAAACTTCAGTCACGACTCTCAAGAGTGACTTAGGACAGGAAAGAGGCAGTTAAGAGAAACAGCGCTCAGAGTAAGAAAAAAAAAAAAAAGGCTGCACTGGAAAACTGAAAAAAATAAAAGGAGGAATTTCTCCCAGGGCAAAAACTCAGACTAGACTGCAGCTTTGCAGAGGTCGTTAGACAAAACAAAAACCGCGTAGGAATAAAACTGCAAACGCCCAAATCACAGCGCTGTGCGGAAACAAACTTCCCCCTCAGTCCCCGGAGAGGAATGACTTTATAGAGAGGAGGATGGAACTGGATCGCTAAAGAAAAACAAAAATCCCAATCTGAGCACAGGCATCAGTATCTCTCGCATTCTCAGCTCCAGATTCTCCTCAGCTTACACCGGAACAAACGGGCAATTCCCATAGGTGCACACACACATGGCTTTTGGGGCTTGTAGTGCACAGACAGCCCAACTTTAAACAATTTGATTTGCAATTTTTGAGTTTCGTGATGCAAGAATGTACTTGTACTCTCTCCCTCTCATAACGTTTTTCGATAGTCAACACTTTGTAAGTTGGGGGTTCATGCTAGCGGTCTGCCTAGCTACAGGCTGATGCAGTCCTTAGGAAGACAGGCTAAGCTCTTACAGCCCACTGGTTAATTCTATTCTGTTTGTTATGATACGAGGTCTTACTCTGTATCCCTGATTGACCCAGATATCATTATGTAGCTCAGGTTGACCTTGAACTTGCAGTGATCCTCCTAGCTCTCTACCTTGACTACTGAGTTAACAACCACAAAGTGCCACACTCAACTTGGGTTTGCTTCCTGTCTTTAGAAATGAATTCCTAACTGCCAGGAAGAATTCATGGCACTGTGACCCGTAACAAGGGAAGACACATCAAGGTCACCGTGAGGGACCTGAGTCTCATCCCAGACATGGTTTTCACAACATCAGGACCTGAAGCACCTTGGGTGGTGGAAAAAGATGGGTGACTCTCTGACTCTTCAGGGACCTGCCTCAGCAGAGGCATGGCTCTGTCTTTGTGGGTCAGACAAAGGGGGGTCCTCTTGTCCCTCTGTTTGCACCTTCTTCCCAACCGCTCCCCCTCCACCCCACCCAGTACCCAATGCTTCTTTCCTGCTTTGCACCCCAAGCTTCCCCGACCTCTCCATCCTGTACCTTCTACACCCATCTCTCCTCTTCTGAACCTCAGGGCACCAGGCCCCTGAGAACCTGCTCAATAACCAGGCAAGGAAAGTGAATTGGTCTTGGCTGTTGGATCCTGTTGTCACACTGCCTGATCCAGCCACACTTCCCAGAGCGACTTTTTCATAACAGCTAAGATGGACAGAGTCCTATTGCATACCAGGTATTCTGCATTGCACACAACATGCATGAATTCTGTCAAAATGTAAATGTTTCTGTTAGCCTATGTCTGCACCAAGAAAACAGAGTCTCAGAGAGCTAGTTACCTTGTGTGGCCAAGGCCAGACCACCTCATTGGATCCAGAATTTGTACTTGTATTTGTATTTCCTACATACAAAGTAGGCTTCCCTTGTGCCCTCTCCGGGGCACAATCAAGGGATGGAGGAAGGGGCTCTGTTGACCTTCTGTGTTCCCATAACTTTTGCAAGGATTCGAGGCAAGTTTGTAACCTATACCCTGTGTGTTTTGCCGGAAGAGCCCCCAGCTCCCAGCAGTGGTTCGAGAGGAATTGGGGACAGATGATTAAGAACCATCGAATGGTTCCCTCCTTCCACAGCCCGTGCCTGCTGACTTCTCCCAGGGAGGATCCTTTTCTCTCCTAGATAAGCGGCTGGTTTTTAAGGATGCATTTTGGATGTTTTCTTTTCCCAGCTGTGGCAGCAACCGCTTGGATGCTTCAGATTCTTGGTGCTTTCAAAGTTGGGTTATGTCAACAAGGCGTCCTCTGAGGATATTAAAGAGCATGAAAGGGCTTTACTGAAGGATGAACGTGAAGTAATATCGTAGCTTCCAAATTTTTAACATTAGGGAACATTAATACTCAATACTCAATTACAGTACAAATGGCTTACTTTTATCCACAGGTTTCAGACAAAATGCAAAACTTTTTAAAGATTTATTTTATTTTAAAAATTATGTACATGTGTGTGCAAGTGTGTGTGCGGGTGCCCTTGGGATCCGGAAGAAGACATTGGATCTTTTGGAGCTGGAGTTGCAGGTGGCTGGGAGCCACCCAATGTCAATGCTGGGAAATGAACTTGGATCCTCCGCAAGAACAGCAAGTGCATTTGAACAGCAAGAACAACCGAGGCATTGCTCCAGTTCTCAAATGCAAATTCTTTTTAAAATAAAATGAATTTACATGTCACCCTCGCACAGCGGTCATGATCATCTCTGTCATTCCAATTTTCCTGTTAGTGCAGCCGGAGTAACCATGAACCCAAACATTTTAACATTCCCTGTGCTATTTAATTGGCAGGGCCTGGGGAGATGGCTTTACTTGACAAGTCTTTGCTGTGCAAGCCTGAAGACCTGAGTTCAGATCCCCAGCACGCATATAAAAAGACAGGGGCAGTGGTGCACGCCTGTAATGTTAACATGGGAGAGACAGAAGTGTCCTTGGGTTTGCTGGAAAGCCAGGCAAACGGAACGTGAGTGCCAGGTTTAGTAAAACACAATTTCTCAAAAACTAGAGAGAGATTGACGAAGACACCTAACATTGATCTCTGGCCTTCATACATATGCCTCTCTCTCTCTCTCTCTCTCTCTCTCTCTCTCTCTCTCTCCCTCCCTCCCTCCCTCCCTCCTCCATGTGCCCAGATTATTTAATCACCAAAACAGCCCCACATAACATAGGCCTTTAGTAATCATTCCAGCTCATCCATGTTATTTAGTTCCGCTGAGCCTCTGCACCCTGGGCTGCAGAATAAGATGGGAGTTTCCTGACTCATGACGTCACTGGGATGAAGCAGGAAACAATGGCTCAGTGTTTGAAACGAGGCTGAAGCTCAAATAGCGTTTGCTCTTGTTCCTGTTTTACATGTGAAGAACTCGAGACTCAAAGACATCGTCTTTTCTCAAGTCCCACAACCACTGCCAAAACCTCCCAGGGAAAACCATTAGCCACCTGGCTTTACTGCCTTTCCATACCTGTCGGCTCAAATATGTAAGTTAATCAATTGCTCAAATTATGTTTTGTTCTTTTGTACTATATTGTGTCAAGATCCACGTAGTCAGAACATAGAGTCCTGAAGATCAAAGCCAGTTAACCCATTCCTCACCCACCTCTTTGTAATACACAAGAGACTGGTAGATGGAGAGGCTGTGGACGAATTTCTGCAAACTGATATTCCCTCCAAACCAAACCATTCCCTCCTGGAGGCAGGAGGTCCTCATGGGATACAGGAAGTTAAGGACTGAGTCACCACATGCTTGGTGGGACTTCTCAGTGATGTTCTGCCTGCTGGTCACCCATGCTCCTGCAAATAATCCCAATAAATCCACGGGTTTATAAAGTTAGATTGTTTCTTTAGTCTGTCATTGGTGACCTATCTAGGGTGAAGACATTGGTTCACATCTTCCCAGCAAACATTCTCATGTGAAGAATGAATCCAAGCACTACTGTCAGGAACCCTCCTTAGAGGGAGCCCAAGTACTCCTGTGGTTTCTCAAACCAGTCTTGGGCCATTGCAATCTCTTCTTTATGATTGTTAATAATGACTACCTTAGTTAGGGTTGCTATTGCTGTGACGAAACACTGTTACCAAAGTGACTTGGGGGGAAAAAGGTTTATTTTCTCCATCACCGAGGGAAGACAGAATAGGAACTCAGACAGGGCAGGTACCTGGGAGCACTAACTGATGCAGTCAGTGACCACGGAGGGGTGCTGCTTACTAGCTTGCTCCTCACTACTTGCTCAGTCTGCTGTTTTATAGAACCAAGTACCACCACCCCAGGGATGGTCCTACCCACAATGGTCTGAACCCTCTCCTATCAGTCACCAATTAAGAAAATGCTCTACAGGCTTACCCACAGCCCAATCTTATGGAGAATTTTTTTTCAACTGAGGCTCCTTCCTCTGTGAAGTTGACACAAAACTAGCAAGAACAGTGTCCTTCCGTTCTCCAAATGTCTTGGTCTTACACTGCTGCTTTGCCCATGACAGCAGTATTGCTAACAGACAAGGGCAGTGTGTTCATGTCCCTTTGCTTCTTAATCCTCTTGGCAGCCGTGTCTTGCTCACTTAGGGTTCTTTTTCACCTTGTATTGTGGGTGGCTTTACATGGCAACCATTTCTCCTTCAAATGATTCTCCCGCCCACCCCATCTAGTCTTCCTTTCAGATGCTCAACTGGGGCACGAGGGTTGGATCTGAATGATTGGGAGTTCCATGCCCCAGTCTGCAGATCGGTGATCTCAACTTCTGGCTGGTTTCTCACTGTAGCTCCCCAAGAGCACAGAGCATAGGTCTGGGTAGTCTGGACCTCTCAGAGTTACAATGTAACGCTTGGAAAATGTCAGCTGCCTGTTAGTCACATTATCCGCCCTTTGTGGGGGCAGTATTAAGAGATCATAAAAGAGTCCAGCCCACAGGGCAAATATCCTTCCTAGCTTTATTAAAGTTGTCCTTGTTAGTCACCATGCCCCTTAAGCATGTCCGTGCACAATGATGCTGGTGCACGTTGTTGAGGAACAGGGCTGAAGGCTGACTTCCTGTGTTACTAAAGGGACAGCTATCCGCCTGATTTGAGAACAGCCATGCCAGCTCCCCAGTACCAAGCCCTCGGGGACTCCACTGCTGCTGCCTCATGACCTTCTTCTGACCTCTAAAAGTAGCTCCTGCATCTCAGCACCCTTAAGTTCTTCCCTAGATCCTAAAGGGATCCTAAGACAATGCTTCCCCACCCTGCCTACTTCCCAGGGCAGCTGGGGCTCATCTTTCTGCAGTCTGCTGAGCCGCCTCTCCTAGAACGCATGGCTCTCTCAGTTATGGTGTTGGTGATGCGGACCCTGGTAAGCACAGGGAGCAGATGTCAGTTTCGCCTTTCTGACTGCCCTTCTCTCAGTTCCTTTGCAGAAAGCCACCCCATCCCAGATCACGTGATTAGATGGGGTTGGCCCTTCACCCTCCAGTCTTTGGTACCCACAGAAGTCTTATCCATCAGTCATAGTGAGCCCACGGATAGCCACATGCCTCAGGTGCCAAAGAGAAATGATGCTGAGATTTGAACTGGGGTGAGTGGGAAAGAGCTGCCCTCCCCTTGAAGGCTGAGAAGTGAGCAGGTGCTGCTGGAGGCCATCTTTGTTCGCTGGAGATGTAGCCAACTCAGTGGCAAGAGGGCCTGACAAATGGAAGAAACAGTTCTGATAACAGAGTTCTGGCATCTAATCTCTCTGTGCTTCCAGCCGGTCTGTGGGGCTTAGCAAGCCAACCAGAGCCTCTTTTACGCTCATCCTGCTTCATGTTTCTGCCATTTTAATAAAAGGAAGTCCCAGTTAAAGCGACAAGAAAATGTGTTATCCTTCGCAGAAGGGCTGCCTTTTAACACTAGGTAAGTCTTTAGCCCCTCCAAAGATGGATGTGTATGGCAGAGCTCCTGGTGGGGTGGTGCAGCCATCCCGATTAGGGTCAGACACCCCACCACCACGCCTTCTCAGCTTGCTGGCCAATTGTAGGATTCCTCATAAACTCCATTGTGTATAGGCATCACATTTTCATTTGAAATGAGCTAGAAACTAAAGATGTTCAAATCCCACCCTCCAATGAGCACCTCATCTGCCTCGTCCTGAGATTGGCCCAGATCAAAGATTGTCCCCATTGACCCAAAGAAGTCCCTGGCTTGGATCCAGCCCTGAGGTGGTCCCTGGGGGAGCACCGTTCAGAGTGCTTCTCCCAATAGCTTCAGCTCCGATACTGCAGTTAGAATTAGGAGCATCACCAGGAGAGGGTCAGCTGAGCTGAAAGCATGTCCTAGAAATGCCATCTCTCATCCCGCCTCCCAGTACAGCCTTCTCACCCTGCATTTCAGACAAACACTGCCCATGGCAGCAAGAATTCAGCTTTTTCTTTATTCTTTTATTTTTTATTTAAAGTTAAAATGGATTTTCAGGTATAAGATGCTAAATTCTGAGGATCTAATGTAGAGGGTGATCATAGCTAGCAATAGTAGATACTAACAATTCGCTAAATGATTAGGTCTTCAATGTTCTTACCATCCCCAACATAAAGGTGAAGAGTGTTAACTACCCTAACTGTGATCATTTCACAACATGCACACACATCAAATCACATCGTACCACCAGTTCATAAAAACAAACGTGTGCTCACACCTAACAAAGCAAAGGAAAGAAAAGGATAGACACATTGTCAGCCGTGTACGAGTAAGTAAATAAGCTGGCTGCAGAGATATGTTTGCTGACTGACTAGTCTTTGTAGATACACAGCTAGATGCTGTTCTCTTCACCATGACGAAACATCTGGTAGAAGCAGCTTATGGAGAAAAGGGTTTATTTGGGTTTGTTTCGAGGGTCAGAAGGCTGGCGGGAATGTAAAGGGACCGGCCACATAGCATCCACAGTCCAGAAGCAGAGAGCGCTGAGCATCCCACTTGTCCCCTCCTTTAAAAATGAGGCTAATAATTTATTACTGTTATTATTATTGTTGATTTATTTAGTTTTATTTTATGTGCATATATATGTGCCTGTATGTAAGTATGTATATGCTCCACATGTGTGACTAAGTGCCCTCAGAGATTAGATAAGGTGTCAGATTCCCTGGAACTGGAGTTACAGATGGTTGTGAGAGGCCTGCTGTGGGTGCTGGGAACCGAATCCCCACCCATGGCAGAAGCAGTGTTTTTAGCAACTGAGATGTTTTTCCAGTCTCCTGACCTCTCGCTTTTTAATCAGTGTGAGATCCAGCCCAGGGATGGGAGTCTCCCTCACCCAGATTAGATCTTCCCATCTTAGTCAGACCTTCCTGGAAATACCCCTATACACACCCAGCAAGGCATTTCCTAGGTGATTTTAAATCTCCTCAAGTAGACAGTGATGATTTACTATCGCAATATAGAGTGCATGTGTATGTGCTCATACATGCTGAGTATTTATACATACATACTCATGTATTGAATAGATCCAATCTAGGGATAAACATGAAAGTTCTCTCTCAGCAGGAAGGGAAAATAGAACGGGGATGGAGGGAGCATCAATGATTCAGTCACATACCAGATCAATTAAAACCTTAAACCAGGAACAGCAGCCTGGAGGGTAGGACTCCTAACAGCCTCTTGGCGGATGCGGCCCACGGAGGATGAGGGAAGAGAAAGGATCAGATCTCCACGGATCCAAAGGCTTTTCCCTTTGGGAATTATTTTATGTTTGTTCGTGGATCTCACCGAGTTCAGGCCCAGCCCAGAGCTGTAGGATTGCGGGAAGGCAGCCAACATAGCTCTGAAAACAGCATCCCCGTGTGATGCTTTCAGGTGATACTAGGGAAGCCTAAGTGGGAAAGTAACCTTCAGTTTTCCAAGTTCAGCCCCAGCCCAGCAGGGGAGCTTGTGAGAGCTCATTGCAGCTTTGAGAATTTCTAAATGAGAGAACTGTGCTCTCAGACTCCCTCCCTGGCAATTGGCTCTCTCTGGGAAGGCCTGTCCTGGGGGAAGGGAGGCCATATAATCCCACCCTTCTGGCCTTTCTGGTGTGAGCTGAGATCCTAAGAGATGGAAGATCTGGCCTTTCTGATGTGAGCTGAGATCCTAAGAGATGGAAGACAGAAATAAAGGAGCATAGAGGGAGCTCACAGGTACAGAACCGGAAGTATGGAAGGTACCTCAGTTGCTGTGGCTGGAATGTGAAGTCCCCCATCAGCGCATGCATTGGGACACCTGCTCACCATCTTGTTGTGCTCTTTTGGGGGACTGGGGAAACTTTGTGAGAAAGTGAGGATGATGCTCATCTCTGGCTCATGCCCTGAGCTCTTTGCTTCCTCATCGATGAAGGTGTAACAAGCCAGGCAGAGTCTTCCACGGCCACAGCTGCTGTGCCTTTCCCACCATGATGGACTAAAGCCACAAGCCAAATTAGATCTGTCCTCAAAGCACTTCTGTCCGTTCTTTCGTCACAGTGGCAAGGAATGAGCAAAATGAAGATCTAGACTAGTCAGGGATGCCTAGACAGGCAGGTAAGTACACAAGTGGCAATGATTGTGTAAGTAGGCAGGTGACATGTAGGTAGTCAGATAAGTGATAGATGCAGGTAGATAGGAATATAGATATATAGAGGGCAAATGATGAATAGATGGCGAGTGGATGATCTATACATGGGTAGGTAGATACATAGACAACAGATGATAGATACGCAGACAGAAAGTAAATAGTTTATGATACACAATTGGCTCACATAATTATGGAGGCTGAAGTGCCCCATGGTCCATTGCATTTGAGCCAGAGGTTCAGGAAAGACAGTGTTGTAATGAGGCCACACCCAAAGGCCCCGAAGCCAGGAGCTGGGCTGTCCACCTCTGTTCTGATCAGAAATGGGTTGGCCGATGCCATGTGTGCTGGATGATGCCATGTGTGCTGGATGATGCTGTGTGTGCTGGATGATGCCGTGTGTGCTGGATGATGCCGTGTGTGCTGGATGATGCCATGCGTGCTGGATGATGCCGTGCGTGCTGGATGATGCCATGCGTGCTGGATGATGCCATGCGTGCTGGATGATGCCGTGTGTGCTGGATGATGCCATGCGTGCTGGATGATGCCATGCATGCTGGATGATGCCGTGTGTGCTGGATGATGCCATGCGAGCCAGTGAGAGCGTATCTTCTTCACTCGGTCTATTGACACACGTGCTAATCTTCTCTGGAAATACCTTCATGGACATCCTGCTTTGTGAGCTGCATGGGCAGCTGTATCAGTTGATAGACAAATCGACGATCACAGTGCCCATCAAACCGCCACAAAATAGTACAAACTGCACATTGCTGGGCTCAACCACTACAGGAAGATGAAGCAGCCTAAAAGACAATGAGTGTTTCTTTGAAGATTTACACCATCATCTCCCCCCCCCACCATAACATCCCCCATCACCTCCCCATGCCATCCTTCCTTCATTACCTCCATTCTGCAAACACCTCTCCCATCTCCTCCCATCTCCTCCCATCTCCTCCCTGCAGGCATACCTCCTCCCTCAGTTTCCCTAGGCGTACCCTCCCACCTTCACTCCTGCCAACACCACCCTTGTCCCCCTCCTCTGCTGTCACTCCTGACTCCATCGCCACCACCCCATGCATCCTTGGCTACCCCGCATAAAGCTGGCTAGTTTTATGTCAACCCGAAACCAGATAGAAAGTGTGAACTGACCTCACCAGACTGGCCCATGGGCAAGTTTGTGTTGTGTTTTCTTGACTGATGACTGTGTGGGAGGGCCCCGCTCACTGTGGGCGGCGACACCTGTGATCTGGTGGTCCTGGCTGCCATAAAAAAGAAGGCTGAGCAAATCTCACAGGACAAGACAGTAGCGGCGGTCTTCCGTGGTCTTTTTCTCATTTCCTGCCTCCAGGTTCCTGGCCTGATGTCCGTCAGCAGTGGACTGTGCTGTGGAACGGTAAGCTAAAAATAAAGCCTTTCTTCCCCAAGTTGTTCTGGTTACATTTATCACAGCCTAACTAAGACATCGCACATACAGCTTAACTCTCCATGGCTGGGGCCACCTGCCTTCTGAGCACAGGTGGATGAAGGTTTTCTTTCTGGGAAAAGGTTTTCTTTTCTGTTTGAAAGACTAAATCATCTTTAATCTGGTTTGGGCAGGAGCACTGTGGATTAGAAGGTAAGACTGGCATTGGCGTTGAATGGACTTGTGTCCAATGGAGTGAAGAAAATCCAGCTACAGGCAGAAAAAAAGATAAAAGACTTATTAGTAAAAACATCCTAATAGCTAATTATTAAGTTCTAGCTATGCATCCGCACAGCATCCACAAGAATGGATCCATCCATATGATGGGAGGAGAAAAATGGCTCCTGCAACTTGTCCTCTGACCTCTACAGGGTTCAACACACACACACACGCATGCACACACACACACACACACACACACACGCAATGTGTTTTCAAGGAGATTAATCACATGTGGCTCCTACAGGGAAAAAACTAGTGACTGTCATCTAAGATGCCAAATATTCAAGTCTAAAGTGATTTAATAGCTATGAAGTCATGTATTTGGAAAGGATGCCGTCAGGGGCCAGCCCTTGGGTCAAACCCAGAGCTGAGTGCTGTCCACAAGGCCATGGAAAAGCAAGCTAAGTTGGAAAGGACTGGACAGATTGCTGTGGGGGTTCCTGCTGTCCTAAAACACTTGCCTTAATCTTCCACTGAATGCCCTCTCCCCCTTTTAAGAATGGTGCTGTGTATTCAGTAGCATCTCCCACTGCTCACTGCTGGTACAGAAAGAAGGGATTGAATAGGTGGGTTAGCCTGGCACCCCAAATTCCTGCTACACACACACACACACACACACACACACACACACACACAGTTTGCTTTATTTCAAGTTTTTTTTATATTAGATCACCATATCATCCATGAACAAACACCATTTTTTACCTCCATCCATACACCTTTTATTTACTTTTCCTTCTTCCCCTGAAAATTTCAGCTTGTATTAATAATGAATCTCTGTTGCTTGCAACTAGAAGAATCTAGCAAGGAAATCCACTCTTGATGAAATGGGAAAGACACACAAGAGTTTCCAGTTTTTCTTGACCCTCAAAGTTTCCATTGTTGCCCTAGGCCCCAGGAAGAGTGAATGGGGGTTCACTACGTCAGATTCCAGGGTCTGACTGGGCGGAGCCTGGGCAATACAGCACTGACACCTCAATGGCAGCTGACATCTCTGCTGTAGCTGCACCCCATGTCCTTGTAAAAACGAGAGTGAAAAATACCTTCAGGAAAAATCAGTTCTGGAGAGAATTATAGGATAGGTATGCAAAGAGCAGTTCTACATTCCAAGACTTGAAGACGAAGAGATTACTCTCTGCATTTTGATCAAGTACAAGGAGCTGTGTTTTCTTGCTATAGATTTTAAGAAGTCAGCAAGTGTCCTCTAATTAGAGACTCTGGGTGACATGTGTAAACAGGTTTATCTTTGTGCTGTAAACTCACAAAAAAATGATACAAAGACTTATAATTAATTATGAAAGCTCAGCCTGTAGCTTAGGCTTGTCCCACTCTTACAACTTAAATTAACCCATTTCTATTCATCAGCATGCTGACATGTGACTCTGGCTTTCAGCTCTCCTCATGCATAGTTCCCTCTGCCTTCGCTGGTAACTCCACCTTTCTTCTGCCCAGAGCGCTCTGTCCCCAGAAGTCCTGCCTATATCTCCTGCCTAATAATTGGCCTTTTAGTTGTTTATTAAACCGATCACAGTGGCACATCGTCACACATTGTAAAGGAATATTCCAAAACAGCATGGAGAATAGGAGACAAAACACAAGTCCAATAATTACATTTATGGATCAAATAAGAAAGTGAAGTTATCTTTCATAGTCATACAGTCAATAGAGCCACCCAACTTCCTGTTACAGACACATTATAATCTATATAGAAGAGTAATTATGGGCTGGCAAGGCTGATGGCCTGAGTTTGATCCCCAGGATCCATATGATGGGAGGAGAAAAATGACTACTGCAACTTATCCTCTGACCACTACATGGTACAACACACACACACACACACACACGTGTGCGTGCACGCGTGCGCACACACACACACACAATGTTTCTTAAAGAGATTAATCGCATTTTCACATTTTATTCCCAAATGATTGAATATTAAATGGTAGTTATGTTATAATTTAGGGCATAAGACATATACATTTAAATCTGAGTATAAAATTGCTCCTTCTGTCCAATTGTTCCATCTATGTTGTTCCTCAAATGTATAGATATTATAACATATATAAATGTATAGTTATTGTGTATTGTATAAATGTATATATTATAACATGTATAAACATACAGATATTATAGCACATATATTATGACATGTATAAATGTGTATATATTATAGCATATATACTAATATAGATATATAATATAGTACAGATGTTATAGCATATATAAGTGCAGTATATGCAATGAATGTGTAATACTTGTTAGCAAGTGAATATTATTTTTCCCCATATCTAATACAGATTAATTAATTTATTTTTAAATTGATTTTTATTGAACTATACATTTTTCTCTGTTCCCCCCTTCCTCTTCCCTACCCTTCAGCCCTCTCCTATGGTCCCCATGCTCCCAATTTGCTCAGGAGATCTTGTCTTTTTCTACTTCCCATGTTGATTATATCCATGTATGTCTCTCTTAGGGTCCTCATTGTTGTCTAGGTTCTCTGGAGTTGTGAATTGTGGCCTGTTTTTCTTTGGTTTATGTCTAAGAGCCACTTATGAGTCAGTACATATGTATTTGTCTTTCTTGGTCTGGGTTACCTCACTCAATATGATGTTTTCTAGATCCATCCATTTGCCTGCAAATTTCAAGATGTCATTATTTTTTCTGCTGTGTAGTACTCCATTGTGTAAATGTACCTTATTTTTCCTTATCCATTCTTCGATTGAGGGGCACTTAGGTTGTTTCCAGGTTCTGGCTATGACAAACAATGTGCTGTGAACATAGTTGAGCACATGTCCTTGTGACACGATTCACCATCCTTTGGGTGTATACCCAAAAGTGATATTACTGGGTCTTGAGAAAAGTTGTTTCCTAATTTTTTGAAAATTTGCCACGCTGATATCCAAAGGGCTGTACAAGTTTGCATTCCCACCAGCAGTGCAGGAGTATTCCCTTTACCCCACATCTTTTCCAGCATAAGTTGTCATCAGTGTTTTTGATCTTGGCCATTCTTACAGGTGTAAGATGGAATCTCAGAGTTGTTTTGATTTGCATTTTTCTGATAACTAAGGATGTTGAGCATTTCCTTAAGTGTCTTTCAGCCATTTTAGATTCCTCTGTTGAGAGTTCTCTGTTTAGGTCTGTATCCCATTTTTTATTGGATTATTTGTTCTTTTGATGAGCAATTTCTTGAGTTCTTTGTATATTTTGGAGATCAGACCTCTGTTGATCTGTGGGGTTGGTGAAGATCTTTTCCCATTCTATAGGCTGCCATTTTGTCTTGTTGACTGTGTTCTTTGCTTTACAGAAGCTTTTCAGTTTCAGGAAGTCCCATTTATTAATTGTTTCTCTCAGTGTCTGTACTACTGGGGTTATATTTAGGAAGTGGTTCCCTGTGCCAATAATTTCAAGTGTACTTCCCACTTTTTCTTCTATAAGTTCAGTTGGTTGGCTTTATGTTGAGGTCTTTGATCCATTTGGACTTGAATTTTGTGCATGGGGATAAATATGGATCTATTTTCATTCTTCTACATGTTGATATCATTATGCCAGTACCATTTGTTGAATACTCTTTCTTTTTTCCATTTTATATTTATTGCTTCTTTGTCAAAAATTAGGTGTTCATAGGTATGTGGATTGATATCCAGGTCTTTGATTTGGTTCCATTGGTCTTCCTGTCTGTTTTTATCCCAGTACCAGGCTATTTTCAGTACTGTAGCTCTGTAGTAGAGTTTAAAGTCAGGGATTGTGATGCCTCCAGAAGTATCTATATTGTACAGGATTGTTTTGGCTATCCTGAGTGTTTTGGTTTTCCATATGAAGTTGAGTATTGCTCTTTTGAGGTCTGTGAAGAAATTTGCTGGGATTTTGATGGGCATTGCAATGAATCTGTAGTTTGCTTTAGGTAAGTTTGCCATTTTTACTATGTCAACTCCACCTACCCAAAAGCATGGGAGATCTTTCCATTTTCTGTTGTCTTCTTCAATTTCTTCCTTCAAAGATTTAAAGTTCTTGTCATACAAGTTCACGAGTGAGATTGGTCTGTAATTCTCTTTCTTAGTAATGTCTTTATGTGGTTTGGGTATCAGGGTAATTATAGCCTCATAAAAAGAGTTTGGCGATGTTCCTTCTGTTTCTATTGTGTGGAACAATTTGAGGAGTATTGGTATTAGTTCTTCTTTGAAAATCCTGTTGAATTCTGAGCTGAAACCATCTGGTCCTGGGCTTTTTTTTTTTTTTTTTTTTTGGTTGGGAGACTTTGAGGACGGTTTCTATTTCTTTAGCAGTTTTAGGTCTATTTAATTTGCTTATCTGGTCTTGATTTAATTTTAGTAAGTGATATTTATCCAGAAAGTTCCAATTTTGTGGAGTACAGATTTTCGAAATATGACTTAATGATTCTCTGGATTTCCTCTGAGTCTGTTGTTATGTCCTCCTTTTCATTTCTGATTTTGTTAATTTGGATATTCTCTCTCTGCCTTTTGGTTAGTTTGGATAAAGGTTTGTCTATTTTGTTGATTTACTTGAAAAACCAGCTCTTTGTCTCATTGATTCTTTGTATTGTTTTCTCAGTTTCTATTTTGTTGATTTTTAGCTCTCTGATTATTTACTGTCATCTAGTTCTCCTGGGTAAATTTGCTTCTTTTTGTTCTAGAGTTTTCAAATATTCTGTTAATTCTCTAGTGTGGGATTTTTCCAGCTTCTTTATGTAGGCATTAGTGCTATGTACTTTCTTCTTAACACTGCTTTCATTGTGTCCCATAATTTTGGGTATGTTGTGTGGTCATTTTCATTGAATTTTAGGAAGTCTTTAATTTTTTTCCTTCATTTCTTCCTTGACCCACCGATGCTTCAGGTGAGCATTGTTTAATTCCCATGTGTTTGTGGGCTTTCTGAATTAGTGTTGCTGTTGAATTCTAATTTTAAGCCTTGGTGATCCGATAAGATACATGGGGTTATTCCAATTTTTTGGTATCTGTTGAGATTTGTTTTGTTATCTAGTATGTGGTCAATTTTTGAGGAGGTAGCATGAGGTGCTGAGAAGAAGGTACATTCTTTATATTTAGATGGAATGTTCTATAGATGTCTGTTAAGTCCTTTTGAGTCATAACACCTGTTAGTTCCTTTATTTCTCTGACAGACCTTTCCAGAGGTGAGAGTAGGGTATTGAAGTTCCCCACTATTAGTGTGTGTAGTTTAATATGTAATTTAAACTTTAGAAGTGTTTCTTTTACATGTGAGGGTACTCTTGTATTCGAGGTTCAGATGTTCAGTATTGAGATTTCCTCTTAATGGATTTTTCCTGTGACTAATATGAAATGTCCTTATTTGTCTCTTTTGATTGATTTTAGTTTGAAGCCTATTTTGTTCAATATCAGCTTGTTTCTTAGGTCCACTTAATTGGAAAATTCTTTTCCAACCCTTTACTCTGAGGCTATGTCTGTCTTTGAGGTTGAGGTGTGTTTCTTATATGCAGAAGAAGGGCAGATTCTGTTTTCATATCCAATCTATTAGCCTGTGTCTTTTTAATAGGTGAGTTGAATCCATTTATATTAAAGGGATATTAATGACCAGTGATTGCTATCTCTTGTTATTTTAGTTTTCATTGTTGGTGATGTTATTTTGTGTGTTTCTATAATTCCCTTGGCTTGTGCTTTCTTTATTGTCTCTATTTCTATTTTCAAGTCTTGAATAGTTTCTTTCATATGTTTGATTGCTTTTTTCTTGGTTTTCTTTAAGGGAGTTGTTGATGTCTTCCAATTTTTTGTTTGTCTTTTTCTCCATTTCTTTAGGGGAATTTTTTATTTCCTATTTAAGGGTCTCAAACATTCTCCTAAAGTTATTTTTAGGTCATTTTCTTCTGTTTCATCTATATTTAGTTGCTTAAGTCTTGCTGTTGTAGAGCCACTAATTTTTCCTGGTGTTATGTTGCTCTTTATAGTGTGATGTGTGTTCTTGCCTTGTCTACCCATCTTTTCCTCTGACTGTGTAGTTGGAGGTCTTTCAGGCCTGCTCCCAGAGATTGCTTGCTTGGGGCTCTTTCTGCTGAGGTTGCTGCTTTGGGCCTACTCTGGCAGAGGTCACTAGCTTAGGCCTGCTCCAGCAGAGGTGCCTGGTGGATGTCATTGGCTCAGGCCTACTACCTCAGAGGTTGCTGAGTCACACCTAGTGCAGCAGAGGTCTCTGGTTTCCTCAGCAGTGACTCCCTTGTACCTGCTCCCGTGGAGTTCCCTACCTCAGGCCTGCTCTGGTGGAGGTCACTGGCTCAGACCTGTTTCCATAGATGTCCCTGGCCTGGGCCCGCTCCCACGGAGGTCCCTGACTTGGGCCTGTCCCGCAGAGGTCTCTGGCTCTGGCCTACTCCCTTGAAGGTCAAGTGAATATTCTTAAATCTTCCTTTCTTCATGAGACATATTCTTAGCAAGATATATTCAACAGAGCATTTACATCTCAGGAACTTATGTGGATGATTATTCAATTCTTCATATCAAATCATCGCTTTTATTTCTAAAACTGAAGTTGAAAAACTATATTCAGAATTTCTGATTTTCAGAGCTAAACTCATAAAATTGATACTTTACCAAAAGAGATAAAATAATAATATGCAAAAAGTTAAAAAGATCTTTGCCAAAAATCTTAACCATGGATAGCAGGACAGTGTGAATGTGATCTCTCTCTCTCTGTCTGTCTCTCATTTTGCACGTACTCAGAACTGCCTATTTCTGGGAGCCTGGCCTCAATCTGAACTCAGCATATGCTGCAGGAAACCACTGTCCAGCTACTGCATCAAGCTCACCCTGTTACTGTGATTGCCACTGAAAATTACAGGTTCCCCTGGCTATGCCAAGGAACAAGGGAGCAATGTCTGGGAGGAACTCACAGCTCTGAGGCTGTATTTTGGATGTGGTTTGCATAGGTTCCACAATGGCTTGTGTGTTGAAAATACCTTGTGGGGTATTGTGAGAGTGGAAATATAACCTGACTGTGGTATTTGGAGGCCAAGCACTTGGGTGTTGACTAGGATGGTATGAGAGTCATCAGCACAAAAAATCTAGGATTGAATGCTGGAAGCTTTGTAAGAAAAGAGACGAAGAGTCATCCCTGTCTCCTGCCATGTGATAACCTGTACTATCTCAGCGTTAAGACCTATGCACAAGGAGACCATCACCAGACACAGGCCCTTGACCATGGGACAAAAGCATGCTTCAAACTAAGCCTAATTTCTTTATATAATTACCAGTTTGGGGTATTTTGCAATAGTAAGAAAAATGGACTAATATCCCATAAAATGTTTTAGAGCACAGAGGCACACCATTAGTCACTTCCCTTGTTGCTATGACAAAGCACCCAAAAGAAGCAGCTTACGGGAGGAAGGACTCATTTGGGCTCAAGGTCTAGGAGTACAGTCCACTGTGACGAAAGACATCGCGGCTGGAGTGTGAGGCTGTTTGCTCACATCTGGGAAGATCAGGAAGCAGCAACAGGGAGTGCCAGGGGCTGCTGGCTGTTTTCTCTATTTTAATTCAGTCCGGAACTCCAGCCCAGGGGTTGGTACCACCCTCAGGTGGGATAGGTTTTCTTCTGTTAATTAACCCTCCCTGGAAACATCCTCACAGACGCACCCAAAGGAGGTGTCTCGTTAAAGCTCTAGATGTTTCTTAATCCAATGGAGCTGGCAATGGAAATGAATTATCACCTATACTATCTAATCACCTTGCTAATAAAGCTGCTACCCTGGGCCCAGAAGCAACACCTCTCTTCCATGACCCTCAAACTAAAGAGCCATGCTGTCCTGCCCCGCAGCCTGTGGTCATGCTACTGGCCAGCAAGGCCAGTAGCTTATGTTGCTCATTCACTCCTTCCAAGATTCAAGTGGCTGTGCGGGTCTGGCATACGCGGAGGCCCTTAGCCAGTTCTCACCGCGGCAAGCTCTCAGGCTTTCCCACGGCAGAGCAATAAGGCACAGTAAAAGAAGGGAAGTCATGGGACGAGCCCGCCTGCAGCCTCATGTCTCCTGATGATGTGTCCCAGCAGATATAGGAATGACGGCCAGGAAACAGCTGGAATTGGGCTGTGATCTACGCAGTCAGGCAGAGAAGACGCTCCAGTGGGAGAAATGTCCAGAAAACTTCACACTAGCAGAAGCTTGAGGCCAGTAGAATTTGCTGTCCAATGGTCAACCTCCCTGCTTTGCCCAAGACTTGGGGCTTCGCAGAACATCAGACTTTTAACAATGGAATTCGGAATGGGTTCCACAGACTAGCTTGGGTTGGGTATGGTAACTTTATGATAACTCTCACTACCCGCTAACTCACTCACTTCGCTCAGATTCTACTCTCGTGGAGCAATTTCGGGACTTAATTTGGCTTCCCAGGCATTCAGGGGAAAATGCTGAGGCCAGACCGAACAAAAAGAGAAGAAAGCCAGCTGAGTACAAGTGGTCACCTTCCTGTGCCCGTTCACTGCAGATGCGATGCGACCATTGCCTGCCCCTCCTGCCACCCTGCCTTCCCTGCCATGAGCCCCAGATGTTTTTTAATGTGTTATTTCTACATGTATAGGTATTTCGCCTTGTTTTTCTTCCACTGGGGCTCCCTGCAGGCAGAGTGCTGTACTCACGCCCACCTGTTCTTGAGCCCAGTTACAACAGGTTCAGCCCCTACAGTGTTTGCCGATCATGTGTCTAGTCTAAAGTGCCTTTTGCTACCTCTTGAAACGGTGCCCATCTTAGAAAATAGATTTACTTTTATTGTATTATTTTATGTTACGTGTGTTTTGCCTGCATGTGTCTTGATGCAACTTGTGTGAACCTGGTGCCTGCAGAGCCAGAAGAGGGGATCAGCGCCCCTGGAACTGGAGTTACAGGTGTTTGTGAAGTCCCCATGTGGGTGCTAGAAATTAAACCAGGTCCTCCGAAAGAGCAACCAGTGCTCTTAACTGCCGAGAGATCATTCCCTCCTTGACAGCGTCTATATTTAAAGGCATAACTCAAATGCCACATCCCCAAACCTGCCTCGATTTTCCTCCTCCTAACCAGCTAGTTAGGTCCTCCTCTGCTCGCAAAGGACTCATTGCCTCAGCTCTGACACCGGTCAGTGGACTTGTACACCTGTCTGCCTCCTCTGGATTTGAAGTCTTTTGAGGGCTAACTCTTGTATTACCAGTTTCTGTACATTCAGGGATTACTACTCTAATTTTTCAAAATGAATTGGATTATCCTGGCACTAGAGAAACCTTCTAAGCTTCTTGGACAGGCTTTCTGGAGCAGGCTGGCCAGAGTCCCAGGAGTCCAGAACACTTGGCAGAGACGCAGGGAGAGCAGCCCCACGCCTGCCTCCCTCGTCTTCCTCTATTTACTTCCTTTCCTTTCCATCTGAAAATGCACAAGAACATTCGTCATCCCAGCCAGACTCATGCTGGGAACAAACAGAATGAGGCTTTGAGAGTCCAGGTTTATTGCGTGGTTTGAACAAAATAGCACTGGCTATACCATGTGCTCATGTACAAAAAGCAATCTCTGAACGTTACTGAAGAACATTGACGTTACAGCTGAGGGGGCCGATTTGTACTGGCTTCTGATACAGAAATGGTCCTGCGCAGTGAGCCACACAGCCCCTGATTCAGAAACAGTCCTACATGATGAGCCATGCAGCCCCTGATGCAGAGACGGTCCTGCGTGATGAGCCATGCAGCCTCTGAGATTGCCTCAGGAACTAGGTAGCTCTGTGGTGACTGACATTTAAGTGTCTGCTACTCTGCTGTGAAGTGACTGAGCATTGGTGACACCTGAGTCCTCTAGCTGTGCAGTTCCGGGGCATTCTGATTCCGTGACTCACTCCAGTGTGCAAAGAAGAGGAGGCTGCCACTGAGTCACAGGCCTGCTCTTCTGGCGGTGCTGAGAGGCCGGCGTCACAGGGGTCAAAGGAAAGCCTAGCCCTCTAACACAGTCAGAAGTATATCTTTTCTACTTTTTCCTTCTTTTTCTGTAGTGCAGGCTGGTCTGGAACTCACTAGGTAGCCCAAGTTGGCCTGGTATTCACAGCAATCCTCCTGCCTCCACCTCACAAGTACTGAAATTAGAGGTCCACCACCCTGGACTCTGCTATGTCTTGAGATGTCTATGGCCAGGGCTTTTCATAAAAGTTGAACTGATCACTACTTTAAAGTTCCTTTCCTTGGTCAACCAAGGCCATGCCCTAGGGCTGATGAAGCCAGTAGGGAGGGGTGACCCTGCCTTGACTCCTCTATGACACACAGAAGCAACACTGCTCCTCAGATGCCAGCTAGTCTTTATGTCCATAATAAATTATTCTAAGATTTAAAGCTATCTGGCCCTTATCCCAGAAGAGAAGAAAACTCTCCCTTAGGAGAGTTTCTCTCATAGGGAAATTCAGAAGACTCTCTAGGAGCAAACCTACAGTGGCCAAAACGACATGCCCACAGCCAGCTGTTCCCACATCATTTCGTGCACTTCTCTAGGCATCACCTGCCAACAATGTCTGAGCAGAATCTCAGAATTCTAGTTTTTCTTTTGTGCCTTGGTATCTGAGCCTTGACCTCCTCTCCTGGAGAGCTCTTTTCACTCTTCCAACAAGTCAACAGTGCTGGGTTAGCGTGTGTGTGTGTGTGTGTGTGTGTGTGCCCACAGGCGTTTGCAATCAGATACTGAACAAAAAGCAATTCAACAGAGGAAGGGGTTATTTTGGCTCACTGTTGAAACCCTATGGTCGGGCTATTATGGTCAAGAAGGTTCGGCAATGTGGCTGTGGCAATGGGAACATGAGGTGGCTGCTATAGCACCAGCAGTCAAGAAGGTGAGCCAGGATGGAAGCAGATTCTAAGCGACTCTTCCCACCCCTGCTGATCCATTTCCTCCGGGTAGGTCCATCTAAGGACCCGTAATTTCCCCCAAACAGTGTCATATCTGGGAACTACCTATCCAGATACATGAACCTGTGAGGGACTTATCCCATTTAAAACATAAAGATTACCAGCCACGTGGGACGCCTGCCTCCCTCCCTCCACCAGTCACTCTGGGATATCCACCGCTTCCTTCCCAAAGCAGCTAGCTTGTGCTGGTCATTCAGGAATCGAAGGTTCTCCCCAGCAATAACTCATGTATGGGAAAGCTCTTGGTGGTGATGTGAGCTCATTATTATTACATCACTGTCCCCAAATACCTGACGGAAATCACACGAGGGAGGAAAGGCTTATTTGGCCTCCTAGTCTCAGAGGGGTTTGTTGTGGTGAGAACGCTCCATTAGGATTCACTGGGTTCTTCGTGTTGGGAGCAGGAGGCGGCTACTTGCTGACGCCACCACAGTTCCCACAACCCCCCGAGACAGCTCCATCTGTGCCGACACACGGGTCTGGGAGACATGTCACATTCGAACTGCAGTTTTCACAGTCACTCTGTCTACAAAGTCGGGTTAAGGTGACAAAACTGGGTCGTGAACACACCTATTAGGAGCCTGTAAAGGAGGTGTCAGTAATGGGTGACGGCCTTTGAGTCAGGTGTGTGGCTGTAGGGACAGCCGTATAGAAGAGCTGGGAAGTAACTAAGTTGTAAAATCACGTGGCTCTGAGGTTGGTCTGTGTGCGTGTCCTGAGTGCGGGGATCAGCGAAGCCACCAAGGCTGACATCATTGGATTAGGGCAGAAAGAGACAAGAGGAGGGGGCAGAGACAGGTTGCACTGGCTAGGGGGAGTGTGTTAACAGTGGTCACTAACCTCTCTGGCTTCCTGGCTTCCTTGCTTCTTTCATGCTCCAACTCAAAGTCACCCATCTCTGCTACACACACACACACACACACACACACACACACACACACACACTCACATACCTTCCTTAAATGTTCTAGACCTAAAATAGTCCACAAACTCTCATCTGAATAGTGACGGAAAGAGCAAAACATTGAGGCTGGAAAGAATGTGGGGTGCAGTCCACGAACCTGTGCAAACCTGAGTGTGCCTCCTCATCTCTCCGCACGCCACTTTCACTTTCTTTCCATGAAATGAAATGTTTGTACCTTGGCTACATTTGTTTGGGCTGCCTTTGTTTAATTGTGTGAAGATGTGCTGCCTCTGTTTCACCTTGCCTGCCTAAAGTACTGATTACTCTAATAAAGGGCTGCATGGCCAATAGCTAGGCCCAGAAAGGATAGGCGTGGCTGGCAGGCAGAGAGAATAGAAGAAATCTAGGCTCGGAAAGAACAAAAAGAACAAGAGCAGAACAAGGGAGACACCCAAAGCCAGCGAGGCGGCCGCCAAGCAGCAGACACAGAGTAGGACATACAGAAAGAAAGGTAAAGAGCCCCAAGGCTAAAAGTGGATAAAGAGAAGCAGATTAATTTAAGTTTAAAAAAAAGCTAGCCAGAAATGAGCATAAGCTAAGGCTGAGTATTCATAACTACTTAGAGGTCTCTGTGTCATGATTTGGGAGCTGGTTGGTGCTCCCCTCCCCAAAAAAGAAAGCCTGCCACAGACCTAATGTTGTCTAAGGTAATTGACACAGCATACTTAAAATAGAATGCTACTGCCAAACCAAAGAAGTCTTGAACATAAAGGGCACCAAAAAGTTCCCTTCACTGTGGTGTTTATTCATTTAACTTGACCAGTTTCTATTGATTATAGTTCAATATATGGATGCTTATTTTTCAGATTTATTTATTTTACTTTATGTGTATGAATAGCTTACCTGCACATTTCATGTGTGCACCTGAATGCCTATTAGATCTCCTGGAACTGGAGTTACAGAAGGTTGTGAGCCATGACGTGGGTGCTGGGAAGTGAACCTGGATCCTATGCAAGAATAGCAAGGACTCTCAACCTCTGAGCCGGATCTCCATTGTCCCACGTACAAACTGAACGTCGGAGCTTATGGGGTGACGTGACCTGCCCTCTGTGATGTCATTTAATCCCCACATTTTTCATCAGCCTGCAGTGTCTAAGGTCATGTGGGAGAAAAGAAGCAGAAGCTCATGACTACACGGAGCACACCCGAGTGACACAGTAGAGGTGTGCAGCTGACCCAACAACTCCCGCCTGCTTCAAATTCTTTTTCTTTGCTTTCAGAGAAGCTGCTGAACATCTGGCTTCTCTGTCACGCTGGTGACAGGAGAGAAATGAGTCAGGTGGCTGCCGTTTCCCCCGGTGTTTGATAAGCTTTTATTTCACAATAATAACAAGTCTTCGACAGTGACTTTCTTTCAAAAGTCTGCCATGTGCCTTGGCCCAGCAGTTTCCCTTCCTTGCCAAATAATTGAAGGTCTCTTTCTCCCCAGGGCAGTTTTCAAGTCGAAGCTGCATGCTGGCGTTCTTTCTCCAGAGTTCAACATCCAGCCTCCGTTTACTGGAAATGAGTTGGAGAGGGGAAGAAAAGGAAAAATCCCACAGCTATACTTTTTTCCACCCTATTGTTCTTAGCCCATCACTCCAGCTGAGTCTATGAAATTTTCATCATAAAATTCCACGACTTCAGAAAATGGAATAGCATCGTGGGCTGTCACAAGAGAAAAAATTGACACCCTACACTTGATGCCTGGGGAGATTAACACTCCACAGGACAATTTACTTAAGGCATTTCTGAGAGTATACACCACCAAAGAGAAGAGAAATGAAAAAAGTTCACCAAATGGGACCCAGAATGCAATCCCTGGCCTGCAGCCCTGCAGATCTGATCAGAAACAAGCCAGGAGACTTGGCGAGTCCTGGGCTTTGCACCCCACCTCCCAGACTTCAGATGGTTTCAAAGAGAGACTGATGAGATTTTGACTTAAATTCCTAAGAGAAGCTTGACCTGGTGGCTCACAGCAGTAATCCTAATCTCCATACTTCAGAGATGGAGGTAGAAGAATCAGGAGTTGAAGGCCAACCTTAGTTACACAGGGAGGTAGGGCAGCCTGGGCTACACGAGGCTCTGTCTCTAAATATTTAAATAAACTAAAATAATAATTTCCCCCAAAGAGAGTAAAAAGAAAACATTCAACAGCCTCTATTTAGACTGTGCTGTCTTCTGCCTGTCCCTAGTCTGTCAATCTTGCTTCTTGTGAGTCCTTCCTGCGTGGTTGTCAACCATGTGTGTCAGGAATGTGGCTGATGCACAACCATGAGAAACTTTGGGAAATGTATGGCTGAATGAGAAAGAAAAAGGAGAGAGAGAGAGAGAGAGAGAGAGAGAGAGAGAGAGAGAAAGAAAGTCTGATGCCAATTGGGAGGGAAGAAGTAAAAAGAAATCTTGATCTAATTTCACATTTTCATATTCAAGTTTCAGGATCCAAAAACTGGTTGGAGGCAGAATATGGCCTGGCTCCCTGAGACTTCCCTCATGTCAGATTTGCCTAGTTGAGCTAATTGACCTAAGTCAGGTAAAAGCCAGATAGGAAGGGGTAGCAGCGTGTACTGTAAGGGATGGTGAAATGATCCGCTCCAGATGGCTATTGACAACCATACTGAGTAAGCCAATTTGAGTTTTTTGTCCTTTTATTAATGCCCAGACCAAGAGTGGGCTTGTGTCTCTGAAAAATCTCTTGTTTCCTGGCCTCAGGAGTACCTTATTACTCTTATTTTAAAAGATAAATCCATAATTGCATCAGTGTTTGAAGTTAGATTAGTAAGAGTTTCGGGGTGGCCTAGTAACATCTGCTTTCTCTGTAAAGCTCAGCAACTGTATGATACTATATGTTATACTTGGTATGTTTTATATATATATATATATATATATGTATATATATAGTTGGTATGATAAACATGATGTACTTTGTGTGTATATATGTATACATACATACACTTGCTAATATATAATTAGTGCACACACACACACGCACACACACACACACACATATATATATATATTTGTATACTTGGTATGATATACATGAGATACTGCTATTCAGATATGACACGACATACGTGGACCATGGTCAAGGTCATGGATAGTCCCAAAAGTGTTGTGAGTGCAATGTGGCTGTTTGGCAGTAGATGGTTAAGAACTGACCAAGTCGGCACAACATAAAGTAAGGACATGATGATGTTGACATTACCTTAGTCATTTCAATGGGAATGGAGACTTGCAGCTACATCCACTCCTACATATCCTGAGTACTGTTTCTTTGGACTGAATTCGCCATCCTAGGAAATTCTGCTGTTGTTACAGTCAAGAAAGCCAGCCCACCTTGGATGAATTGTGAGCTAATCTTGATCTCTGACATGGTGTGAAAAGTCCTCCTATTACATATATATTGTATTGCTTTTATTGGTTAATGAATAAAAAAGGTGGTTTTGGCCAATGGCTTAACAAAATACAGTCAGGCATATATATATATATATATATATATATATATATATATATATATATATATATATATATATGGAGAGAGAGAGAGAGAGAGCCACTGCAGGAGACAAATGCCAGATGCTGGATGGAACT
This sequence comes from Myodes glareolus, assembly GCF_982192425.1. Classification (NCBI taxonomy): domain Eukaryota; kingdom Metazoa; phylum Chordata; class Mammalia; order Rodentia; family Cricetidae; genus Myodes; species Myodes glareolus. Next base: position 42,101,146 of record NC_142039.1, read on the forward strand.
TTACCGGTAGGCCACAGCCATGTGACAATACACCGATTAATAAAAATGGGTTAATTTAATATATAAGAGCTAACAAGCAATAAGCCTAAGTGATGGGCCCAGCAGTATTTTAATTAATACAGATTTCTGTGTGATTATTTCGGGAGTCTGGGTGGCCGGGACACAAACAAGCAGCCTCTGCCTACAAATAAACATAAATAAAATGAAACGAATATAAATATAAACATAAATGAAATATCAATAAAATGGCATGGGAAATTCTTCTGACTATGTGTTCCTTTTACTGGCTAATGAATAAAGCCGTTTCGGTCAGTGGCTTAGCAGAATAGGACGAGGCAGGAGTTTCAAGCAGACAGAAGAGGAGAGAGTAAGAAAAGTTGAGAGAAGCCACATAGCCGCCACAGGAGACAGACGCCTCCTACCGAGCCTGTCGAAACTTTGCTGGTAGGCCACGACCTCATGGTGATGCACAGTATAGTGGAGATGGGTTAGTTTAGGATATAAGAACTAGCTAGAAATATACTTAAGTTATTGGCCAAACAGTATTGCAAACAATATAGTCTCTGTGAGTTTATTTCTGGTCTAAGTGAGCACAGGCACATGGTGAGGGTCCACGTCTCGGGTCTATCTAGGCATGCTGCTATAGTTTGTGTAAAGGTTCAGAGTGGTGGCGGCTCCTGCTCACAAAGACATCCCAAGTTTGACCAGCTGCCTCTAGAAGATGGAAAAGTCTAGAAGCAGACCCTTCTCTGTCATAGCCCGATAACATCATGGGCTCATTTCGGAGTTGGGCATCTGGAAATATAAGGTGGTAAACTTACAATGCTTCAAGTCACAAGACCGTAGTGCCTTTTATAGGCAAAGGGAGATGACGACATTTGGCCTGTTTCTTTAATAAGGATTTAGCACGTGGGGCCAGGAGAGGGCGCTGTGCAGATGGCCATAGAGGCCAGTGGGGACACCTGATCCCCTGAAGTTAGAGTCAGCGTCAGTTGTGAGCTGCCCCACGCGAGTGTTGGGAACAAAACTGCAACCCTCTGCATCTCTATTTAGCGGAGGTTAATAACACATCTTGGCTGCTGACGAGAGGGAGCAAGCCCTCTGTGCTGAGCCCAGCTCCTCGTTCTTGGTGTGCATTTTAACTTGAGTGATCACTAATATAGCCCTGAGGCAACAGCTCTCGTGCTTATCTCCATTTTGCAGATGGAGAAACTGAGGCACAGGGATGCTATCATTTTGTGGCTTCTAAGTCAGCTGGTAAGTTGGCTGCTGTGAGTTTACGCTGGGCACGTCAGAGCTGACCGCCAAGTACAACATCAGTCACACCCTAAAATGATATGTGATCCCATTTCAGCTTGACAGCTTCAAAGTCTATAGCTACTCTCATCTTAAGATACAGAAAGCATGGTACGGCCCCTGAGCTATACCTGTTACAGGACTGTGTACCTTAGTTGTTTCTATACAATTCTTCCTGGCTGGACATTGTCCTGAGATCACCCCCAGGAGGCCCTCAGGAGGTTGGCCTGGTTGTCGAAAGAAGAGAAGTGGAAGGCTAAGGAGTTCCTGTCCCAGGAAGACAGGGAATCAGCAATCAATTGCGAGGAAGAAGATACTTGGGTAGTGGAGCGTGTTGCGCTTCTTGGGTGGACTTCTCCATGATGCACCTATCTGAGCCCCTCATTAACACTCCCGTGGGTGACCCCTCACTCCCACTCCTATAGGTTTGAGCCCAATCACCCATATATAAGCTGGACTCTGGGGAGATGAAACTGGACGATTTTTGTAGCTTCCTGGCCAGCCAGCCTATCCTACTCATCAAGCCCCGAGACCCAGTGAGAGACCCTGCCTTGAACTAGACCAGTGACTCATAGCTATGAACACTTACAAGGAATGGACTAAAGGCTAAACTGTGTGACTCAATGGGCCACACCACAGCTTCCACAAGATTCTTCTCCTCTTTTGGTTTTCGTTTTTGCTTGTTTGGTTGGTTTTTTGTTTTTCTTTTAAATTTTGTTTCGTTGGAAGGGGTGGTTGTGTGGGCAGAAGGAGGAAGCAATGGGACAGGGAGATAAGCGAGATTGTACACACATGCAGAGAGAGAGAGAGAGAGAGGAGGGCTAGAGAGGTAGCTCAGTGATAGAGCTCTTCCCTAGTGTATAAAAGGCCCTAGATTCATTGCCCAGTACTGTAGCAACAGCATGAGCAACAACGAATTTCAATGTGATGAACGACACTCAAGAATAGAGAGAAAAGATGAGGGAGAGGGTTCAAATGCCCAGACTGGAAGACACTATCAGGCTTAACTGTGGTGTCTAGAGGCATGGCTCAGCAGCTAAGAGCATTGACTGCTCTTGTCTGAGACCCAGGTTTAGTTCTCAACACCAGCATGGTGGCTCTCAATCCTATGTAACTCCAGTTGCAGGGGACCCAACACTTGCTTTGGCCTCTGCAATCACAAGGCACACAACCATTCATATAACATTTTAAAAGAAAGATTAACTGAAAAGATTCACATGTGTGCAGAAAAAAAATCACGAGGTCCACATAAACATTTCATTCATTTAGCCAGGATTTACCGCTCACGTACCAAATGCAAGCACTATTTCTAGGTCCTAGGAAGCCCATAGTGAATAAATTATGTGGCGGAATGTGAGGCGTGGTAGGGTCTCAGCAGCAAGCCGGCCGCGGTTCAAGTCTGCAGACAGGGATTCGCATTTCAAGCCATTCCTGTGCCGGCAGACACACCTGCCCTCCCCCAGCCACTGACAGAGGAGCCCAGGGATCAGCTCTGCTAGAATAAATTACCACACCACGGTGTTCATGCATAAAACATGGTACAGAGGGCTGAGAGAGGCTGGGCCCCAGGCTGCTCAGCCCAGCAGTCGCCTTGGGGCCAGTCGGGAGTTAGAGGAAGGGAAGGGAAGGAAAAGGAACGCTAGAGATAAAAGAAGGCAACCGAAAGCTAAGACATAAGAGAGGAGAAAGAGACAAAGAAGAGAGAGAGAGACAGAGACAGAGAGAGAGAGGAAGAGGAGAAGAAGAGGAAAGGACAGAAGAGTAGCTTAAAAAAAATTCTTAGAGATTTTTATGATCTGGACCTGACTTCCAGAACTGCTGCTGAGCCCCTGGTGGATGATCATGAGGTCTTAGGCCACTGCTTGGGGACCATGGTGTTGCCTTCGCGATTACACTGGATCAGAAACAGACCATGGAGGGACAGGATCCGGAGGCGGCGGCTCCACCGTGAGTGTCCCCACTTTTGCGAGCGGCCCACATTTTTGTCCCCACCCCTATTTGCTCGTCACACTTGTCCCCTTGTGTTTCCCCCTTCTGGATTCCCTGTGTTCTTGTCGTACCTACTTCGAGAGAACTTTCTATTTCCCACCCGGCGGCCCGACAGCCTGATCTCAGGTAGAAGTAACGAGATACAGCCTGTGCAAAGTGGCCGGCAGGGGAGGGCCTCTTTCCTCCTCCACCTAGATGGGAAAACACACGTTGCTCATGGTGCTGTGTGAACAGCTGGAATGTCTGAATGCAGACGGTGTGCTGGGAATGGGGGAATTCCAGGATCAATGAGTCCGTTTCTTTATAGAGCTGCGTGTGTCATGTGTTTCTTCCGTGTCCAAACTCATAGGAAGACTCTTCTTGAGTTGGCAAGAATTTTGACCAAAAATGAAGTTTTAGTGTGGGAATAATCGGAGAGGGTAAATGTGGTCCAACTATGCACCAAGACCATTCTTGTCAACAAGCGATACACGGTTGGACAGTGTGACCAATTCCAGAGATTAGAAACTGGGGAGTGAGGAAAAGAGAGGACTCTGTTCTCATGGAGAAAAAGAAGCCTCTGCTTTCTACTTAGCTCTGTCACGATAGAAACACCGAGAAAACGGTGATAGCTTACAGCTGACCTTTGCCTAGTACGCAGTGACAGGAGGGAGCGGTAGGGACGGTTGTGAGCAAGATGCCCAGCGTCCACCCTCATTCTGTGATTGTCGTCTTTTACAACTTCTCAGATGCAAGCAAAAAATTGGTTTCTAGGCAAAAGCTTTCAAATTTCAATGTTGGCGTTGAATTCCTTACATTTAAACATGACAATCATCAACGGCCTGTACAAAATGGACTAGCTGTTTACATGCGGTTACCAAACCATTTTATTTGTGGGGTGTTGTTCTCGTTAGAGATCTGCCAGATCCTGTTAATTTGTACAACAGCACGTAGATGGGTCCTTCTTATGTGTTAGAAGGCCCTGGTGCAGACAGTTAATTTAAGATGAATGAGTGGTTTGGGATGGTGTCTGATACACAGCCATGACCCACTAGTTAGGCACACACAGGGCTGGTTGGAGTCTAAATGGCAGTTACATACAAGGAAACACTTTACATCCAGTACGGTATTTATTTTTCCTTAGTATAGCTGCAGACACCAGTAGTTATTTTTTTTCTGAGCCTTCAGTCCTTGAGCAACTGCTTCTTTCACTGGAACCTTTCTTGCTCTCAAACTCTGTGTGTATGTACGTGTGTGTGTGTGTGTGTGTGTGTGTGTGTGTGCTGAGACTAGAACCCAGGACCTTGTGCATGTTAGGCAAGCATTCTACCGTTGCTTTAGATCCCTAGCTGTTTGAACTATGTTGTTTTTTGTTGGTTTGTCTGCTTCATTCTGTGTGTATTGGGAAGTAGCTTTGGTCTCACAGATTTGAAACAATACCTCTGTTTGGGGGTTGGGGGGGGAGATGTCACAAGGGAAAAGGGAAGCCCAGACTTGCATGGTTTCATCGGAATGGGGGCAAAGTCTACTTGGTCCCTAAGAGTTATGGAAGCCTGCTTCATTCCAGAGATGGTTCTTGAACTATGAAGCTGATTGCTGGGTGCTGTGCTGTGATCTGCACGTGGTTTTAATATGAAATGTAGGTAGACATTACATCTAAGCTCAGTGTTAGGCAGTTACAGTAAAATAAGCATGTTTTTACTTATAGACAGTACTATGCATGTAACTATGTATACTTACACACAGTAGTCATATATTTATACTACATATATGCAAATATACAGACACTTACTCTTTGGAATAAGCGTCTCGAGAATTGTGACATCCCTTCAGGATAATCATGGATCTTGATGTGGAAATAAGTGCAGGAGTGTGCAACATTTTAGGGGGCTCAGCAACTCAGCAATTAAACTGAAGGGATGAAGGGAGAAGGGTTGAGGACATCGAGGGGAGACCAAAGAGGGGGCTCATTACTGCCCATGCCAGCCTACAAAACTCTCCTGATATTTTGGAGCTGCTAAAACCTACCTTGATAACTTCTCACTCCTCTGCCTGGGAGGCTTTCCTCACAGTAGCAGTGTCCCTTCCAGCTCAAGGCTCAAGACTTTCCGTCCTATTTGGTCAATGGGGAAAAAATGAGTTAGTTAACCCCAGTTTTCTCAGACGCATAAGAGACCTCGGACAGTAGTAAGAGATGTATGTGCTATGACTTCCAAGTCTGCGCAGACATTGCTAATCAATTACATCTCTCCCTCCCCCTCTAGGAGCATCCTTAGCATTAGCATCCCTTCTTCCATAGCACCCGAGGCCACTAGTGCTGGTTCATTAGTTGAAACCAGCATTCACGTTCTATTAGGTCTCAAAGTTCATTGCCTCAACTAGTTAGCTCTGTTTCCTTGAGCGAAAGATGTAAATTAGCTGAAACATTTGTCAATTTATTGGTCTTCCAATCTTGAGCTCAATGTGCTGCCATTTCATCTGAGTTCCTATCTAGGTGCAGAATTCAGTTCCATGTGGCAGCAGGCCCGTGGGCCTCATTAAGCAATGGCTTTCCAGGGTTCCCCGTCCACTCTTTCCACTACTTGCCCATTTGCTTTCTCAAGGCCCTTGGCGTCATTTGTTGCTGCTAATCTCTCCTTTGAAGGGCTTGATTGAGCAGGTTAGACTCCGGTACCCAAGGGAACGCCCCTCTTGATTAGCTCAGCTGGCTGACCAAGACCCCTCCGCAGCCCTTCATCTTTGCCCTACATCAGAATTCGACTGTGGAGGCGATCATCAGCCTATCCACTCACAGGTCTTGCCTACACTCAGAGTAAGGGGCTTATACAGGGCATGTGCACTGGAGACAGGAGTGAGTGTCCAGGCCTTCTGAGAGCTCTGTTTACTAGGAAAACAGCATCATTCTTGCCATACAACCTGGATTTTTTAACTACTGAAAAGCTATCTGCATATATACATATACATATATATATACATACATATTTTTTAAGAAATATTAAGTATACAGACAAGCTGATAAAGGGAGTCACAAATCCCATAAGCCTGTCACGTAAATGCACAGTATTAATAATTTGTCATATTTAACTTCATTTATGTCCCAGATAAAACATTTTAAAATAAGCTATGGACATTATAGCAAGTCGATCCTAAATATTTTGGTAAGAGTGCCCAAATAATGTCATTTTTCTACCTCACCATCTAATACTGAAATTATTTAACAAACGATCAATGCTCAGATCTCCCTGGTAGGAACCTACTCTTACTGTGTGTCACGTGGCCATAAGCAAAATACAGCCCTCGTTTAGGGACCTGTCTGAGTTAGGATTCTGTTACTGTGAGAAAACTCTATAACACAAAGCAACTGTGGAGCAAAGAGTTTGTTTGACTCACAGGTCACAGTACATCGCTGAAGGAAGCCAAGGTTGAAACTCAAGTCAGGAACCTGGAGTTGGGCATGCAGCCAAGGAGGTCCTCTGCTTACTGGCTTGCTCCTTGTGGCTGGCTCAGCTCGTTTCCTTGTACAACCCAGAACCACCTGCCCAGAAGTGGTACTGCCCAGCATGGGCTGGACCCTTCCACGTCAGTCAAGACAAATGTCTCACAGACTTCCCAACGGGCACTCTGAGGGAGGTGTTTTCTCTCTGAGGTTCCCGGATGACTCCAGCGTGTATCACGTCGACAAGAGCTAACTAGGACACACGCAAAGGGATCTCAGATGGTAGTAGAAACTACATAGGTTATGACTGCCAAGTTCTCCCAAACATTGCTAGTCAATGTCTAGTGTGCTCCCCCACCCGTCTCTACTGCCAGTCCAGTCTCAGGCTGAAGTCTGAGTCAAGTGAAAACTATATTCAGTGGCTGGGGATGTGGTTCACTGTAGCTTCGTGGGTTCTACCCCAGCACTGCAAATGAAAATAAAAAGACGAACAGTTTCAACGGCTCCTGGGGGAGATGGCACCATGGGTGAAGGCCCTTGCCTTGCCACCAAGCCTGACAGGAGGAGTTCAGTACCAGGGACCCACATGGTAGGGAAAAACTAACTCCTGAAAGCTTGTTTCTGATCTCTGCAAGTATACTGTCACACACACACACACACACACACACACACACACACACGAATTATAGCATATCACCCTCCTTTGGATATTTGCCTTTAAAAAGAATGCCATCTGAGAAAAGACACCTGGGTTATATACAACAAAGACCCAAACACGGGACGCTGGCAGATACTGGACGGAGGGCTCATCTGTGCCCTGTGACCCAAACTGAATCACTGGACTCTGACCTCCCCAGCAAAAGAGAAGTCTTCAGAGCAGTATCAAGGGTGCACCCACACTTTTTCTGGAGTCAGGGTCTCCATGTATAGCCCAGGCTGGCCTGGAACTCATTGTGTAGCCTAGGCTGTCCTCAAACTCTCAGGGCTCGGTTTGCCTTGGCCTCCTGAGTGCTAAGGTTGCAGGTGAGAGCCACCATGCCCTGTTTGCACGTGGACTTTGTAAATGATGACAGCAATGTTGGGCAGGACTAGAAGATGAGGGTTGGGTACAAATAGTTAGATACTGTACAGCCGTTTCTTTTCTTCAATCTGCCACTCAGGAACAGTTAAAAGAAAGCAAGCCTGTATCTTAAGTTTGAAAATAAGATCTGGCTTCAAATTCTTCTCTGCAGTGTACCGTCGGCCTGAACTATAAAACTGTTATTTCAAATGATATCGACCTCACAGTGTTTTGGGGGAATTAAGATGCTGTGTCAAGCATTGAGCACAGGGTCAGGCATATGGCCATGTTGCTATTGAGTAAAGGGTGACAGTGGGCTGGGGACAATAGTGAGGGCTGCCATCCCAGGGGAATGTCATGCTGGAGGTGGAACCACTCCTTGCTCAGCTTTGCGCCCTCCCCCCCCGCCACCAGATGAATTGCACAGTACAGGCTGGAGACGCCATGGACAAGTCATGGAAAAGTCACTCTTGGCCTCTCAGGGCATGCCCCCTGTTCTGGGAAATGGAATGCGGGTCAGCCGTCACACTGGGGAGCTAGTGTCTCGCGCACATGGATGCAAGTTGGCCCTGGAGCCCACAGAGAAACCTGCCTTCCCTTCCTAGAAAGGCAGAGGGTGGTGGCCTCTGTGGACCTAGTCAAACAAAGGGGAACAAGTTCCATGTGTTCCTCCCAAAGACAACAATAACAAAACTGCTCTACACTCAGGTGAGGTGTGCAGCCACCCCAGCAACAGTTACTGCGGCTCAAATGATTGCTTTGCTTCACTCCTTGGTCATTCTCCTGCCTCAGCTTGGTGGAGGTCTTCTTTGGTGGAGAGGATTTTCCCCCCCATGTGTATGTATGTCCACGCATGTGTGGGTGCTGGGTTGTATGTTCACCCATGCACGCACACGTGGAAGCCAGAGGCCAGTGCTGAGTGGCTTCCTATATCGCTCTCCACTTTAGTATTTGAGATGAGGTCCCTCTATGAACCTGGCTATTTCAGCCAGGCCAGTGGACCTGTAAACCCCGGGGATACTCTTGTCTCTGCCCCTCCACCCCGCCATGGAGATACAGGTGTTCCCTACTGCAACTGACTTTCTGTGGGAGCTAGAGATCCAAACACAGGTGCTTGTGTAGCAAGTACTTTACACACTGAGCCAACCCCCAGCCCGAGGTGGCAGTGTTCTTAGAGTGACGGGTGAGAAGGGGACCTCACGAGGTGGCCGTCTGAGTCCCATAGACCACCCTCTGTACTGTAGTTGGTGCGCAGGTGTGAGTGTAGCTCCTGTCTGTGGCTGTCGGCTCTGCAGAGGAAGATACGAACACATTTTGCTATTCCCACCCAACACAGGGCACCAGAACAAACGGTAAAACCTTTAGTAATTTTTTGCGTCTCCCGTGCAGAGGAAGCCTCCAGGAGACAAAGTGGACTGGGCAGGAGGAATTGCCTTGAGCTACTGACTCTCCCAGCAGCCTCTGAACCCAGGTCCACTGCTATGCCAGATGGTCCTGCTTGCTGGGCGACACAGCGTCAACTTACAGAGCAACCCAGCTTATTCTTGGCTTTCCGTCCTCTGACCTCTTCCTTGGCAAGACTGGCAGGCAGACGGGGTGCTTCCGTCACACTCAACTTCCCCACTGACTCCTCCCCTGTGGGACTTCATGGGACTCAGGAGAGCTACAGCTGTGGATTTTGCTTTCCAACGTGGAAGCAGAGTGGCACAAATAACCAGAGCTCAGCAGGAGCTGCGTGGCTGCCCCCCCCACCGCGCCCCATTCTTACGCCCCTCCCCACCCCGCCGCTGCTCTGGCGTCTTGCTGGATTCTGACTTAGAGTCGCTTGTGGCGGAGTAGCCCTCAAGCTGCAGATGCAGGCTTCATGAAGGTGCTGAAGTGAAGCGCCACACACAGGCGCACTCCTCTCTTGTCTGTTTCCTTTGAGTCACGAGACTGGTGATTCAGGTGAAATCAGAGAGGGGATTGCAACAGGTATGCAAACGAGGCAAAGAGCCACTCCGAGCCCTGGAACCTTTAGTTTTCTGCGTTCCAGCCCAAACACGATTGTTCATCAACAGCCTTTGTGGGGACTGGAGGTATCTGGGCCTCCAGACCTCCATCTCTGCCTAGTTCTGTATCTAGTCCTGCCTGATGTAGAGACTCTGAGTTTATTGTTTTGGGTCCCAGTGACCCACACTGGTGTAAGGACTTAGACACGTTCAGACTCCCTGATTTCCCATCATCATCTTCCCAGAATAGTTGTTCACGAATAAGCTGCCCCACCCCGCCTGAGCGACTGAAGGTTGACGGGTGCCGTTACCTCGTGTCCAGTGTCAGCTTCAACTGCCAAGGAAAACAAAAACAAACCAAGCAAACAAAAACAATGGGAAACTCGAGCGAGGGGAGCTACTTTGAATAATTCAAGGGACCTGCTGGCGAGACAGAGTTCTTTGTGTGAACATTGATCTGCGCAGATATTCTAGCTGTCTCCAGCCAAGGCCAGATAAAACGAAGGGTGGGACGAGGCAGCAAGCAGGTAGCAAACGCGATGAGAAAAGATCGCAAATGCAGCAGAGGTCAGAGGTCAGAGGCCCAGTGCCTGCCCGGACCCTAGAGCGGTCCACGCTCAGGTTGGCTGCTGGTAACTGGGTGCATTGGGTATGTTTCTCAGCGCTCTGATCAGACACCTTACAAACAGCAACTTTAGGAGGAAGGAATACAGTTCATCATGGCAAGAAGGTCCTGGCATCCTGAGAGTGAAGCAGCCGGCCGTGTTGTGTCCACAGTCAGGGAGGAGATAGATAAATGTTTGTGCTCGGCTCCCTTGTTCAGTCTGGGACTCCAGTGCACGGCATGGTGACTCTCACATTCACGCTGGGTCTTCCTTCATTAAATCTCTCTGGAAACACTGTCACAGACAAGCCCAGAGATGTGTCTCCTAAGCGATTCCAAGTCCAGTCAAGCTGGCGAAAAAGATGAACCACTGAACCATCAAAGGGACTAAAGAATCCAAAAGCTAGTCCCCAGAAAGACAGCATGGTCCCTATTAGAAGCAAAAGGTCACCTGAGCTGTAGTGTGTCTTGGAGGCATGGAGCTAGTATCTGAAGCTAGGAGCGAGGGGGTTCATAGGAAAGTCAGGGTCTTGAAATCTGGTGTCTCACATTGTGCGACACTGTACCACTTTTCCTCCGCAATGCTAGCATCTAAGGAAGTAAGAATATGCTAATTAGGGCATGAAAACAAACACAGGCGCAGCTGTTGGAAATCTGAACTAGAGCAGCTACACTAAGAGACCAACCCCTTGGTTTTGTTTTGATCAGACACAAAACTAATGTCTTTGTGACTGCGTAGAAATTAAAAATACCCAAAAAGTAGAAGTTAGAACTATGACTGTATTTTAGTGGTGGTCATGTGATGAGCATGGAGCAGACCCAGCGTAAGACCCCCAGCAGGGAAGCGATTGGCTTCCCAGCACTCGCCCTGGGAGAGCATGATGGAGAAGGAATACTCCCTCATGACCAGGGTCCCAAAGAGGTAGGAGAAGGGGCTGGGGACGCTGGGCATGGTGGTGAATGCCTATAATCCTTGGAATGTAAAGGCTGAAAGATCAGGGATCTAAAGTCGTCTTTAGCAATATAATCAGTTTGGGGCCAGCCTGGTCTACGTGACCCTGTCTCTAAAAGTTCCAGAGTAGCTGCAGTTCTCTAATCCTCTTCCAGGGCTAGCCCCCAACCAGGAAAGACCTCCCACCAGGTCTCGCCCCTGGGTTCTGCCATCTCTCTGCACTGCCAACACAAGGGCCTTTGGGAAACATTCACGGCACAAACTACAGCAGCTCAGACCTGAGATTTGGAAGAGTCATCCAGGGTTGCGGCGCACTACGCCCGTCTGCGCTCTACGCGCCACCATACAGTTCGTGAACCCGGCAAGGGGCTGGATATTGAAACACACAAAGACACACAGACAGACAGACAGGGACAAGAGTCATCCTTGAAGCAGGAATGCCCCAAGAATATCCCCTTTATTGTGTTCAGGGGCAGCTTGTATAAGGAGAGCCACGCCCCAGCCCAATGCACCAAAAACCATTCCCCTGCTGTAAGGAACTCCTGAGGGTCTCGTGCTCAGAGAAGCTGTAGGCACTCAGATCAGGGAAAAACAAGTTGTTTACAAGACATTCAGGATCTAGGGGTTCGCAGCTCCCAACACAGGGCCAGGAGAGTCCAGAGTGTCCGCTAACTCTTGAGTTGCTGCTGCCCAAGGTTTGTGCCCTGCACTTGTTAGAGATTTATTGTCACATCGGTCCAAATCTGAAATTATCAAGCAAGTGAAAATACATCAAGACTCTGACTACTACTGTGCCAGAGAGAGGGGCATCCGTGTATGGGTACAAGTCATCAAAGTGCCCTAGGAGCTCTCTGTCCTCCACAGCGATGCTCTCAAAGGGGGAGAAAGGATAAGATGCTCTTTTGGCCTTACCAGAAGCTGTGAGAGAAACACCTTGGACCCGCAGGCAACTTCCTAAATGGTATAGATAGGAAAGGAGGTAATTAGATGCCTTTTGAAATGCTTTCCAATCATCATTATTGACTCTGCACTAACATTTATTTTACTTGATGACTTCTAGCCCTCTGCATTTTGTAGCATATGACAGGATCTCACTTTTCTTTGTGGCTGAATAATATTCAACACACACCCCTTTTATTTATCCTTTTATATGTTGATTAGGCTGAGCCCATTATTTGGCTATTTTGCGCTGTGGTGTGATAACCCAGGCACGTATATTTCCTTGCTAGGCTGACGAAACCCATTTTTAATGCTTTCAAAGTTGTGGATTCTTGCACACTTAAACACTTCTCCATGTGCCATTCAGCCTCTGATGCTTGCACACTTAAGCATCTCTATGCGTCTCCCAACCTTTGGTAACAGGTTTCTATTTTCTTAGTCCTATCTATGAGGTGTTGTTGCATGGCACAAGATTCACTTTTGAACTGCAGTCCTGAGTGCTGTCGTAACATCTGTGGTCACATGACCACAGCAGGCAAGGTCTGAGTTCTTTCCCTTGCCCTACATTTTCTCCTATGCCCTGCAGTCTCAACCTGTCTTCAAAACGACCCCAGAGCAGTGAGTGGCCTGTTTCCTGTGTGATAGGTAGCTCGGCCTTTCCCAGAACATTTCATTCCTGGAATCACAGAGTTTGCCGCCTCTGGCATCCGCCTTCTTTTCCTCACCGTGCTCGTTTGACCCATCCACGGTGCTACACCCTGCTCCTCTTTGTTGCTGAGGAGTGTTTCATGACTGGATTATTATTGGCTATTTCTGAGATGTATCTTACTAGATAGAATGAATACAATAGATACATTTTATATTGGGTGTGTTAGGATGTACATGGTCAACAAAATATAAATATAAAATATATTTTTGCAGGTAGTAAAATCTGTAATATAAAAAGACAGCTAATCAGCAACTGTCATAATGGACATCCCTGACATCTGGCCACCTCCACCCTACCTCTGGTTCCGGTCCCCTCTAGGGGAAGCAGTCAATGACTGAACATCTCTCAAGTCCCACTACCCTTTAGGGGTACTGCGAGGCCATCGGTGAGACACATTTCAGAGATGGTCAATCAATTAACAGCAAATGATTGTGGCTCAGAATATACTGGACCTACCTACACCTTGATTTTCCCCCTTTGCCATGCAGTTACAGAAAAATGCAGGCGTTAGCCAGGAGCGGGTCTGACAAAGCAGCAGAAGGAAGGGGAAGCCGAGGCTGTAGGATGCAGAGCAGGAAGAGGCCTCCTAGCCCTGAGCATAGTGGACACAGTTGGGCTGCAGGGCATCTTCCTCCTCCATTTTATCTCCTTAACTCCTGCTAGGACCCAGCATTCTCACCCCAAACAGTGACATCTTGTTCCCAGAATAAAAGAATACAAGAACACTGTGATGTTTTGTGGAAACTGTGTAGCTAAGGAAGCCTTCATTTCCGATCCAGTGCTCAAGTGAGCAGCCTGGCATTGTTAAAAATGCCCAGAGGCCATCTCGATTTGCCCCCTGCTATTGTCTGTTTTTATGGTGAGAGATGCAGTCTTCAGGATGAGACACCTGTTTCTCCTTTTCCCCTCTGTCCATAGCAGCGCCTGCTTTTGCATTGCATGAGGAAGTGGGGAAAAGGCTATAGTACCCTGGTCAGAGCCTGAATCCAGTTCCCGCTCTGCCTCCAGGGCTCTGTGCGACACTGGCCAGGTGTCTCACCCACTCCACACAGTGGGTGTGTATATACACAGTCAACGCACACTCTTCTAGCTCTGCCTCCAGGGCTCTGTGCGACACTGGCCAGGTGTCTCACCCACTCCACACAGTGGGTGTATATATACACAGTCAACACGCACTCTTCTAGCTCTGCCTCCAGGGCTCTGTGCGACACTGGCCAGGTGTCTCACCCACTCCACACAGTGGGTGTATATATACACAGTCAACACGCACTCTTCTAGCTCTGCCTCCAGGGCTCTGTGCGACACTGGCCAGGTGTCTCACCCACTCCACACAGTGGGTGTATATACACAGTCAACGCACACTCTTCTAGTTCTGCCTCCAGCTAGAGCCGTGCTGGATGGTTAATTTTATTTTATTTTTTTTTTCTGACACAGTCTTGAATCACCTGGGCAGGGAGTTCCCTAGATCAGGTTGGTTTGTTGGCACCTGGGGGGAGGGACAGGGTCTTGATTATCTTAATAGACGGTGGAAGATCTACCCTGAAAGTGGTCATCACCCTTCAGTGGGTTCAGATCCCAGAGTAGAAAAGTAGAGAAAAGACCTAACCGTACGTGAGCTCTTTGCTCTTAACTGATATGATTGGTTTAGGCTTCTGCCACAGGGACTTCCCCACTAGGATGGGCTGTCGCCTGGAGTTGTGAGCTAAACAGAAACGCTTCTTTCTAACGCTGCCTTTTTCGAGGTATTTTATCACAACGACAATCACGAAACTAAAACACCTCCCATTTCTTTCTCAGTCATTTGATGGTTCTCATATGAATTCATCTCCCCACAGTCCTGGACACCCCACCTTCACAGCCTGCCTCTGTCCTTCTATGTGGGATCAATCCTGCTCTTCTTCCACTTCTTGATGCTGGTGTGGACCAAATGATGTGGCCTAATGTGTCAACCAGAAAAGGATAAAATTTAAATTTGCTATTCATATTTTGCATGTGTGAGATTACAGATTACAAAGTTGGAAGTCTTGTTGAAGGCCTCACTTTTTCTTGTGTGAAAACTGAGGTGGGGAAAAAAAATAAGAGAAAGGAAGAGACCCTCTAGGAAGGGAGCGTCAGAGAGCTGGCGGGTGCTGAGGGCACCTAGAGGATGAGATTGTCTGAGAGCAAGGAGAGGACTGGGTAGCATTGTCTGCACCTGGTAAATACTCAGGCAGCTAAGAACAGCCCAGGGAAAACACTGGCCTCTAACCTTCATCCATGCACAGTGACACACACACACAGGCATGCATGCATGCACGTACTCATGTATGCACGCACGTACACACTCATGCTTGCACACAAGCTGATAGAAAGTTGTATAAAGAGCTGTAGAATGAACTTGCTTTTGTTTTTGAAAATCTGATATTTGAAAATTTGAACAGCTGCTTAGTAGGTGAGAAGAGGTGGTATTCTGACTAAAAGGGTCCTTTGGACCTCTAGGGTGAGGGTCTGCCCTCAGACACGGGCCTGCCCCTCCTCAGCTCTGGTCTCCTGGAGACTCATATCTGTATTGCCTCCAGGCCCCAACGTCTAGCTTCCAGCTTCCAATCTCTGGTACTCAACCTCTAGACCCAGCCCCTAGCCTCCAGCCCCCAGCCTTTACTCCCTAGCTTCTAGCCCCAGCCAGCCAGTTCTAACCTCTGACCCCCAGGCTCTAACCCCTAGACTGCACCCTCTAGTCCCTAGCTTCCAGCCCCAGCCCCAGACTGCAGCCCCCGTTCCCAGTCTCCAGCCTCTTGGCTCTCCCCCATCTCCATTTCAGAGCCGATCTTGTATATTATATCCTTAAGATTTTCCTCTACTTTTTTTTTTCTATTTGAATTGTGCAGGTTTTGTGTTTAAGACCACACTGTTTTACAGGGAATAGTCACCACTTCGAAATCACTGTGTGACAATTCATATCCTGGAACTCATACAAATGCATTTTTGAGAAGCATGCAAATTTTAAGCATTAAAAATATAGAGCAAAAAGAAAAGACAAACGTACAGCAACCAGCACAGAATAATGAGCATTTGAAAGATTTTTGAAGTTCTCTTCTCGAAGGAAAAGCAAGGATTTTATAGTGAGTGTCTCTGGTTTCTCTGTTGGGTTTCTAGAGTCCTCCAGAATGCTGATGTCTGTAATCTGTACTCATAGTGAGTGTCTCTGGTTTCTCTGTTGGGTTTCTAGAGTTCTCCAGAATGCTAATGTCTGTAATCTGTACCCAGTCCTTCCTTTTTCTTTTTTATTTCATTTTGTTTTGCTTTTATGAAACAGGGTCTCACTCTGTAGCCCTGGCTGGTCCAGAATTCACTATGCAGCCCAGGCCGGCCTGAAACTTATGATAGTTCTCTTGCTTAGCCTCCTGGGTGCCGGTATCACCCAGGAACCCCCCACACCTATCCTGTCTTCTGTCTTCATTTGCTTAGCACAGAAAAGCTCTCGATCACCCCCATGTGAACTATCCGAAGCCTAACACTCTCTTCTCCGCATATTGAAAATGTGTGACTATGTAAACATCTAACAATATGAGCCCCACCACCACCACAACAACCGGAAGCACAAACAATGCCCTCTCTGCCCCCTCCCCATGCACACAGTAGCCTGAGTGGTCATGTAGTCCTGAAAGTTAGACCTTTGATGGAGTTCCGAGGGGTTTTGTTCAGTCTTTAACTTATAAGTAACTATCATCTGTAGAACCGTCTACTGAGCACAGTGCTTTCAAAAGTGACTCCCTTGTGGCTGGAGAGATGGCTCAGTGGTTAAGAGCACAGCTGCTCTCCCAAGTCCAGGGTTTGATTCCCAACACCTACATGGTAGCTCAAGCCACCTGTAACCCCAGTTCCAGGAGATCGAATGCCTTCCCCTGGCCTCCACGGGCGATATAGACACATGGTACACAGACCTACATGAAGGCAAACATAGCTCGTGTATGGGCTGGGAATGTAATTAGTTCAGTTGGTAGAATGTTAGTCAAGCATATAGAAGGCCCTGAGTTCGATCCCCAGCGCTACATAAACTGGGCATGTTGGTCGGTACTTTTTTGAAATCCTAGCACACTTAGGAAATTAAGTAAAGATCAGGAGTTGGATATTATCCTTAGCAATACAGAAAATTCAAGGCCAATCCCAGGTTACATGAAATAAACAAATAACCTCCCCAAAGCAAAAACCAACTCACTTGTTATTCAGAAAAAAAATAAGTGTTCCTGCGGCTTTTAGTCCCACCCACGTGAAAGCTGAGCCCACATAACAGCTCCCAGAACACTGGCACTGAGGACAAGGACAGCATCACTTGGAGACCCAGAAGCCCGTGGGTGAATCGCTGTCACTTCAAAACCGCCCCCTGCTTCGGTCTCCTACAAGTGTGGCTTTTGACCCTTAAGAAATACAACCTCCCACTTGCCCAAGCTTCCTCAAGGACCAAGGGAAGCAGGGATGGCTGAAAGTCAAGAACAGCATTTCAAAGCTGGGCGGGACTCCGGGATCATCACCTCATGGGCCACCCTCACAGCCCTCCATGTGTATTTCTGTTAGTTTAATTTGCATGGTCTTAAACTCAGCATCCAGCCTTTGCTTTAATTTATTTTGAAAATAGTGAAACCACGCTTTCCATCTTAGAAATTCAGTTGAAGACATACAGATCTTTTACTGTGACCCCTTCCCCCCCAACCGCCGCCCATAGGGTGGGGGGCTGGTGGCCAGGATGAACTGCCTTGTTATCTCCTTTTGTTGCCTTTGGTGCTCTGAGACAGCCAGGCAAGGATGGCCTTCAACTCCTGACCTATTCGCCTCTGCCTCTCAAGTTCTGGGATGACAGGTGTGCATCACCATGCCAGGCTTGCATTGACATTTTAAAAGGCTCTGTTGCTCCCCACCCCATTCCCCAAAGGGCTGGCTGTCAGTACCCTTAGCGCTCGCCCCTGAATTCCAGAGCATTCTTTTGTTGCTGTCGTTGTTTGTTTTGTATTTTTTTTTCTTTTGAGACAGGTGTGTGTGTGTGTGTGTGTGTGTGTGTGTGTGTGTGTGTGTAACCACGCTGACTGTCCTTGAACTTTCTCTGTAGACCAAGCTGGCCTCAAAGTCACAAAGACCCTCATGCCTCACCCCCCACACACACACTGGGGATTAAAGGCATGGGGATTAAAGGCATGGGCTACCACCACCTAACTTTTCAAGAGTGTTTAATAGAGAGTTCCTAAAGAAATCTAAAGTACTATCTCCAAGTAGGAGAACATTTAAATGCCAAGACATTTCTTTCAATTTCTTTCTCTAGAATAATCCTAAAGTAAGTAGACGCTTTTAAATCCCCTTCTCCCTGACCGTATCTTAATCAGATTCTCCCAACTCCCACCCCCCACCAGAACACGAGGCTCTGTGATTCTGGATTGGACAGGAGGCCCAGAGCACTTCCTGTTACCGTGACACTCACTACCTCTGTTCACTGGAAACCTCCACCTCCATCCCTCTTCCTGATCAAGGTCTCCTCACAGAGAGATTACTGCTAATCAAAAACTATCGGAAATACAAGCAAAAAGAAGTTCAAGAGCCTGTGAGAAAACAATTAGCGTGAACTAGAACATGGGAACCTTTTTACCAGCAAGTGGTCAATTCTGTATGACCAATGAACGGGGTGGAAACGCAATCTAAGGACACTGAAGGAAATCTAGCGATAACTATCACATACAAACTCCGAGCTTGTTCTCATGGTAACTGTTAGGAATCCTCACTGGGTTCACTTCAGCCAAAAATTTTAAAAGCTCCCTCTGCCTTTTGGATTTCCCTAAATTTTCCTAGTCTGTGTTCCATGGTGTTCCTTTAATGTAAAAGCACTGATGAGTTTGTCTTCTAAGGAGCCAAAACTGTTGCCATTGACAAGTTCCAGGTTCCAGAAGCGTTCTGGGTGGGTGCCACAAGGTGGCGCCACGATAGCACGTCACAAACCTGACTACTTCAGACTGTTACAGACATCATAGCAGTCATAGGAAATTGATGTCATCCCCAGATTTATAAATGCAATCTGATGCTTTCCCTGGGTCTGTGGGAACTTCATTCACAGGCTTTTCCTACTTCCCAATGACTCTCATACTTCCATGCTGAAGAAGGAATACGACTCTCAGAGATTCTATGGAGAACCAAAATATGACTTCCGAGCCTCACAAAGAAGGGCTCTAAAGTTTACAGAACAATGATTTCCTGTGGGTGCCTACGTGCCCATCGGCGACCGGATGGAGCCCGTTGAGCTCATACAGCCGTGTCCATTTCGGCAGATCCCAGCTCTCAGGAGTGGTTATTAGTCACAGTGGGAGAACACTAGAGAACGACTAAGGGTTGAAAGGGAAGTCACACTCAGGTGGCACAGTATGGAGGAAATTTTGTGGGGGGGGAAAGGCATCTGAAGACTTCTTGAGAAGGGACTTGGTAGCTACCAAGGAGAAAGCTGTGGAGTATCTGAAATGCTGTCACTGGGACTGGCCGGGGGTTGACGCTGTTGGCAGATTGCTTACCTAGCATACCCTGAGGTCTTCCATTTGATCCCCAGCACAGAATAAGACTGGGAACGGTGTCACAACCTGCAGTTCCAGCACTCAGGAAGATCAGAAGCTCAAGGTCATCCCCGGCTAGGTAGCAAGTTTGAGGACAGTCTGAACTAGATTAAGACCCTGTCTCAAACACAAAGCAAAGAACTGAGCAGCGTAGATGTAACACAGGGAAGACTGAGAAACTGAAGTCAATCTCAGAGCTTTTGCTCTGCCTAGAAAGGGTATGTATTTTCTTCTAACGCCGTGCCGGCCTTTTTGCTCTGCCCCCGAGCCTGCTCGCTGGCTCGATTTCCTTTCCATTCTCTTCCTGAAGCAGGCCTTAGTTCCTTTCCTGCACTGTAGGGGCTGACCAGGTCCAAGTGCAATGCCCAGGCATATACCAGGAGAATGTCTTTCTCCCCAGATCTTCAAACTTGTCGTAGACATCTGTCGTAGTGTGGGTTTCTGTTGCTGTGAAGAGACAGCGTGATCATGACAACTCATATAAAGGAAAAGATTGAATTGGGTGGCTTACAGTTCAGAGCTTTAATCCATTATCCGTCATGGAGGACATGGCAGCATGCAGGCAGACATGGTGCTGGAGAAGGAGCTGAGAGTCCTACACCTTGATCCACGGGCAACAGGAAGTAAACTGTGTCCTTGGGTGTAGTTTGAGCATAATAGACCTCAAAGCCCATCCCCACAGTGACACATTTCCTCTAGCAAGGCCACACCTACTCCAACAAAGCCACCCTCCTAATAGTGACACCCCCCTGTTACGGGGAACAATGACATTCAGACTACCACAACAAACAAAATTAAAATTGTAATTAAAAATTTGGCTAATCACAAGACAGAAAAGCAGGACTGAGGAGCTGGCAGTATTTAGACCCAAATATTCATGGTCTAGAGAGAAAAAAATGGGGCGAATGTACCGTTGTCATCAGACATGGGACTGTGATTTGTGGGCTCCATCTGTAGTTACTGAATGTTCCCGGCTTCAAGCAGACCTTGTCATTTAACAATCAGGTGCTTTATGTACCTTCTTTCCTCTCAGGTGTTTGAGTGGCAATTAAGTCTTGCTGGGGAGCATTTACTGCCACCGCAAATGTCACGAAAATTGAACACAAGGCTAATTTTGCTTCTCATGAATAGGGTCCCCGTGGTTTCACGTCAAGCCTCGTGGGAGGGGCATGCTTCAGCTTTCCCCTCTGCTGGGACTTGCTGAGATTCACCTTCAGGAACCCAGCTTCCATTTCGTGCGGATTTTTCACCTGTGTGGGGGTTGTTGTTGCCGTTTATTACATATGAATTTAATTGTACTGTTGATGCTCAGTTTCTCAGGAGTCGGTGATATTTACTGCTCAGTGTTAGACCTGTATGTCCCCAAGAAGGCTTCCTAGCCATGCTCAACTCCACCTGCTGCTGTGGAGGGCTTACTCCTCCAGTTCCCCTCCAGTGTGTGAGATCGTTGGTGAAAGGGATAAACCAAAAATTGCTCCTGGGAGGAGTCTGTGACTTGGCACAGAGCTAGGAATATGGCTTAGCCCAGGGATGCTGTGCCCTGCGGAGCTGCACAGAGGAGTCACAAGCACCATCCCTCCTGACCCTGTGGATGAGCCAGCTTCGCCCATCCTGTTGCAAAGGTTGTGTTATTTCAGAAACGGTTATGCCAGCGGTGTGTGTGTGTGTGTGTGTGTGTGTGTGTGTGTGTGTGTGTGTTGCCATGACAACCCGGCAGCCTTTGACTCAGGCTTCTTAGTCAAAGCACAAATGCACTCCTGAAGTGATGTTTGTCAGAATTTGCCCGACTGTTCTCCACCACCCCTGGACTTACACAAAAGGCTTAGAAGGTTGCTACCTTCATTTCGAGGAGAGACAGGCTGAAATTTAGTATTTGACTCATAAGATGGCAAGGCTGAGAAGCTCCACTCCCCTGCGGAAGGCATCATGTTCCAGCATGTCATTGCAATACTCTGGGCAGTTATACATAATTAAAGAAAAGGGACCAAATTCAAATGCCACAAAAAGAAAAGAAGAAAGGCTGACTGCCAGAGCTAAGACTTTGTTGACGTCATGTGACTCATAACTATCTCTGCATTTAATAAGGGGTCATTGTTCCTCGTTCCTGCCAGGGCCCTTATTATTTCTGTGGCTTGTCAAATGTGTGTGGGTACCACACCAAAAGGAAACCATTGAAAACTCACCCGCACATGCCACGTGCACGACCTCTCAGGGTCTTCTCCATGGACTTGTCTGGGCCTGTTTTTGTCTTCATTCCTAGGAACGTGATCGAAAGGATTAAACTCTGGTCATGCGTCCCACAAATCATGCACAACTTCCAGTGACTCTAGCGCAGACCAGCGAGACGTGGTGGCTGTTTGGTTCATTCATTTCTCCCCCTGCTCCCAACTTCTGCTGTTTCCTGCATCCGTTCTGAACAGAAGCAGCAGAATACCTGTCACTGGGCACTAACTAGCAGTCGTCAATAGAATTTCTTCAGGAAGAGGGTGTGAGGGAAGTGGGCTGGGATGGCGTTCCCAGGCGCACACCACACCTGGGTCCGGAAGAGGGGCCTCCAGCTGGCTGTGATGGCAGATGACTTACATTCGTTATCTCGTTATTCTGTCAAAGTAATTCTGAAAGTCAAACAAATACCGGCTCCTTTGAACTTACTTTTTCTTAGTCAGTGTATCGCTCCAAGAACTGAATGATTAAGGGATTGAAGGTGTGTGTCACCACTGCCTGGTCTGTAAGGCTGATCAGTGCGGCCGTTTTACTCTCTGAACTTCAGGCAAGCTTTGTTTATTAAAATACAAGTGAAATATCGCTACACTGGAGCATCACATAGTCTCTCTTGGCTCCTTAGAAGGAATCTGGGCTACACAAACCCTGGCATTTCTTTAGGGATCCAGTACTTTAACTGTTGTAGGTTTTCACCTCCTTCCTACGTGAAAGGAGCCACTTGGACATAAGTCCTGAGTTCTGTTCCAAGTGGGAAGCTTCATTTCCTCCTGGGAATTCTAGAAACCTTCACTCCAACTTTGTTTATACATTCTAAACAAAAGATGTCTGAAAAACATACTAGCGGTAGCCGTGAGAGAGCAGCATCACTCCAGAGCAATCAGACGACAGAGCCAGCTTGGAAGCTCTTCTGGGTTCATATCCTAGGCCCACGCCCTTGCCCACCTCCCCTTCTGGTTCATATCATAGGAGCCCGCGGCCTGCATCACCCCATCACCTCGGCTGGATCCTTAACCCACGGTTGTTTGTTTGTTTGTTTAATGCCCACAAAGAAACAGCATGTTCCTGGTTTCAATTATTAACTTTCTTAAATTCAAAATGCCTGTGTGTGGCAGAAGGCAAGTCAACTCAGCGTGGGAGGTAAAACTAGATGAATTCCAAGCACCATCTCAACACTGACTGGAATCTGATGTGAATCGTGGAGAAGATCCCGGGCGGGGACCACCTGTGGCGCCACTGTCGCCCACGCTGGCATCACAGTCTATGGCGGGAACTAGGGCCACAAAGGCTCTATTTGGTCCACATACATGATTTTAGTGTCTTTAAGCTGGGTTGCCAGTATTTTTTTTTTAAATGAAGATTTTCACAAACAGCAGATGTCTGGCTTCTGTGTCTAACACTGGGGAAGGCTGGCTAAGCATTGTTGCCATACTTGCAATCCTAGCAATTGTGTGTCTAAGGAAGAAGGATTGATGTGAGTTTTAGGCTAGCCTGGGCTAGAATGAATTATGGGCTAGCCTAGGCTATAGTGTGAGACGCTCTCTCAAAAAGAGTAAAAGCCATATGGGAACAGTTGCCCTTAGGTGGTCACAGTGCCTTGATGCTGGAGATACAGCCCTTGGGGCAGGGCAGGTGCTGCCCCCCCCCAGTCTCTAGCCCACTGCTATACCTCATTGTGTCCCTCATTCACCCTGTGCACAGCAGAGTGATAGTCACATGACCTACTGGCTTCCTTCAAGACCACCCCACTGTCTCACACCACCAGGGAAGTGCCTCTGAGAATGAGATCACTAACTTCCAGTGTTGGCCAATCAAAAGTTCCAGCTTCCTTCCTGGTGTCTGTATTTATTTAGCAATTCTTTAAAGAGGAGAGAGAGAGAGAGAGAGAGAGAGAGAGAGAGAGAGAGAAGAAGAAGAAGAAGGAGGAGGAGGAGGAGGAGGAGGAGGAGGAGGAAGAGAAGGAGGAGGAAGAGGAGAAGAAGGAGGAGGAGGAGAAGATGAAGAAGAAGAAGAGGAGGAGGAAGAGGAGGAGGAGGAGGAAGAAGAAGAAGAAGAAGAAGAAGAAGAAGAAGAAGAAGAAGAAGAAGAAGAAGAAGAAGAAGAAGAAGAAGAAGAAGAAGAAGAAAGTATTGTGAGTGCCGCTGACCACGCTGCAGTAAGCCGGATGCTATTTTCTTTTCCTATTCTAATGAACTCCTCACCCGTGCCAGAGAACAAACCCCAGCTGCTCACCTCTGGGGAGGAAGAGAAAAGAAAGAAATCAAAAGTTCCCAGTGATTGACAACAGAACTGCTATTTAATTGGATCACCCTCGGATTTGGGAACAGCTAACTGCCTGTCTTGGAACTTCCTCTCTGCGGGTACAGGATATGGAGTCTTTAAGAAGCCAAACCAAACCAAACAGCTTTATTAAAATATAATTCAGGGTTGGAGAGATGGCTCAGCCGTCAAGAGCACTTCCTGCTCTGACAGAAGACCCAGCAACCAACTTGGGTCATGCATAATCCCCTAAACTCAAGCTCTTCCTAATCGGATACTCCTTTCTGGCCTCCAAAGGCACCTGCACTCAAGTGCACACACAGACACAGACAGACAGACAGACGTGCACACACACTATAAAAATAAAAATGTGAAAAATGAACACACACTATAAAGTTTGCTTTAAAAAACCTACACTTTGGTGGTTTAAGGATGCCTCATATCAACATGGCTCTCAGAACAACCTGACTGCCCATACGTTCATCATTCCGAACGAAAAGAAGCCACATGCCCTTTAGGAGACCGTCTTCATTTCTCCTCCACCTCAACCCAACTGGAAACAATACTAATCTATTACAAACACCAATACTTTGTTTCTATGAACGTGCATATATATTTTTGGTTATCTAATATCAGTGAAATCATAGATTTCAATCAGTGACCTTTTGTGTCTGGTTTCTTGATTTTACAGAACATTTCAAAAGTTCTGTGCCATGATATGTGGCAATAGTTCTAGCTCTTCTGCTGCCAGCCAATATCCCGTTGTATCCACTAGGCCTCATGTTTATCCATTGTTCACTTGATTGACTGTTGGGTTGCTCCCATTTGAGGGAGGGCTATTGGGGAAATGCTCCTACAAATCTTTGTGTTTCGGTCTTGGTGAGAGCGTATGTTTTTGTTTTTCTTGGGCACCTGGAAGGGCACCTGCTGGGTCCTGCTGTGATTCCTCTGGCAATCTTGTTTTTCGAGGAAAGGTAAGGTTGGGTCCCTTAGTGACGGCATCCTCTCACAGCCCCTCTAGCAAGGCATGACTTCTCCTGTTTCCCACACCTGCTGACCCTTGGGATTACCTAGTTCAGTTTAGCCATGCACTAGGTGTTGGCCAGTAGCTTGTTGCGTTTTCCTGCTGACATTGACATCAATTAAGCCTCTTCTTTGGTGGGTTCTCTGCTTTCGTATTCTTTGAGGAGATGCTTCTTCAAACTTCCTATTTATGCTAAAATAGGGCCCTGTTTTATTGATAGTTCCAGAGTTCCCTGTCAGACACCTGGTTTACAAAGTTTCTTTCATCTGTGAGCTCTTTCTCGTTTCTTAAATGGTGTCCCTTGGAGTGCAAACACTTTTACTTTGTTAACATTTATTTGCTTATTTTTTTTGTCAGATGTTTGGTTTCCTCTTCAAGAAATGGAGACCCATTCTCAGGTAACAGAGACCTAGTCATGTGTTTTTCTCCCATGGTTTCCTAGCTCAGTGTTGACAGGTCCATGCTGAATTCATCTTTATATGACAGGTACAACTTTTTTTCAAACTTACCTTGCTTTATATAAAAACACAAATACATAAACTGTAATGTTCATGTAGATCCAGTCCCAGGAAACAGAGTCTATGTTGGATGCTCAGGTAAAACAGATAAAGCACACAGCTTCTTCACCCATGGTGTGAAGCACACAGACCACCCTCTGATAAACTACTTTGCAGCACAGCACATGCGGATAGAAATGCAGTTCTACAGTAGTGACGTGCAGTTCTGGTCCTTCTGCTTTGGGGGCCAAATATCAAACATGGGAAACATGTTCAAATAGCAGAAGATACACACATGTGCATATGTATGTTTACATACATACACTCAAATCTTAATTTACAAAATATTGAACTGTGCATGGAGCTTAAACGCACAGAAACACATCTCTCTCTCTCTCTCTCTCTCTCTCTCTCTCTCTCTCTCTCTCACACACACACACACACACACACACACACACACACACACACACACACACACGTGAATGTCATTTCTATTGGTATTATTCCAAGCAGGCTTTCTCTAGCCAACTGGGAATCTCTCTCTCTCTCTCTCTCTCTCTCTCTCTCTCTCTCTCTCTCTCTCTGTCTCTCTGTCTCTCTCCATGGCAGGGTTTCTCTGCGTAGCCCTGTCTGTTCTGCAACTCATTCCGTAGATCAGGCCAGCCTCAAACTCAGAGATCCGCCTGCCTCTGTCTCCCTAGTGCTAGAAGTAAAGGTATCACCACACATGACCGGAGTTGAGAAAACAAGGGCTGGAACAAATGCAGTTGACTTCTTTGAATACCTGAAGGCATTGCAAGCAAGACTCCAAAGAGTCCTAAGCCAAGCTCCTACCCAGTCAGCAGAAGTAGCCATTTTGTATTTGTGTCCCGGTGTGTCCTGTACACACCCCCATCATAGCACACCTGCAATGTGTAGACATTGGAAGTTTGTGTCGGTGTCTCCACTCTAACCCACGCTCCTCAGGGGCAAGAACCCTGTCACATCTCCCTCTCATGCCCTGGTTCTGGTAGCACTAGAGACTTGGCAATCATTTTCCCAAAAATCCTGGTTTAATAAATACATGGAGAGAAAAAAATAGGAAGAAATCTGTTTTCTTTTCTTTCTTCTTTCCTTCCTTCTTTTCTTTCCTTCCTTCCTTCCTTCCTTCCTTCCTTCCTTCCTTCCTTTCTTTCTTTCTTTCTTTCCTTCTCATTTTGCCTGAATAATACAATCTCTTCCTTCCATAGTCTAGTCCCAGCCTAGTTTTAAACTTGTAAAGTCCAAAGAAAGCCTGGTGCTTACACAGCCCACACCTAGTTCCAAGTTCTACTAAAAAAACAAGTGAAAGATAAACCCCTCCTTAAAAATCAAAAGCTGCAGTAATAGAAATAACTTAAAAATAATTCCAACCAGTTGGGCAGTGGTGGCGCATGCCATTAATCCCAGCACTTGAGAGGCAGAGACAGGTGGATCTCTGAGTTTGAGGCCAGCTCGCTCTACAGAACAAGTTCCAGGACAGACTCCAAAGCTACACAGAGAACACAGCCTCAAAAAAAAAAAAAAAATCTGGCCTCCATCGGTCTCTCTTGAAAACTCCTGAGTCTAGACCCCTAAACCTCCATACCTGCTCGCTCCTTGTTTGGTTTTGACTCAAAATGTTTTGGATTTTATTTGCTTTGTTTTAATTTGAGACAGGGTCTCACTCTGGTCCTGGATCCTCCTGCTTTAGCCTCTGGAGTCCTTACCGGGCTGAGCTCCTTACCCCAGCTCTTTCTTGAAATCCCTACCCCAAACCCCGCCCAGTCTATGGGCAGCAAAGTCCAGCTGCCTCTGTACCTCTCCTGCTTTGGGACAGCTGGGCCCTCCCCCAGGAACTACATACAGTCTTTCCTTTCTTTCCCCTACTCCCAGAAAACAATCTCTGAGAATTTCTGGCATTCTCCACTGTGCTAACATTCCTTGTTACCGAATGTGTTATGCAGACTCCGTAAGAGAGCTACACAGTTTCACCACTGTATAAAGCGTGGCATCGGGGGGACTGTCCACCCTGCATTCCAAACGGTCCATTTGCAAATAGGCTTTTGGTTTCTGCTTATTTAGAAACTGCAATAAACTCTTACAAGTTCATGGTTTAGAGCTTTACTTAAAGTGAAAACTTCCTACCAAATCACTGGTATTTTGTGAACCTCATATTCTAGCAACAATACCTGGGACTGACGGCTTTTCCAGAGGACAGGGGTTTGATTCTCTCTCTCTCTCTCTCTCTCTCTCTCTCTCTCTCTCTCTCTCTCTCTCTCACACACACACACACACACACACACACATGGTATCTCACAACTGTCTGTAACTCCAGTCCCAGGCTATCCAACACTGTCTTCTCACCTCCATGTTCATTGCACACACATGATTCACAGACAAACATGCAAGCAAAACCCTAAACACACAAAAAATAAAAACAAAGGGAAAACGTTTTAATGCAATTGAAACAGACAAACTTGAGAGCCACCATCCCAGGTGAGACGGGCTTGCAGAAAGTGGTTGGATGCCTGTAACTCGCAGCACAAATTAAAGGTGAAACTGTCTGTTGAACTGAACCTCATAAAGTACCTACTAAGTGTGATGAACTCTCCTAGAGGAGGTAAAGGAGATGATTGGTCTCTTTCCATCATGCTGTGACAAAATTTACAATGAAAGCAACCAAGAAAGGGAAGTTACATTTTAGCCCACAGCAGCAGGTAGACTGAGCATTCCAAGGGTTCTCAGGCCAACAATACAGCACACAGCACTGGACACGGAAACTCCAGCAGATCCCAAAGGAGGAAGAGGGGGAGATCAGACCTGCCCTGGGAGACTGGTCAGGCCACAGAGGAACCAACACTTCCGTTGGGCCTTGGAAGGACAACAGGAGGACTTCCACAAAGGAGAAGGTAGGCTAGGGCATAGAGGTGTGTGGCACAGGACAGGAGACCTGGGAGAGACAGCAAAGAAACCAAGGTAGATAGATGGCGTGTTCAGCAAGCCGCAGTGGTTTAGGTGGCCGGAGCACAGGGAGTATGTGAGCCACAGAGCCTGGGACTATGAGGGACGCCTAGTGTCCCACTGAGTAGCTGGAACCTCATTCCTTAGGAACAGATGCTAGGAAGATTCGAATATGAGTGTTGAGGGAAGCTTCAGAAGCCACTGGAGTGAGCTCGGATGGAATCTGTAAGACAGGGTGGCCTGTATTCGAACGCACCTTCAATTTCTCTCTCCCACACTCTTCTTAAACTGTGTTGGGAGTAGTGTGAGGGGCTCTTCTCTTTCCCTAAAAGTATGGGGCCTTATAAATTCCCCAACGGCCTTGAGGCAGGTCTACTTTTCATTATAAAGACAGGCTCCCCTCAGAAACTAAAGGGACCAGTGCTGTGGCCTAGGCTGCTGTTCCTTTAACTGAGGTTTGCAACCCCTCTTGAGGTAATGGAGTTCAAGGCAGGGGTTCTGAGCAAAGTTTGGCAACAGTAAAAGACTTCTGAATGTACAGCATCCCAAAGTTAACTCAGAGTCAAACACGTAATGAATCGGGAGGTGTTTGTGGCAGGGAGCCCAGCCTTGAGTCACGTGACATCGCAGCAACATGCCTGCACTCTGCTCCACAAGTGTGGGCACTCCACAGAGCACAGCCGACCACTGCGGTCTAAAACAGCAGCACCCAGATCCGAGACTGTCATTAAGTCCTGCGCGCAGCGTTTTACTGCGCATGTGTAGTTCTCTGTTCTTATAGAAGCAGAGTGGTTTCAGGACAGACAGCAAAGACGTTTCATATTTTCCCACTGTCATTCCTCAAGATGGATCAAATTAGTATATTTTGGGATTTATTATGCTAGAATGTTTACTTTGAAAGCTTGCTGCTTTAGCTGCTGACTTGAGTTTCATTTAAAAAATAAAATAAAGTATATAAATACCACTGAGCTGGGCGGTATTGAAGTGGGCCTTTAACCCCAGCATTTCTTTCTTTTTTTCTTTTTCAGTTTTTTTTTAATTGATTTTATTGAGCTCTAAATTTTTTCATGCTCCTCTCCCTGCCTCTCCCTTCCTCTTCAATCCTCTCCCAAGGTCCCCATGCCCCCAATTTACTCAGGAGATCTTGTCATAACTACTTTCCATGCAGATTAGATCCATGTATGTCTCTCTTAGGATCCTCATTGTTGTCTAGGTTCTCTGGGATTGTAGATTGTAGGCTAGTTTTCTTTGCTTTATATCTAAAAGCCACTTATGAGTGAGTATATGTGATAATTGTCTTTCTGGGTCTGGGTTACCTCACTCAGTATGATGTTCTCTAGCTTCATTCATTTTTCTGCAAATTTCAAGATGTCATTAATTCTTTCTGCTGTGTAGTACTCCATTGTGTAAATGTACCATATTTTCCTTATCCATTCTTTAGTCGAGGGGCATTTAGGTTGTTTCCAGACTCTGGTTATGACAAACAATGCTGTTGTGAAC
This sequence comes from Myodes glareolus, assembly GCF_982192425.1. Classification (NCBI taxonomy): domain Eukaryota; kingdom Metazoa; phylum Chordata; class Mammalia; order Rodentia; family Cricetidae; genus Myodes; species Myodes glareolus. Next base: position 42,131,125 of record NC_142039.1, read on the forward strand.
ATAGCTGAGCACATGTCCTTGTGATAGGATTCAGCATCCTTTGGATATATACCCAAAAGTGGTATTGCTGGGTCTTGAGAAAGGTTGTTTCCTAATTTTCTGAGAAATCGCCACACTGATATCCAAAGGGGCTGGACCAGCTTGCATTCCCACCAGCAATGCAGAAATGTTCCTTTTCCCCACAACCTCTCCAGCATAAGTTGTCATCAGTGTTTTTGATCTTGGCCATTCTTACAGGTGTAAGATGAAATCTCAGAGTTGTTTTAATTTGCATTTCTCTGATGACTAAGGATGTTGAACATTTCCTTAAGTGTCTTTCAGTCATTTTAGATTCCTCTGTTGAGAGTTCTTTGTTTAGGTCTGTAGTCCATTTTTTTTTAAAATTGTAATCCCAGTATTTCTTAGGAGGCAGAGGCACCCAAGCTCCGAGTTCAGGGCCAGTCTGGTCTACATAGTGAGTTCCAGGACAGTCCGAACTACATAGTAAGACTCTATCTTAAAAGTAAAATAAAATAAGTAAATAAATAAAAAAAACAGCATTTCCATTTGACATACAAAATAATGAGCTCCACTATGATATTTTCACATGTATCTGTCATTGTATATTTGCCCCACTCCCATCCTGCTGGCCCCTTCCTCATCCAAAATGCTCCCCTTCTGGGTCTGTGATATGTACACATACATGCATACAGACAGACAATGTATGTAAAATCTAGATGCTGCATATGAGATAAAACATGGAATCATGTGTCTTCCTTCCTCTGTTATCTTCTTTTGACCCCTTCCTCCCTTTAGGCTCCCCTCTCTCTTCACAGAGCCCTTCTTCCGCTTTCCTGCCAGATTTGTGTGTTTCTCCTGCTGGGGGAGATGGGAAGTTGGTCTTTTCTTTTTTTTCTCTTTGAGTCTGGTTTACTTTGCTCAAAATAAAGACCTGCAGTTCAATCCACTTAACTACAAATGATATAATCTCATTCCTTGTTCTGGCTGAGTAAAATTCCAGTGTGTCTATGTAGCATATTTCTTTATCCACTTGTGTGTTGATGAATATCTAGTCTGGTTCTACTTCCTGGATATTGGATTAAAGCATCGATGATGGGCACACAAGTGTATCTGTGTGTGGTATGATGACTTAGGGCCCTTTGGGTACATACCCAGGATGGTATAGATGGATCATGTGGTACTTCTTTCTCTAGTATTCGGAGGAGCCTCCATAGTGATTTCCATTGTGGTGGCACCACGTTGACATTCCCACCCTCCGTGTAAGGGATCTTTTCCCACTCTGTCCTCACCAGCATTTGTTGCTATTTATTTCCTTTACGGCAGCCATTCTGATCTGGAAGGAATACAGGGCATTTGGAAGAACAGGTCAGAAGTCTGGGAGCAAAGCCCGGATGTGGGTATAGATTTTAGAGTCAGAGGGAGAAAATGCAGTTGGAGCCATGAGCTGCCTAAGACCACAAAGCAGGGAGGGGGTCTGGCCAAGAAGAAAGAGGCCATGGCTCAAAGGTGTGAAGAATACTGGAATGCAAGAGGTAGATGAAATTGCCATAGCAACAAGAACTTCCTGTGCATCTGCTTCTTGTGTGCAGGGGAGAATCTTACTCCATTTATGGCTAATGTTCCCATAGGTCACAGTCACAATGTGTCCAGTGCCACGGTTTGAATGCAAATCCCCCCCATGGGCTCCAGTGTTTGAACACTTGGTCCCCAGGTGGGGCAGGGCTATGTGGGGCCTAACTGGGGAGAGTGGTTCTCTGGAAGTGGTCCTTAAGGATCCTTTTCCTACCTTATTTCCGTCCTCTCTCTGCTTCTCCACTACAGACACAGCATGAGTCACCTCACACCAACCCTCCATGCCTCCCACCAACCCTCGGACAGACTGTACAGATGCTGGCTATGGAGTCCAATGTGAGAGAATAGTGCTCTAGGTCAGGGTTTGTTTTTAGACTTGAATGTGGAAGCAGACATCCTGGAGTCTTGCTAAAAACACTATACCTAATCAGTCACCTGACCAGTGGTTCTTGGGGAGTCGGGGAGGGGGGCGTACCTCAGAGGCGTATTAGGATATATCTGGACATTTTCAGTTGTAAATGATATGAGCATGCGTGTGTGTATGTGTGTGTGTGTGTATGTGTGTGTGTGTGTGTGTGTGTGTGTGTACTATTGATAGTTATTGACACCTACTGATGAACTGAGACCAGAGATTTCTTGAAACATTCTACAATGCAATAGGTGGCCTCAGGACCAAGAAATGTCAGCTTCCTGAAACCCTGATATAAACCAACCGTTTTGGAGGCCACGACCCTTTATACTTGCGTGGAGACTTTAGTTTCTTGAAAACAAATGATTCTGTCTACACAAATACTGCCACCTCCCCAACACTTCCCAATGCCCCGCTCTGTGTTTACTACACAGTGGGTGCCCAGGAAAAGCTGTTTCTAGTCAACACTTGGATCATTTCAACTCCAGGGTCTCGGTGCTCCCTGCACATTGGAAAGACCTGGGGGTTATAAAGCGTGCGGGGCGGGGGGCGGGTGCGGAGCAGATTCTGATTTCGTTGTTCAGTACTCAGACCTGAGCAACCTTCATACGGAGAGCCTGTTAAACTTCTCGGGTAGATCCAGTGAGCAGAGAAGGCTGGCAACCTCTGCAAACCAGCCCTGCTGGTCACTAATGCAGAGCAGAAGCGGCAAGTGAGAGCAGATGGTTGTACATAGGAGAAAGCCTGCTCCGAAGGAAGTTAAGCTTATGCATGCTATTTATGCCTTGTGTCGCCATGGGTTGCACATTATGTAATGTACTAGGAACAAAAAGCTGAGAAGTTGCCCACCCGAAATGCCGCCCCTGGTTACAGTGGGTCTCACCCCACCAGACAGCTTCTCTCTGACCCTTTCTCCATTTCTAATAGACCCTTTAGGACAAGTGTGTTGTCTCTTTGGCAGCCCTCACTTTTGTGACCCTACCGCCTCTGCAGTCACGTCTACCCTCAGAAGGCCTCTGTTCTTTGCCCCATAGATGGAAAGTCATCAGCAGGACAGGAGCTGAGGACCTGGTCTGCAGCTCAAAGCCCTGTTAACTGAAGCCAGGCAGAGAGAGAGAGAGCAAGCAGTCCAAGGATGCAGGGAAGGGGAAGTAGCCCTATTGCTTTTTGGTGAGGATCTCTGCTCAAATAAGATGGGGAAGTGTGGCTGAGGTTGGGATCCTTTGTGCAGCTGCACACAGGTGTCAGGGCCATTGCTCATTAGCACTGGCCTAGAACTCAGCAATGTTCTACTCCAGGCTCCAGAACCCACAGCGTTTAAGACAGTGGCTGTGCCGTCACACTCGTGAGTACCCTCAGCAGCCCTCTTCCGCTCCTTCAACTCTTTTTCTCCCCTCCTCTACGGCAGACAGTGGGTTAGCGAGCCACTGTGGTGAGTAGACACAGGACGTTTCCAACTTTACCTTAAAACTAAGCTATTAGCAAACAAAGTTTGATGCTACATTTTGCACCTTAAACACACACACACACACACACACACACACAGAAAAGAGCAGGAATGCCCAATCCTGATGAGATCAAGTTTACCTTAAGCTGCTCAAGGTGTTATGCATCTACATTTGAAAGGAAATGTGACAGATAACCATAGTTGTTCTTAACCTTTAATCCAGTACCAAGCCAGACAGAAGGCACACACTCAGAGATCTCATGGGGGGCATTATCACAGGCACTAACCACAGACAAGCTAAATCCCAACAGCAGAAACACTTGGTCAAATTAGGGTGTGTCAACAGAAATCAATGTGGAGACCCACTACAGAGAATATTTAGGAAATTAAGTAAAAACTAAAGGCTGTAATCAACTAGGACTGTGCTCAGCGGCAAGCAGCAATCTGACCACAGTAGTGCCGACACAAGGAGGTTATTTTCTCATAAAATAAGAAGTCTGCTTTGTAATGTGGGCCAAGGACCCATGGCTCTGCCATTCTCTTGAGAGCTCCATCTTGGCCACAGAAAACTCTAGCCACTGTGTCTAGGTGCCACAAAAGGAAGAAGAGCAAGGGATGCTGGTGGTAAGGCTCTCCCAGAGCCCCCCTGCGGACACCCTTTTGTCCTGCCTTACCCAGTACCAGGTAAAACCCACTCCCAACTGTAAGGGACAACGGGCAACAGGATAAGCTAAACAGTTTGCCAGTTTGGGTTCATCTCTTGGGGCTGGACACATTGCCATTGGAACAAAATCAGACATGAAAGAAGGAATAGGACCATAAGAACAATCATATTTCTCAAAAGACAAGACTAGGTTACAGCTCGGATTCTGGAGTGCATGTCCCCAAAGCCTCAAGGGTGAAAGTTTTGGCCATCAGCCTGTGGTATTAAGGGCAGGTGGTGGAGACACCAGAAAGTGGGAACATAATAGAAAGAAGTTAGATCATTGGGGATGCGTTCTTGAAGATACGTTGGAACCCTCTCTCCCTCCCTCTCTCTCTTTCCCTCCCTCCCTCCCTCCCTCTCTCCCTCCCTCCTTCTTTCTTCCTTCCTTCCTTCTCAGTACCATAAGATGAAGCAGCTTTTGCTCTACCACACACTCCCCAGCTAGACATTAAGCCTAGTTGTGTACCCCAAATCCATGGAGCCAATCATAGACCAAACCTTTGGAAACCATTAACCACAATAAATCTTCACTGTTTTTATCCAAAATGTTTTGCCATACAGGTGCAAACTGACTGGCCCAGATCCCTATGACCACAACAGTATCAACCCATGTATGCATCAGAATGAGGTTTGGTCAGGGAGAAAGATGCTACATAAATTTGTTGTAGTGTAGGATAGGCTGTTTCCACCACATTTTCTATGATATTTCCACTATAGCTCCTAAAAAGGAAGCAGGTCTTTGGTTTGGAATCAAACACACCGGGGGGGAGGGGGGGAAATACATGTTCAACATCACCAAAAAAAAAAAAGTTTCATTTCCTAAAGCTAGTGGTTGATTCCTCCCTCCCCTGTGAGGTAGCTCTTCTTTCGACCTGAAATGGCTAATTATATTTGCCCTCCAGATCCTCTTTCTGCAGTTGTGGCTCTTTAACCTTAGACTTCCCATTTGCAAATCTTCTATTCTTGTTCTGCAGGCTGGTGGTCAAACTCCCATCTTAACATCTCTCTCTCTTGCCTGCCAGAGTGTGGATGTGAAGATGTTTGTCAGGCTTAGTGCAGGTGAGACAGGTCTCTGGGGAGCTGCAGACAGAAACCCCGCTAGTCTCTGGTCAAGACTTTTGCTGTAGATGATGCTGGTTTTGTTTTGCTTTGTTCTGTTCTGTTCTGTTCTGCTCTGTTCTGTTCTGTTCTGTTCTGTTCTGTTCTGTTCTGTTCTGTTCTGTTCTGTTCTGTTGTTCTGTGCTTGAGGCAGGTTCTCAATATATAGCTCTGGCTGACCCGGAACTCACTATGTAGACCAGTCTGACTTTGAACCCACAGAGATCTGCCTGACTCTGCCTCCCCAAGTGCTGGGATTAAGGAGGTTTGATAGCAAGTCCAGATGCAGCAAAAAGTGTTGAGGAAATTCCTGCTTTGATTAGGAGACCAGCTAAGTGATCCTAGAAATTTTTTTCTAATTTCTCACTTCTACAGGTTGAGGTGGCTGCCACTTAAAGACAGATTCAAGTAAATACAGAAGGTTTTTTTTTCTCTCCATTGATACTGAAGGATAGTTCTAAAACTCAATTTGAGGGCCTTATCTTTCTTAAAACATCTGGGCTGCAGGCCTTGGGAGATATCCCAGTTAGTAAATTATTTACCTTGCAAGCCTGAGGACTCAGTTATGGTGGTGTGTGCCTATAATTTCCTGGGAAGGTGGACATAGGTGGATCCCTGGGGCTCATTAGCCAGTCAGCCTGCCCAGCCTGGTTGGCAAGCTCTCCAAGTGAAAAACCAGTGGCTTCACACATGCATGCATATATGCACCCAACACACAGACACACACACACACACACAGAGAGAGAATTTGTCCGAGTTTTGATGTGTCAAGTCTGTGGATGGATAAAAGCGTTCAGAGGCTCTGCATTTGACTTACTAAACACAGGACAGCACAGGGACCCTCACCCTGATACAGTAGATGAAGCCTGCTTCTTGCTCTGCCTCCCCCTCCTCCAGGCTCTGCTTTCCCATTGGGTGGTACCTGGTGAGACTCCCGTCCTTGCAGCCAGCCCTCTCTTTACTCCTGACAGCCGTCTGCTTATCTTGCATGCCTTCCTCCATAGGCAGCATAAGTACCTATCTCCCAGCCTTTTAGAATTCCAGTTTCTTCCTCTTGACATCTAGCTAAGGTGAAAATAATTAATCCGCGCCACACAGCTGTTCCTCAGTTCAGACAACCCACCGGCGTTCAGCCTGGAAAATGTCTTCCGGAATTAATTCCTTCAGATGGATGTGCAGAGATAAGAATCCTAAGTCTGTTCTGCTCCCAACTAAGGTAGCAGAGTGGGAAGACTGTCTCCTGACATCTCACTCTTTCCAGTTCTGAGGTGCTGACAGCTACCTTTCCCTGGAGGACTGACTACATCTGCCTTCCTCTGGAGGGCCGCATCTGCGGATGTTTTCAAATAATGACCCTGACCCGCTGGTGTTTTGGCTGGTTCACAGGAAATCTAACTTTGAGCTATTGCCCTCGTTTTAAAATTGTGAGATTTCACATGTAAATCCAGATCTCAGGAGTCTCTTGAAGATGTGGCGAGCTCAGACCAGCATTTCTGTGAGAGGCCTCCAGTAGAATGGAGATTAAAGTGGAATAGAAATTAACCGCTCTGTTGTCATTGGCTGATTGGCTGGTTGCTTGGCCCTGTAGATGGAACCCAAGGCCTTGTGCCAGCTAGGCACCTGCTTTTCTGCTGAGCTACCTGCAGCTGTAGCACCCTGTGTAGACAAGAAGACGCTTCAGAAGCCCGCCTTCTGGAACTCCCCAGAGACCGAGGGACTGTGGCCACATGTGCATTACTGTTCTGCCTGGTTTAGTCGTTTATCTTACCGTCCTGGCTCCTGGGAGCATCTGAGCTTTGCTACCTTGCCTTAAAGATGACACAGAACACCCCAGCCCCAAGGTGGCATAGAACTAACTGTGAAAACCAAAACCACACACGGGAGTTTTAAAGTCAGTAGGAAACTGCGCCCACCGGATCACAGCTGACCCAGGAGGTGGAGGAAGAGTCCCCTCCAACGCGAGGCCTGCCTGACAATGTGACCTCCAAGTCAGCCTGATGAGCAGGAGCTTCTGCCTCAAAATGGCTTTTGTTGTTGTTGATTTTCGGTTTTTGAAGACAGGGTTTCCTTGTGTAGACTTGGCTGTCCTGGACCTAGCTCTTATAAACCAGGCTGGCCTCGAACTCAGAGGTCCGCCTGCCTTTGCCTCCTGAGTGCTGAGATTAAAAGTGTGGGCCTCCATGCCCCCACATCAAAGCATTTTTAAAAATAGAAAGGTCACGATTGAGCCATGAACTTTAAAAATGTTCAGCAAAACATACCTTTTGAAGTTATCACTGTATGGAGAAATGAATATAATTATGACTTATTTACTACCTTGTAGTTTAAAACATTTTGAGTTGGGGCTGGAGAGATGGCTCAGCAGAGAGGAGCCCTGGCTGCTCCTTCAGAGGACCAGGGTTTGATTCCCAGCACCCAATGGTGGTTTACAATCATCTGTAACTCCAAGGGATACAATACCCTCTTCTGGGCCTCTGGGAGCACAGGCATGAATATTGTGCACAGACATACATTTAGACAAAGCACTCATACACATAGAATAATTTTTTAAAAATTCAGTTAAATTGATCAAGACTAGGGTAGACACTGCTTGGCTTCTCTACATAATCTGCCACACAGCAAGCACCTTTTCTGTGTCTGGGCAAACTACCATTCTCTTTTCTATAAAAATAGAATTTTTATTTTGTGGGGTGAGGTTCCCATGTGTTATGGCGTGCTTAGGGTGGTCAGAGAATAACTTTCCTCGGGAGTCTGCGCTCCTACCCTCTGGGCACCAGGAATGCCATCCAGATTGTCAAGCTCAGCAGCCGGTGCCTCTGCCAACTGCAGTGAATGTTTGTGTGTCTAGACATTCGTCCATCCATTCATTCTTTTTGGCATTTTGAGACAGGCTTACTGTGTAGTTCCCACTGACCTTGAACTCACAATCCTCCTGCCTCGACCTCCTGCATGCTGAGACTATAGGTGTGCACCGAAACACCCACCTTGAGTTGTAAGCTAAGGATTTTCCTCTGAAATGTCTTTCTCTTCTCCTCACTGGTAGCTGTGGGTTTAGCTTCCTCTGACTTTATGTCCAGAGTCTCTCCCGAGACGGGCAGAATCAACCTTGTGGTCAACCAAGACTACTGGAACCCCACAGGCGTTGGGGTCAAAGGCTGCCTGGGGGCCTTGTGCCTCTGTGGTTCCGCTTTTGCACTTTTACTTTTGCTGGCCTACTTCCTGTCTTTAGTTTTAATTTTTTTTTGAGAATCTTTTGTTTCTTCTTTGAAATTTTCGTACATGTGTACACTGGTCATATCCACCCCCCAAACTCCCCTTCAGATTTCCCCCAGGCTTGACAATCTTCTTCCCACCTTCGGGTCCTCAACATGCTTTGCTTTCCTGGTTGTCACCACTAAGTGACGATGGGATGTTGGTTGTTGTGTTGCTGGTGTGACCTCATGTGGGGCTTGTGCAGCTCACCATAGCTGCAGTAAGCTCACGAGTGGACGAGCCGTGTGGTACCTAGAAGACGGTATTTCACAGCGTTCTCCCCATCCTCTCCTCGGCGATGTACCTGAGCTTTGGGGGGTGCGCGTCCCACTTAAAGCTGGACTCAACAGTCACTCTTCGCAGCACTTTGGCCAGTTCTGAATCTCTGCATTAATGGCCACCCACCGCAGAAGAGGCGTCCCTGGCCGGCGACGTTTAACCTGCTTTCTCTGAGACGGCACCGCCATGCCCTTTGCTGTCTGTGTAGTCAGGGATGGAGAGACCAGTCACCCCCAGAGGCTCCTGTCGGCGGCCGTAGTCACGAGGCACATCTGCTGCTTCTGAGGAGCAGAAGGGAACGTTTCAGTTCGCGATTACTCATTGTTAGTAACCGTGGCAACTAGGATTCGGTTAGGGAACTGGGATTACCTGGCTAAGGAGCAGAAACAAATCCAGGAGTACCAAGTGAAGAGTGCCTTTGGTGTCTTCCGCACGACAAATTAGGAACCTTTGTAGGATCTAAGATTTAGAATGAAAAGTTGAGGTCACCCCGCAACATTTTCAGATAGCGCCCTGTCCTGGAATTATTGGCAGAGTCTGTGTAAACCCGATTCCCAAACCCCATTCATAATTCTAAGCAGAAAGCTGCTAATAGCACATTCAGACCAGCAGGCGGCGTGTCAGGCTACCTGTCTTGCCCCCAAGGATCTGCCTGGCATAAAGCGCCTCATCTCTGAAAAGCCGGTGGTGGATAGAATCAGAACTGAAACTCTGCTTGCTAATTCTTCTTAGCCTAGAAACAAGGCACAAGGACTCTTCTTAACGTAGAAATAAGGGACAGGGGCTGCGGTGTGGAGCTGACTGCTTATAAAGGTCTAGAATGAACAGGTTAGACCAGCTTACCTGACTTCTTTCCGCCCGCTGACTCTTGGCTGCGAGGTTTCCTCAAAAGCTCTGAGCTGAGGTTTGAGAATGGACCTGGGAGAGAAGGGACAGCATCATTTGGATCATCACATAAACCAGACAAAGGACTTTCTCCTGGCTCTGAGAGCCCAGCACACTGAGGACCACTGACGTCTGATTGATTTCCACTGTGGGATATTGCAGCTGGCCTTTAACCATGGTCCATGGATTCTGAGACCTGGTATGAGGACATCCTGGTGGAGGTCTCCAGAATTCATGTTATGTTTTACCCGGATATAAGGGCTCTTCCAGTACTACAGAGCAAGCCTCACCACAAAAGGCTCACGGTCAAAATTAAAATTCTTCAATCACATAGATGGGGGAGGGGCTACACGCACACAAATGTGCCAGGATGTCTTCTGTGTGTACAGAGGCCATAGCAGGAGGTCAAGAATTTTTCTATGTCACATTCCTCCTTATCCTTTAAGATGGTCTTTTACTGAGCCAGAAGTTCACAGTTTTGAATAGGCCTGCTAGTCAGCAAGCTCTTGGGAACCACCTGTATCCATTCCCTAATGCTGGGATTACAGGCATGTGCAACCATGTCTGGTTTTGTTTGTTTTGTTTTTTAACATGGATACTGGGCAATCAAACTCAGGTCCTAGTGTTTGCAAAGCATGTGCCCTTACCCACTGAGCCATCTCCCTAGCCCCCATATAAATTTTTAAATTTCTTAAAAGTACTCTTTAAGAAGTAAATAGGAGGCCTGGTGAGAAATCATGAGATAAACTAGAGGCAGGAAGGAACGACTGTGCTAACTGAAGGCAACAGAGTGCAAGGCTCGCTGTCCTCAGTCCTTGCCCCAAGCCCAGCCTCATCGGTCATCTCTGATGATGCTATGGTTTTAAAGACTGCATGAGCTTTGGGCAAGGGGTCCACAGGCAGAAATTACTTGGGGTTGTGACATCAAGGGTAGGGGCAAGTATGGTCTTGCCAAAGCCTTAAACCATTGCTTAGACTTGGTACAAACACATCAGTCATGCTGGGTGGCACTAGTGGTTGGCCAGATACAATGCCTTTGGCAGGGTGCTATAGCAGTTACTGACTTTTTGCTATGACACAATGTCTTGACAAAGGCAACTTATAGAAGGATCTGTTTATTTTAGGTCAGATCTTAAGGGGATATAGTCCACCATGGCTGGAAGCATATTGATATCTCTAGTGTTTTGTGTCTTCAAGGACAAATTGCTTTTCTTCGGTGTTGACTGTTCTTGTTGATTTATCTTCTGGGTACCCTTATCAGAAATGTTGTCTGTGGTTTTGAAAAATAAATACTAACCTATCAGAATTGATTTCATTTTGTTTTCTGGTAGGAATAGAAGTTAAGATCATTGTCTTTTCAGGATGGTGAGAAGTTACCATCTAAAGCTACATATGCAATAAGGATGTGTAGATACATGGTTGAACACTAGCTTGCATGCATGACACCCTACATTTGATATTCAATACCAAAAAAAAAAGCCCAAACCAGAAAGCAGTATGTATACAGACAAAATTCATGCTCTCCAACCCGTGTGTGTGTGTGTGTGTGTGTGTGTGTGTGTGTGTGTGTGTCTATTTCTGGGGATTGAAGTCAGGGCTTCTTGCATGCTAGGCAGGTTCTTTGCCATTGAACTATGTCCCCTAACCTGAGGCAATTACTTTTTTGTTGTTGCTGCTACTGTAGTTGTTTTTTGAGACAGGGTTTCTCTGTATTGCTTTGGAGTCTGACCTGGAACTAGCTCTTGTAGACCAGGCTGGCCTCAAACTCACAGAGAGCTGCCTGACTCTGTCTCTTAAGTGCTGAGATTAAAGGCATGTGCCACCACCGCCCGGCTAACAATTACTTTTGATGCAACCTTTCATTGTAAGAAAATGTCTTAGAGCCACAACTGAAGATTCCATTTCTGACACAGAATGTTTTGTTGTATTTGGCTTGTTTCATGGGTCTCAATACAGTAAAAGGAATCAAAAAGGAACTGTTTAAAAAATAAAATAAAGTTACTTGGCACTGGCTGCTATAGCTCTAAGCAGAAACGGCCATCAATAGATTACGGGTTCTCTGTATAATCTTTGATACTTTGAGTTTTCTTGAGAACTTGATGAATTTTTTCTAAGATATTTTTCTGAAATCAGAGGGGTTGGTTGGAACAAGAAGGAATAATGTTCAACAGAGAGACAAAAATAGGAAAAATCCTGAAAGGGAAAGCCTACGAGAAGCCAATAAGAGGTGTTCATCCCTGGTGATCACTTCCAGGCTTGGGCTCTACTTTCACGATGTCTGCTTCCTGAAAACTCCAGCGAGTTCACAAGTAGAGTGTGACAGAGTTAGGGACCATCTGCTATTGTGGTGTTTGGGCTAAGATAGAAGTTGTTTGTTGTGATAGGCCTGGCCATGTTTTTGTTTGGAGAAATTTGGACATTGGTATTTTGGGTTAGGAAAGCAGTAGAATGCTTTAAGCTCTGCTTAATTGACCATACTAGTAGGAGCATGGAAGGCAGTGGTGCTGAGTATAATTTGATGAACTGTGGGGGCCTGGTCTAGGAGGTTTCAGAGAAGAATTTTAGTATGTTGCCTAGAATTCATTCTTGTGATATTTTGGTGAAGAATGTGACTGCTTTTTGCTCTTGTCTGAAGAATCTGCCTGAGGCAGGTGAAGACTTTTGGATTAATTTCCTTAGCAGAAGAAACCTCAAAATAGCCTAGTATAGATTCTGGCATGTGGTTATTAGTGTTAACTCTAATGAAGATTTATTATGAAAGGAGCAAGCTTGCAAGGAAAAATACAAAGTGTAAAATTTGAGGAGAAAAAGGAGCACCCGGAAGTAAAATGGAGCTAAATCCTGTGTTCAAGAATATAAACTGATGAAGAAATGGAATAAGCCGGGCAGTGGTGGTGCCCAGCTCTTTAATCCCAGCTCTCTCTCTCTCTCTCTCTCTCTCTCTCTCTCTCTCTCTCTCTCTCTCTCTCTCTCCTAGCTTTGAATGGTGGCATTTCCTACATATTGGGGCCTTATTAGAAGCATCTAACTGACTATTGCATCATTCATACAGAGAGAAGCAGGCAATCACCTATGCAGTACTCCTGTGCTCCTTTCTGTATAAAATGGATACAGTACATAGCTTGTCAGCTGGTCCTAAAAAGCTCTTTCTTTCACATGAGCACGTGAATGTGTGGTGTATGTGCATGATGTACATGTGTTTGCCTGTGTGTGAACACAGGGAAGAGTGCCTATTCACCTGTGTGCCTGTGTGTAGAAGCCTGAAGTAGAGACTGAGACTCTTCCTTAGTCTCTCTCCATTTTACTCCTGGATGCAGGGTCTCTTGCTGAACCTGGCGCTCCCCAGTTCTGGCTAGTCTTGCCCTGGGATTCCCTGGTCCTGACTCCCTAGTGCTAGAATCACAGCAGGCTGCCGCAGCTGCCTGGCTTTTTTCCTGGATGCTACAGATTGAAGCTCAAGTCCTCAGAGGCAAGCACTTTATCTACTGAGCCATCCATCTCTCTAGCGCCTAAAGAAGGGCTTAACAAGGAGGGAATGCCTGATTCAAAGGTAGTTCTGTGTGTGTATGTGTTTGTGTTGTGAGAGAGAGACAGAGACAGAGAGACAGGCAGAGAGAGGGAGAGCCAGATAAACAGAGATTTCACTCCTGAAGCTCTTCCCATCTTTGTAAATTGTTTCTATTGAGCTACAGTTGATTGTCTAGAAAGGCGTATTATGCACATGCACTTTGGAATCTGATTCCCTGGGTTCTGTGTGGCATAAATAATAACTTACTGGCAAACTGCAACGCCGGTGGCACCAGATCCTCTGGGAGCAGCGAAATCAGGCAGGCAGAGTAGACAGGAATCCCGTCCCCTGGTGCGTCTGCCTGGCATCGGGACCCAGCTCGTGCTCACCACTCAATGATTCATTTTGCTCCTGCAAACAGCAGAGCTCAAAGGATCCGAGTCCAGGAAGGAGCAGCAACACACAAAACCCCTTTCTTTTCTGGTTCAATGGACAAAGTCAGTTTTCAAGGCATTTTATCTTCATTTTGTAAATGTTAGTAGGGCATGAATTTTATCACAAGTATATTTTCATTTTTTTTCCTGGCAGTTCGAAATTGCTAAAGCCCTCTTACTCTTGGAAAGGGTAATTCTGAGACAAACGCCTCGGGCTGGAGACCTTTGCCCCAACCCTTTCCTTCTGTGTTAGGTGGTTGAGGCTGGAGCAGCTCTTCCCAGCTCCTGCCCCAGTAATGCTGAGGGACAAGGGAATCCCCTCCCATGCTTTGGCTTGAGCTGAAAGGAAGAATTTGCTGAGCATTTGCGAAGTGCCAGAAATTCTCCTAAGCCTCTTGCAGATTTCATTGAATGATTTCAACAAGTCAATGAGGTGGGTGCTTCCGTGTCCTGTATTTTACAGAGTTCAAATCCGTAGCACAGAGAACTTAAGGGACTTGTCCAGGGTTGCACGATTACTAAACGGGAAGCAGGGGTTAGGCCCTAGGCAATACCCAACTCCAGAGTCTATGGTATTATCACTAAGGCCCAACATTCCAGGGTGTATGCAACCCAACTGGGACAGGCCAGGGACACTATGGAAACCATGGCAGGGACAGTGAAGACCCAGTCGGTCAGTCTAGTGCACCAGCAACAGAGTAGAAGCCTGTACGTTTGATGGTGTCATCATCTTTCTCCTTATTTGCTTCAGAATCCCTTCCTTAGGGCAGTGGATGTATAGGACAAGCAAGAATCTATATGGGTGGCTTTCCCTGTAGACTCCATTGTGGCTCCACTGGAAGGGAAGCTGGGAAAATATTTGTTTGGCTGATAAGTGCTCTCTGCTTTCTCAGAAGCCCCTGGGTCCCCAGGGTTCAGAGAGCAGCCATTGAGAGCCTTATCCCGAGATAAAATTCTTTATAACCTTGTTGGTGCACCTCCAAATCCTACACCCTTTTGTCCAAACAGAGTGGAGCTAAGTCAATGTGGCGCAGAGAAAAGAATTCCAACTATTTGGGAATCAGCCCTGGTTTTGTGTCTCATGGAGAGGTGGAGAAAGTTATCCCTCGGGGAAGGGAAGCAGAGCAATCTGAGATAGGAACTGGAGCAACGAATGAATGTGGCCATTCAGAGACCCAGGGAAAGTACGCGTGCCTGCTTTCCACACCACCAGGCATGGCCGCCTCCCTCTGTGGCTCCTCCCCATCCTGGCTGGCCCAGGGATGTGCACCAAGGGAAGCCCCTGATGTGTCAAAGGCTAAAGGTCGGCTAAAGTGTGGAGAGAAGTGCCAATGCCAAGGCGCTGTGATGGATCACACCTCAATCCCAGCCCTTCAGATCGCTGTTGTGAGTTTAAGGTCAACCTCGATTACACAATGAGAGCTAGTCCAGCCTGGGCCAGAGAGATGGCTTTGTCAATAAAGATGTCTGCCACCAAGGCTGAGTTTGATCCTAGAGGATCTACATGGTAATAGGAGAGAATTGACCCCAAAAAATTGTCCTCTGACCTCATACACAGGCCATGGCACAAGTATGCACCCATCCACAATACATACATATATACATATATGCAAATGTAATTTTACAATATTAAAACAAACAGATGATTTAAAGGTGCCAGTGTCCACAGCATCCAATGACCTGGGACAAGGCCCTTATTCTTGCCTGTACCCGTGTGTGTGGCAGGTGCCTTCTGGGCTCCTATGGGCCTGGTTCAGTTTGTGTCCCACCACACAAACTCATAGGTGTGAAAGGCTGATTGTTCTCCTAACTCTTAAGTCAATAGTTGCATCTGTGTCCATGGCAAGAGGAGAAAGTCGAGGGTATGGGAGGAACAACAGGCTTAGTTAGAACCTTATTTTCACACATCAGGGAGGTATATATTGCTATTTTAAAAATCTATTTATGGGGCTCAGTGGTTAAGAGCACTGGCTGCTCTTCTGGAGGACCTGACACTTTCATGGCAATGTACATAAAATAAAATAAAATTAATTAATTTTTTAAAAAATCCATTTGTGGGCTAATGAGATGGCTCATCAAGTAAGGACTCTTGCCCAGCCTAACAGTTTGAGTTCTATGCCCAGGATCCGCATGATGGAAGAAAAGATCTAACTCCTGCAAACTGAGCTGTGACCTCCATGTGCTCTACAACATGAACCCTACAACATGAAACCCCCACACACACACACACAAACTAAATTTACAAGTCTAAAAATCCATTTTCAAATAGAGCTCATATTGGTAAACGAGTATGCTGTCAGGTCATATTAATACCAGCGGATGCTCTCACTTGGTTCAGTATTACTCACAGAGAGGAGAGACTAGGAAACTCCTTATTAAATAAATCCCTGCATCGAGGCAGAGCTGATGGAGAAAACTAACTTCAAAGGGACTCTTGGGAGCCCTTTAGCGTCAGTATCAGCATCAGAACAGCAAAGGGGAGCTTGGGTTTCATTGGTTACTGGAGGCCAAGGAGTTATTTGAGGTGGGATTTCCCAAAACCTCCTCTTGGGAAGTTTTACTCTTGGAGCACCTGTTGGGAGTCTCGTTTGCCTCCCCTGCCTCTTCCCTCTGCTTACCGAGTCATATTGGTGGCAAAAACACAGCCTCTTGCTAGACAACAGCAGGGCGACTGGTTTGTTGAGCTCCTACTATGCTCCAGCTTTAATTCCCCACTTTTATTTAGTTTCTATGTTGGATCTATTTTTGTTTCCGTCATGAGAGGAGGAACGATGGCCAAGTTAGGGATCACTTACACAGCTGGCCAGTGGCCCCGTGAGAATTGGAGCTGCATTCTCAGTCTTTAGAACCTGTGATTTCCATCACCATGCTATACTGACAGCTTATATTCCCGTGCTCACCCCAGACTTGGGATTCTTGGGACGAAAATCATCCTGATGACAGACAGAGCCATTCCTTTGGGTCCGGTCCCAGTATGGTATGTGGAGTCCTAAGAGCCACCTTTCCCTCTCCAGCAAAGCAAAACCAGGGAGATTCCCATCAATCTGTGTTAATTCTTGCCCAGAGTTCTGCCACCAAACACAGGAAGAAGATTCTATTCCCATTAACTCTCTAGGGCCTTAGCAAAAGCGAAGACCCCTGTGTGAGGTAGACATGTTCCTCCCCGGGGGTGTCGGCATATTGGGGTGACTTGGGAAGGACTTGGATGGACATGGCCTCTCTCAAAGGACAATGCACAGTGTGCCCCTTTCAAAACAAGAGGAACAATGTCATGTGGGACAAAGTCAGAAAAAAAAAGTCTCGTGTCAAGCCAGCTAGCCCGTTGTGGGTTACGTCATTGGTCTTTGGTTTCCCCCAAGTGCAGACTGTATGGGAAAGGAGAAAACCAAAGATCTCAGCAACACACAAAAATCCATCATATCTAGTTATTAAAATGTAAAATTGATCCAGACACAGGAGTACACGTATATAGTTCTGGCACTCAGAAAGCAGAGGCAGGAAGGGTGAAAATGCAAGATCTACCTGGGTTAGACAGCAAGAAATTTTTTTTTAAATGACAACAAATATGTAATTTTGTAGGTTTGTTGTTTGTTTTGAGATAGATTCTCTTTCCATACCCCTGGCTGTCCCAGAATTCTCTGTGTAGACCAGGCAGGCCTCAAACTCACAGGCTCCACCTGCCTCTGCTTCCCACGCGTTGGCATTAAAGCTGAGTTCTATCATGCCTCGCAATGTTATGGGTCTTTATTGCCTTCATTTACAATTCTAGAACCAGACAACAGCCTGAACCTCAAGCAGTTGAGCATGCTGCCTCAGCATGTGGACAGAATATATTTATAGCCAGAGCAAAACTGAAGTAACCGACAGAGACTGGACATGGCGGCGGGGGAAGGGGGGCAGAGCCAATCAAACTGATTACACTCCTATCTGTCTTGTGTGAGCATGGTTTACACTTTCAGCACCTCTCGTGTACAAGGCTCAACCACTTGTTGCAAGAGCACGTCACAGTCTGTTGACACGTCCATTAGGCTACCGTTCGCTCTGTCCAGAAAAGCCCGGCCAAACTTCAGATGCATACAGAGCAGCAGACAGTGAAGCTAAATGTATGATTAAGAGTGTGAGAAAAAGTGTGGAAAGGCCTATTATACGAGAGTGCTGGGGATAGGAAGTTAGCTCACAAATAGGAAATCCTTTTTAAACACCCAGATCTTTCTATAGCTGGCACGTCCCCCAGCGGGTGCTGTCCTTATTAGCTCCCAGCCTTCACCGTTCTCACTAGGACCTCCTTGTGTCCTCCGTTCCTGAGGGACTGGTGTTGCTATGAACCAGAAGAAGCTGTAACACCTCCTGGGCACTGATGCATCTTCCCACTTCATTCTGAAAGTATTTTTTCTTTATATCTTAAAATTAATTTCTAGTTAGCGTATAAAGTAATATGTTTCACTGTGACATTTAGATACATACATAACATTATTTTTGTTCATATTCCTCTCCCACTGCCCTGCCCTTCCCCCCCCCCACGTCTTGCCACTCCCCTTTCTTCCTCCAAACTGTCTCCCTCCCGCCTCACAGCACCTCCTTCCCATTACCCTCCTGTTCCCCTCCTCATGACCCTTAGATAAAACATACCAGGCTCAGAAAGACAAACGCTACACATGTTCTTTCATCTGTAGGATCCAGATTTCTCTTTCTAAAATACTGAAACAGAAGAGGGATGCTTAGAGGAAAGGCAAGGGAGGTGAGTACAGTCAGAGCACGCTGTGCATGTATGAAAATGTCATGACAAAGCCCAGTGCGTTGCACAATTGATGTATGATGACTCGGGATTCTCAAAAGCAAAAGCGAATTTTAAATTTTGAAACTTGTCAACCTCTTGTCGAAAGCAAGCGAGCTGGAGCTCGGAGAAAGGGATGGGTCCAACACCGCGCAGCAGGAGCTGGCGGATTAGCAAGGCCCGGAAAACCATTCATCCGCGCTGTGCACCGTGGGCCATTCCAGTGGTCCGTTGGGCAGTGTTCGGCAGAAAAGTTCTTCTCGGCCCAGTGATAACGAGGTGGCTCTGTCCTCACCATCAGCAAGTTGAGCCCTGTTTTCCCCTCACGGGCTCATTTCCAAATAAGCAGCCACCCTCACTGTCCGTCTGGCCATGACTGACATTCGGGGTGGTTACCCCAAACCTAGTGTGCATCACATGACTCTAGATTAATAAATGGAGGGAGGAGGGATACTTCTGGGGCAGTTCAACGAACATTCTACTTTCCTTTTCTACGCTGACGACTTCAGTCCTCCGAACGGAATCAGGAACAAGCAGGCTCTCAAGAGCAAGCTGCTTCTAAAGATCCAAGGCAGACTCTCACCCAGTGCGGCCGCCCTCCCTCCGACATGCACAGCCAACTGGATCCTGCTTTCTCTCTCTCTCTCTCTCTCTCTCTCTCTCTCTCTCTCTCTCTCCCTCTCTCTCTCTCTCTCTCTCTCTCTCTCTGTCTAGATTATTATCAGTCATGCTCTTCTTTATAGCTCCAAGATAGCTGTGTCCTGTCCAGTAGACAGTTGGCAAAGATTTTTTTCCCCATTCTGTAAACAACCTCTTTGCTCTGTTGAGGGTTTCCCTTGCTGTGTTAAAGCTTTTTGGTTTCATCCAGCCTGTTTGCCAGTTTGAGGGATCGTTTCCTGTGCCTCTGGAGTCCTGGGAAAGTCCTCGCATGTGCCTATGGCTTGGAATGTCTGGCTTTGTTTTCCTATGGCCGTTTCAAAGTTTCAGGTTTTATCTCTGTGCTAAGTGAAATAAACCACCTTCCGAAAGATAAATCTCACCATTTCATATGCAGTGTGTGTGAGAGTGTGGTGTGTGTGTGTGTGTATGTGTGTGTGTGTGTGTGTGTGTGTGTAACAGAGAGGGGAGAGTGGGGAGAGGACGCACTGTATGTGAAAAGTGGGAGTGGGAAGGGGACCATGGGAAGGGAGAAAAGGCTTTAAGACAGAGGGACAAGAGAGGGCCATAGAATACACGTGACAAAAAAGTAGAAGAGACCACTTTGAGGGGGAGAAACGTGGCACGGTGACATTATGAAACACGTTTCTTTGTAAAACAAAACAAAAAAAAAGCTTAAAGAAAAAGAAAAGCGTGGTTAAAGAGAAACATTTCAAACTAATGGTTAGGGAGGTTTTTAATGGAAGGTGTTTATCACATATGGTTCTCCTGGGTTTTCTTACATTTAAACATTCAACATGAAAAGACTATGCTTTGTTTCAATACCAGAGATATATATCTGATCTTAGTATTCCATGTTTCAGCTAGACCTGCCTTTTGAAAGAGGATGAAAGTGGCTTCCATCAAGTCCCAGATATCCTCATTTTAAATTAAACATTTACGGTTTTTACAATTAAAATGACATCTATACCCAAAAAGGAATGTGTGTTTTTGCAGACTTTATTTGAGACAGGATCTCACTCAGAAGCTCTGGCTGACCTGATCCCCATCCATGACCCAAACTGTCCTTGAGCACACAAACCTCCTCGCCAGTCTCCTGAGTGAGAGGGTGATAGGCATGAATAGTCCTGCCCAGCTCACTATAGGCTTCTCAGAAAGTTCAGACTAGTCTCACGAAAAAAAAAAAATAAAGATAACTCTGGTAATTGTACCACAATCTTAGGATTAATCTTTATACGCCTATTGCTCAGTCTCCTCAGATCTGGTATCACACAGGAGCCATAAAAATCTCTTAAGATTATGTTTTATGGTGATGCTTGGTAGCAGTGTTTAAATCTTTAAAAGCACTCATCATGTGGTTGCATCACATTTCCATGTCTCTGTGAGCCACAATGTAACTCTTTCCTATTGTTTTTCTTGGTTGTTGGCAAAGTTTGTGCCATTTTAGGAAATGGAAAGTCTGAAATCTCAGGGCCGGCAGAGTTGGCTTCTTCTGAGAGCTGACAATATATCTGGTTCCTTCCTTTCTGGCTGCTTCTAGCCATGCCTACCAAGCCCTGATATTCACAACCTTATAGATACATGGTGTGATTTACCTCTGGTTTATGTTCCAGTAACATTCTCCCTTTGTCTCAGTGCTGTCTTGTGAAAACACCAGCCGTGTTTGACGGGGACATGAACTACTCAATAGTTCTGTAACCTGCAGCGAGCTATTTACAGATGTGTTTCCTCTCTGAGTTTCTTGGATTAGTCTTAGAACAAAATCTCTACTGCCCCATGACAGATTGTAGAAGAAGTCACACATGTCTGGAAAACACTCTTGCAGAATAACTGGGCTTTATTCCCAGCACCCATCTGGTGACTCCCAACTTTCTGAACTCCAGTTCCAGGGGATCTGATGCCCTTCGACTGACCTCTGAGGGTACCAGATATGCTTGTGGTGAATAGACACACCTGCAGGCAAAATACTCATACGTATAGAATAATAAAATAAATGTAAAAAGTTAAAATAAAAGAAATAGCCTATAGAAAGGAGTTGCTGACAGGGCAGCAGCCCCATGGACTAGGTAGGATTACTTTACTAGCCTGCTTGCCGTTTTCTCTGGGAGGATGGTTCGAACTTATGGTTGGCTGTGGACATGTTGGTTCAGTCAGTAGGTGAACACAGCTGGGAACTGTTAGGCAGAACTTCTTTTCTTCGACTTTAGGTTCCCATGTAGAAGAACACACATTTTATCTGTCACTCCCTAACCAAGCCTCCTCTGGGACAGGTGAGTGGCCTGATTGTGAGCAAGCTCCCGTCAACCCTTGCTTTGCGGTCCTCTGATCCCACACACACTAAATTACCTCATGGCAGTGCCTAGTGGGGAAGGCCTAGCCTCGTCAGAGACTGGTTTTGCTCAGGTGAATCTGACTGATTCTGGGGGCTCAAGGTTAATGCAGTACAGAACTAACTGTATCAGCTCCCAATGGGGGCTCATCTCTGTTGGAAATGTGACTGTGTGTTCTCTTTTCTTCTACTCACTTCCTGGTTTAAGACTCAGTTCCAAGTCTGGGAGGAAAGGGGGACATATCCCAAGGTTCCCTTGAGCATGCAGGAACAAATAAAACTAGCTCAGTTTTAGATACTCTCTCTACACTGTCGAAACCAAACGTGGAGTGGGCACAAGAGAGGTCTGGGGATGCATGTTCCCTGAGCGTGTTTGCACCGCAACAACAAAATGCTGTAGACTGATTAATTTGTAATAATTTATTTAAAAATCCAACAGCAAGGCATTGTCAGATCGGATGTCTGGTAAAGGCATCCTGCTTCCAAAACAGCACCTTCAATGCTGTGCCCCATGCTTCTTTGCTTCACCCCTTTTATGGGCTCTTTCATCTGCCACCAGCTCATTTGCTGTGGAGGAGCTTTTGTGGCTGGATGACCTCATCAAGGCTCTGCTCCTTGCAATGTTTCCTGGGGACTGAGTTACAGCAGGAATTTTGGAGAACATGAACACTCAGCCGTATGTTACCTTATGGACCCAGAGTATGTGATCTCCGGCACCCAAGAGACTCCCTGGAGTGACAGAAGTATAGGACAGGGGCACTTTCTTCGTGTCTAGCCACTTCTATTCCCGTTGTGTCAGTCAGCAGACATTTGAGGAAAATCTGCTCTGGGCAAAGAGCCCTCCATGCTCCCCGCTGTGAACACGGAGAGCTGTTAAGGCAAGCACTGTCTGCCCACGGTAGACGTACAGCTTTGCTGGCAAAACAGAGGACATAAAAAAGACGAGTTACGGTACAAGCCAGGATCTGAGCAGCGCCAGCTAGGCAGTTAAAGTGCCATAAAAATTCAGGAGAGTAATTTGGAACAGTCTGCACTGATAAGAAACTGGGAGGGATACTTGTTGAAAGAGGGATTATTCCAGTCCAGGGGAACAGGGTGTGGAAAGCAAGCTTGCAGCTAGTACAACATATTTTTGCAAGCAATGTGATCATTTATAGAGTTTGCGGTGGGCGAAAAGACAAGGGAGGAGCTGAAGAGATGGCTCAGCAAATGAAGCGTTTGCTTACTGTGCAAGTGTGAGGAGCTGAATTCAGATCCTCAGAATACGTGTAAAGCTGGGCGCAGCAGCAGGCTCTATATCCCAGGGTTCCTATAAGCCATGGGAGGCAAAGACAGAAGCCCCGAGAGCTCATGAACTGGCCAGCCTGGCCTACACAGCTGTGAACGTCAAGAGACTCCTCCTGAGTCAGGCATGGCGGCCCACACCTTTAATCCCAGCACTCCAGAGACAGAGGCAGGTGGAGCTCCAAAGTTCTAGGACAGCCAGGGCTATCTCAGAGAAGGAGAAGACAAACGACAGACCAACAGACAGAGACTGACTGTACCTCAGCCAAGGTTGGGTGTAAGGACTGGTATAATAGATTGTTCTCTGTAACATGTGTGTACATGCACACACTCACTTACACAGGTTACACACAGTCCCGTGATTAGTACAGAGGGCATGGTGTTGGTGGACCGTGCCTATAATTCCAGCACTAAGAAGGCCAAGGTAGGAGGATTACTGCAAGTTGGGTGCCATCCTGGGCAACATAGAGAGTTCACAGGAAGCCGAACACACAGGCTGCAATTCTACCATAGGCTGTTCTCATTGCCAAGGTCTGGAGACTCACGTGACCTTTCCAAGCCTCAGCTTTCTTATCTACAATATGTCCTCAGGATAGCAAGAAAGAAAAGTCCTCTTGTTATTTTGTTGCTGCTGTTTCTTAGCTTTTCCGCAGAGCAACCAAGGGAAGCACCTCTAAGACAATTTTATTGGCCAGTAAAATGGAAAGGCCAAGGAGGCTAAGCCCCATGCCTAATCTCCAGCCACAAGGAACAGAGAGGCAAAGCCTACCAAGAGCCCTTGTGCCTGTGACTGGGCTAGTTGCCCTTCAGGCTGCCCTTGGGGTGTGGCAGTAGAAGACCTGGAGATGACCTTGAACAACAGCAGTAGGACAGCAAGAACATCTTGCAAGTGGAGTTTTTAATTTACTGCTTTGTTGCCTGCACTTAAAATTATAGGTTGTGTGTGGCCGGGGACGGCCTTCCAGAAGAGATAAGTAACAAGCTATTTTAGGATAACTCTTCCTGTGACATAAATTATGGTTTGGAGAGGCGAGAGTTTGGAGGTACCAAAGGCTAATTAGAAAGAG